>NC_083292.1:10670200-10977700 GCF_963506605.1 Zootoca vivipara | reverse complement strand
GTGCCAATTATGAGCTCAGTTATCCTTTCAAGGCTGGATAATATAAAAAGAGGGAGAGAGAGACAGACACTGAAAAAACAGTAATTAACTGTGGAATGAAATAGTAGCCGTTTAAAGTCTCTGCAGAAAAAAAGGCTAACTGCAGATCTGAGTAACTTTGTGGAAGTAATGAGGCCGTTTGCTTTGAAGATAAGAGGCGACTCCCAAATCTGCCTGTTTCCCCCCACTGTGATATCCATGGCTCAACTGGCACTGTTGCCACAGCCACTCAGATTAACTAAGAGGATGCAGCTAGTTAATAACAATCAGCCACCTGCAGTGGGAAGCAGTGAGTTGAGATCTTTGATTAGGGAATGAACAGGCTGAGCTTGAATGTAGCAAATCTCCCTGGGCATAAATCAGTCAATTTGATTAGTTCACCAACAATGCTCCTCTACAAAAACTCCCACCAGCAACTGTGTTGAGCAACTGCATGTAGCTAACTTTTTTTAAAAAAAAGAAAGAAAGAAAGAAAGAAAGAAAGAAAGAAAGAAAGAAATTGGGGTACTCTTTTTAACTCTGAAAACAACTTCCAGAATGCCGTGAGTTCTGTGGCGTGTAAAAGTAATGGAGTGCCACTTTCAAGGCGTACAAGATAATGCAACATTGTTTAAAATTCACATTTTTTCATTGTGAATCTTTGACTAAATACAAAGCAACAATTTCTATCAATTATTATACATTATGCAAGAGGCAATGCATGTTACAGTACTCTTCCCACCCCCACCAACTTCCCTTCTTCCAGTGTAATGCATACCAATCTAGCAGGCTCTCTGTCCAGAAAGTTTGGTTCAGCTTAGTGAATCGTCTTGTATCACCTTTGTGTCTCAAGGTGCTACTACCATCTAAATTTGGAATATGCAGATTTGCTCTTTGGAGCACAGAGACAGTTTGAAAGCCATAAATATGTAAGACTGAAATTAAAATATCCTTGCCCATCTTTATATGTTGCTCTCAATGCAATTAGTAGTTGTGGTTTCCATCTCCCAAGGAACATAGAAGTGTTGCCTAAGGATCATAGCTGCCAAGTTATCCCTTTTTTACAGGGATTTTCCCTTATGCTGAATAGGCTTCCTCGCGAGAAAAGCGAAAACTTGGCAGCTATGCTAAGGATGGAGATGAATCTGAGTAGCAGTAGATTTTAGTGTGTTAAAAAATGGGGGACTCAACCATTGCTTGTTTCTTTGTCTCAGCAGTCCTAAGTACACCTGCACAGTGCCCGGTAGCGCGTAAATAAGTAATTTCCCACAATTCATTTTAAGACTGTGTCTAAATGCAGACCCCATAGTGCCAACAAGAAGCCAGATTTCGCTTCCCCCCTGCTGCTTTGCTAAACATCCACCTGAAGGGTTGGTGGAGGACTCAAATTGTTGGTGCAGGACATAATTGCATCAAGCAATAAATTGCACTGGATTAGCCAATGGAAATGCTATAGGCTGAGTTGTAGGACACATGCTTCCCATACGAAAGGTCCCAGGTTCAATCTTTGGCATCTCTGTGTGAGGATGGAAAAACAATCCTGTCTTGAGATCCTGGAGTGCTGCTGTCAGTCAGTGTAGACAATACTAAGATAGATGGACTTCAATAAGCAGATTCCCATGTTCCTAGGATTGCTTCCCATAGAAGTATCTTGAAAAAGCTACATAAATAGCCCATCTTGATGTACTTTCCCCCTGGATTTTATTCATGTGAATAAAAACCGCTTTGAGGTTTTATTACAATCAAATGGTATATAAATGTTGTGAAATAAATAAATAGTACAAAAAGTCACTGCATGAGCACCAATCATTAGCTGTGATCTGAAACAGGGAAACAGATGCAAAATCAGTGCTTCACATGGGTGTTTCAAAGAACTGAAAAGTCCAGTGCAGAAGCCATCTGGCTACATTGATTACTGGGAGGAGGAAGAAAATTTAGCTGTCTATAATCTTGTCTGCCTCTTAATAAAATGACTAGTGTTATTCAAGGTGCTCCTGGATCATAGGTGTTCAGCTCCGAGAAATGCACCACAGCACCCATTTTGTGCTCTTTTCCCCTGTCGGATCTGAGCTTGATGTGTTTGAATAAACCCTCAAAAAAGAGGAGGCGATGCATGTATGGTAAGAGTTAGCATGGCCTCTCTCAAAAATGGCATTTCCAGGGCTCTTTGTGGCGACTCCATGCCTTTCACAAACAGTGAGAGAAGTGGCTCTGAGAGACGTGAAGAAGATTAAGGGGATTAAGGTTTTACTGGCCCCTGTTTTCTCTGGAAATAGAGTGCAAGCAACCAAGTACAGTTGCCACTGGGTGGGAGAACACATTATGGGGAAGCTCCTGCCACAGAGACCTGGAACACTTAGGTGCAGTGTTTTGTTTTGTTCTCAAAAGGAGAATGGAGGTTAGGAAATGAAGGTTTTGCTCTATTTTAAACAACCTACCACCAGCTGCTTTCAATGTGAGCATGTGGTTTCTCTGGAGAGGAGGTTTGTCTACAGAACCCAGCCAGTACTTACTCAGAGTATGACTGCCTAATCCTCCAAAGGCATTGCTGCCTAAGTTCCCAAGGCCGCTGAAGGTGCTTGACCTGCTAAATGGATCTGGAAAGGCAAACAGGGTTTTAGCCGGCATTTAGCCAAGAATGTTGGAGAATGAAATGCACCCCTTTCTCCCCTCCCCCTCTTTATATATATATATTTTAATGGTCTGAATCCAAGTAGGGATTAGGCCAGACTTTAAGCTGATCCTTCTCACTGCAAGGTTCTTTGCACAGAAAATTCCCAGCGTGTTAAAAATGGAGAAGGGATTTGAGAACTTGCTCTGCAAAACAGGTGCTGGAGTTAAGCTCTGTGCGTGCCAAGCGAGAGGGAAGCTGAAAGTTAACAGCCCAGGAGCCAAAATTGATGGGTGCAGCTACCAAGCTGATACCTGATCCACCTGGAATAGCAACAACAAAATGAAAAGCTGAAAGCTGATTTCTGATGTGATTGTGATTTTTTTTTTTGCGGGGAGGTGGCAAACAGGTAGGAGGAGATGCCAAGGCAAGAAGCTCAGGCAGGCATAAAGTGGCTTTTTGATACATATACTAATCCTCTCTCTTTATCCCTCTGCTTTGGATTATGTAGGCTAACAAATTTTACACATAGTATATTCCTGCGTATAAGACTACTTTTTATCCAGGAAAATCTTTGCAAAAGTTGGGGGTCGTCTTATATGCCGGGTCGTATATCTTATATGGCGAGTATATCCCAAACTCTATATTTTAACTGGAAAAGTTGGGGTCGTCTTATACACCCAGTCGTCTTATACGCCGGAATATACAGTATCTACTCACAAGCAAGCCCCAGGGACTTGCTCCCAGGTGAGCATGTCTAGGAGTACAGCCTTCATTACACTATATAGGCCTAGCTACGAAGCTAAAATTTGACATAACCTAGGAACTCCCACATCAAAGTGTTACTGCATTAATTTGACACCCCATTCCCTGGAAATATGTGTTAGCCATTTTCATCTGTATATTTCATTTGCTTTCCTTGTCCTTTGCTTATGGAACCCACAAGTTCTGAGAGCTGCTAAAACTCTGGAAAGGGCTGCTTGACCTTAGAGGAATCCATGGGCAAAAACATACTATTTGCTCTAGCAGAACAAACAGGCATAATATATGTGAGTTGTATACTCTTCTTTTAATGAGTTACTAGCTAAAATGGCACCATGACCTGGACTCCTGATTAAATACTCTTTTAAGTTACAAAACACTACTCATGGATGAGAGTGAGAGTCACAGACATCTAATACCACGCCCACAACGGCATATTATGGGCATGAATATTGTAGCACCTCTTGGTCAACTCTAGAACCCTAAATGGATAGCTCTAATAATGTGTTAATAATAATAATAATAATAATAATAATAATAATAATAATAATTTTTAATTCATACCCCGCCCTTCCCTATTATGGAATTATGTAAACACTATGCTTAATTTAAGGATTATCTAGGAGTTGAGTTCGCACCATCTCAGCAAACTCCGCGAGAGACTGCAACCGACTGACTGACTAGGAAGATTTTTGGATGACTCAGATTAGTTTAATTGCTCTAGCAGTGTGGGTTAATTACTGTACTCCATTGCCTGCCCCATACTGGAAACAACTGGAAAAGGCTCAAGTGTTGTCTAGCAGTTTTTTACCAATGTGGTCACTAGCTCAAATCAGAATGAGTCAACACAGCTACAAGTGTGAGTTTCTATCTATAACAGAGATGGGTGACTTGCTCAGCACTGAAAACGTTATTGCAAACTTCAAATCACTTGTTCAGATCTGCTTCTTCCAGTATGAGGGAAAGAAGAAATCAAGATGAAGATTATCAGAATTGTAACTTGGCAAATTAATACAAGGATGGGTGCAGCCAGGGCTTTTTTTCCAGCAGCACCTCTCAGGTGGGCAGGATTGCCATTATAAGAGAACAAGGGAGGTGTTGAGGGTGAGTTCTGACACCTCTTTTTCTAGGAAAAATAGCACTGGGTGCAGCAATGGCTACTGCCCAGGAGAGTTAAGAACAGGGAGCTCCAAAATGAGAGGCAATATATTTCTGATAACCTGATGCTGGAGACAAAGCAATAAGATATGGCTATCACTGTCATGTCCTGCTTGTGAGCTTCTCAGAGATACCTGAGCGGCCAGAGGCTAGAAGGACCTTTTGGTCAAATCTGACAAGGCAGTTCTTTGGTTTTTAGTTCATGGTGTATAGTGAAGAACACGCTCTGGGAGCTTGTGTACAGTCCACAGTCCCTGCATTGCCCACCCTGATCTTCAGCACACTTCCAGGGGACAATTTAGGGAGCACAAAAAAGCCATTTGTGCACCAGCTAATATTTGTCTTTGGTGATTTCAAATGTTTTCTTTTTCCCCCTTGCCAGCCCTGTGAAAACTGGAAGATGGCACAATTGAGCTAATTCATCCCTGTATCAGTCCTGTATGTACTGTTGTAGACACAATGCCCGGTCTTGTTCTCTCTTATGTCCTTTAAACATTCAAGTTTTTCCAAGAAAAAAACTCATGGCTCTCTTGTACTGCCTGGCAAGTAATAACTGGTAACACTATTACACACAACCCAGTATTTCAGCTTTGGAAGGACAGAAATTGCCACTCTGGGTTTCTTGGAAACACTGGTGGATCTTCCAATGAGAAATGAATCTGATTTGACATGAAACTGCTATCTCTGAAACTTTTATCAGATGTATATGGAAGGCAGCCTGAAAACCAATGCAGCTTCGGAGGATACTTCTGTCTCTTCCAATTCTCTTATATAAACAGCACCCCCTCCCCTCCTATTTCTTGTGGGGAATGTTGCTTAGGAATTGCCCTTATTGTAGAGCAGGCATCCCCAAACCGCGGCCCTCCAGGTGTTTTGGTCTGCAACTCCCATGATCCCTACTTAACAGTACCAGTGGTCGGGGAAGATGGGGATTGTAGTCCAAAACATCTGGAGGGCCGAAGTTTGGGGATGCCTGTTGTAGAGGCTAAACCTCCTGCTCTGCTTTTAGACAATTTTTTAAAAACAAAACAAAAAACATTGCTAATGCACAGGAAGCCAAGACACATATACAGCATTATTGATAAAAGATGAAAGAGTTTACTTACACCTACCTGCCAAGTGGTTAGTAGGCAGGAAGCTGCTGTGATGAGGTGAAGGGCCGAAAGGAGTGGCGGTTGAGTGGGCAGAACCTGTGGATGCAAGAAAGAAGAGATCTTTATATTTAAAAAATGTCTGCAGAATACCCACAGGAAGAAAAAAGTACCTAATGGGTCAACACTTAAGTGTTACTAATGTGGGATACAACCCCAAGTCAGTTGTTGCCATGCATCTGTCTCGAGACACAATGGAATGAGTGTGCCTCTGAGAGTGAAGTCAGCACCAAAGTGACCTCCTTGGGGCACAAGCCTGGGCAGTAGGTATGGAGGTCTTGTGCTGCCCAGACAACAAGACCTCCTCTCAGCCTCGCTGATGCAGTCCAAAGGTTCAATGTGGCTGCAGCAAGTTAAGAACTGGCATATTAGCTAGGTAGGCTGGATCACTATCCGTGTGTGTGTGTCCATGATCCATTGCAACATACATAGACAAACACGGGCCCAGGCCAATGTCATGAAGTGAAGCTTTCATGACAACACTTCACATTTATGTAGTGATTTCAAGTGTTCAAAGTGCTTTCACAGCAACCATTGCAGTAGCATTCAATGGCAGACCAGTATCCGCATGCGACGAATTGGGGTAAGGTGTTTTGGGGCCATGTTGAGCTAACCCATTGTGTGAGTAGAAGCCAGCGCAGCTTCCCAAATCTGTTCCAGTGCATCAGGAGAACCTCCAGAACAGTGTGCCGAGAGGAGAAGGGAGATCATTCCAGCAGGCAAGCAGAAATGCAATCTCCTAAATGCCACTTTGAGTTTGTAGCTGGTATGTGATTTGAACCAGAAACTCCTTCCCTCACAGCACCTTTTTTTAGCCACTCTACTAGCATCATCAGCTCTGGTTGCTGACTGGCGTAGGGTTCCAGGTTTCGTTTTTGGTATTTAGGTTGCAGAGAAATAGTTGGGAGAAATGATATTTCTGCTAATGCTTCATGTAGTATGGGGCAGGGGAGAAGCATTTTTTTTAAAGTTACAAAAATCATGACAGTAGGGCATTTCTGAGCACAGGTTCTCTTGGCGTGGGATGGGTAAATATGGACTTGGAGGGCCCAGCAACTAAGCAGCCCTCAGTTGAGTGTTATTTCCTCCTCCTGCTCGACTAGCTGAGAATTCCTGTTTGCCAGGCTGAATTTTACTGGGCTTGAAAAATCCCACGACACCTAACATCTAACAAATCTGAAAAAACTTTGGGTTCTCTCCAATCTACCCCTATCAAGGAGATGGAATCTATCTATCTATCTATCTATCTATCTATCTATCTATCTATCTATCTATCTGTACAGTATATGTATATGTATGTGTGTGTGTGGTGTGTTGTTGTTGTTTAGTCATTTAGTCGTGTCCGACTCTTCGTGACCCCATGGACCAGAGCATGCCATATATATATTTAGCCTTATCATTTACTCATTAATCTGCTTTCCGACACACAGTGTGTTGTCTCTATTCACAGTCAGCTGCGTGCTGGAGCTCTTTTCACACCCCTCCTGGCTGCCAGAAGGCCATCGTGTAAATCTAGCAGATGTGGGAAAATGCCTTCCAAGATCAAACACAATATTCCTACAGCACATACTGTGAAGTCATGCAAAATGCAGTTTACAGGAGGCCAAAAGACAAGTTGAGCAGCTCTCACACTGGGAATGGTCATATGTGGTTTTGTTTTATTATTCGTAATTTATCATATGGTGAGACTTCAAATGAACAGGATCATGGCACAGGCATTAGTGGAAAAGGGAAGGTCATTCAAAATGGAGAGGGAAGCACTTTTCTCTTATTCCTGTTGGAAAATGGAGGTGGAATATATATATAATGGCATGCCTTTCTGCAGTGAAGCAGGATTTCAACTCAGCAGGAGGAGTGTCAAAGCAGCACCCTTTTATCAGCATTAGGCAGAATCTAATATGCAAGTTAAAAAGCATGGATGCATAGATGATAAATGGTACATCATGCTCAGTAATCTTTTGGCTCTCTCTCTCTCTCTCCCCCTCCCTGCAACTTTTTGAAGTTTATCTACCATCTCGTACTTTGCATTTATTCTGGTCATTTCCATTTCTGTTTCTCTTCATGGAGATTCCTAAAACAATGTCGGCAGCAGTTCAGGTAAGTGTGAACAAGTAGCAAGAATTGGAGTAGCATCCGACAAAGTTGTCTCTTTGCACAGAGACTTCATCTTCTGCAGTGGGGGACCCCCCCCCCAAAAGAAACCATCTCCGGAGGGTCAGAACAGAATTGAGGGGGAGGCAGGAGAAGGAGGGGAAACTCCACTGTACAAAGCATAAGTTGTTGTGTGAATGGAACAACTTTGTTGGATGAAACCCTTTTGACTCTTACAAACAATGGTGATATGGAGACCTAGTTATAAACATGTGTCTAGCCGTTTCAGTAAGCTGGAAGAGGTGTAGTATTGGGCAATTCAAATTTGTAGGTGTGAGATTACAATGGACTGCTCTGAAACTTGTCGTTCTAAATTTTGGAGTGGGAAAGGGAAGGAAGGTCAGGTGAATATTTCAGTTTCGTTTGCTTGTTTTAATTACAATAGGCCGAGAACATAAGAAAAGCCTGCTGGATTGGGCCACTTGCAAATGTACTCCAAGCATCCTGTTCTCGGAGTGGCCAACCATATGCCCATGGAAAGTCCAAAAGCATTTTTGTTGTTATTGCAGGAGATTCTGCACAGCTGTGTCTGCACACCAAGGTTGGTGTCCGTTATTGGCCAAGCATGCAAGCTCATGTTCTAGAGAGGCAGTCTCTACAGGTGTGAGACATTCTGGGATATTTAGACTCTACTGTCAAAAGGAGAAGGTTGGTCTAGGTTTGGACAAAGGAGAAGGCATGTTGCCAAGAGTTCCTTCAAATTGGAGCAAGTCCTGGGTACAAATAGATTTAAGCTGCCTGCCCTAGAACACACCCAAGCCTTTCCGGTGACTATATGTTGCAGGGGAAGACAAGCCCTTGATAAGCATTCTGATGAACCTCTGGGTTCCTAGGAACATGATATGGAAACCACTGGCTCACCATGAAATGACTGAAAAGTGATCGAGTGAATTGGCTCTAAGCAACCAGAAAACGAGATAAGGAAACTCCAGAGAGAAATGCTGCCATGGCTAGCGGGACGCGATGTTATCTATAAACATAGCAACTTGCTCGACTGCTTTGAGACAGATGGAGGCTGTCATCTCTCTAATCCTCTAGGATTTCAGAAGGTGTATAACGGATGGGAGATTTCTTCAAAGGAGACAGCTTACAAACTTGACTACATGGGGCTGATAATAATAAGAATTAAAAAAAGAAAAAAGAAAAAGAAAACCTTTGGCGAAAGCCAGGGACAATATTGTGGGCTGTCGGGGAGTTATTAAATATAATGTCTGCCAGGCAGCGGAACATTCATCCCAAAGCCAGGTGGGCCTAAGATAACTTACGTCTTTGCAGTAACAAGGCAATACGGCAGACACCATGATTCACCCCAACTATACTCTTGTTCCATAAAGTGACTAGAAAGCCTTAGATACTGTAAAGTAAAAGATTTATTCATCTCTCTATAGGAGTCACAATGTTTGTTCATCCCGCTCTCCTCCGATAACCAACTTTATTGAGATTTACAGTCCAATCCCTCTTGTGATTAATATACTCACAGGTGGGTTGGGGTCCTTTATCTGGGACTGAAATGAAGGCTTCCTTTAATCTGTTGCCTATGCTCTGCAACCCTATACATGTTTACTCAAATGTAAGCCCCACCGTATTCAGTGGAGCTTATTTCCTAAGAAGTGTGCATAGAGCTGAAGCCTTAATAGATCTATTTCTCTGTCAAAGCACCCCAATTGTGGAACTCCCTTCTCACTGGAGATACGAATGGGCATCCTCCATATTGTCTTCTCATAGACATCTTGTGAGGGACAGGGGATATCGCGAAGTCCCTCCCCTCCTGAGTTCAAGCCCGTCCCCGAGCAAAGGGGAAAGCAGGGAGAGTTCCGATTCCAGTGGGGAAGCAGGAAGTCGTGTCCGAGGCTCAGGCAAGGTAGAGGAGCCAGGGTCCCAGGTGGGACAGGAAGGGGCAAGCAAGGGGGGAAGACCCATCCCCCCAACTCCAGAATTACGCAGGAAGAGGAGGGGCAAGAGGATGGGTCTGCCAAAGCTTTTGTGTTGGAGAAAGACGCGCCAAAAGCCATTAGGAGGTTCTGAAACCGACTGACCACATCACTCAGTGTAAATAGCAATGACTTGAGCACTGTAAATACGCAGCACCAATAAAAGAATAAAATGCAGAGCTGCGTGGCGTCGTTACTCTGAAGTAGTCCACTCCGGCCACCGTGACAGCAACCTCCTAATCATTTTTGGGCTACTTTGGAGTTGCCGGGATGAGCGTGTCAGAGGCGGAGAAGTGGCGGCAGATCGCGGAGCAAGCCCAGCTAGAACTGCAGCAGCTGTCGCTGCAGGCGCAGGGAGAATTGAAGGCAGCTAAAGAGGAGACTAAGAAGGTCCAGGACGACCGGCTACAACTTGCGGAACAGGTGAGAGAGCTTCAGGAAAAAGAGCAGCAATTAAGGGCGGTGGCGGTAGACCTCCAAAACAAGCTGGATGCAGAGAAAAACAAGGCGGGAGGGGCACCCCAAGTCCAAGTGCTGCCAGGAAGGAGAGCTGGGACCCTAGTTAGCAAGTTCAATGGAGACCCGAAGGAATTTCAAGGCTTTGAGACTGAGATTGTGTATGCTCTTGAGCTGCACCACGATGAGTTCCCTGATGATGAGCACAGAGTAGCGTTTATTGTGGAGCACCTTACCGGGGCAGCCAGGGAGTGGCTAAGACCGTTAATTGCAACAAGGAATCCTTGCATGAAGAATGTCAAACTATTTCTAGAAGGTTTGAAAACGATGTATTCGTCCGATAGTCATATGGACCAGACTAAGGAGGAACTTCATAATTTACGCCAAGGAAATATGACAGTTCGCGCGTATTGGGCGAAATTCACCATGCTGGTGCACAGATTGGGGTGGGAACTGGGGTCCCCCCCAATGCAAGCGGCGTTCTACTTGGGGTTGCATGAGGAGGTGAAGGATGAGCTCTCGAGAGGTCCAAAGCCCAGTGATATGGATCAGCTGAGCAAAGCGGCTCTGGCGGTGGGGGTGAGACAGGAATCCCGGTGGAGCGACAAACAAGCAACGCGCGCAAAGCGGGCTTGGTTCCCACGGTCGCAGGAGAAACCACTCCCCCAACAACCCTTTCAAGCCACGCCTGGGGCCAGCCAGGACCAGGAACCCATGCAGATTGATAGCGCGCGCGCGCGGGCTTTTCAAACCCCAGCGGCGCCAAGACGCAAGGAGGGAAAGGGCGGGAATTGCTTTCTCTGCAACTCCCCCCAGCATCTCGTCAGAGACTGCCCACATCGCAGGGAGTGGCAAGGAAGGGCGGGAACGGTGGTGCCCTCCCCCACTGACGCAGCACCACAGCAGGGAAACGGGAAAGCCTGGCTGCAGGAGACAAGGGGCAGCAGCCAGGCACAGTCAGCAGACAACAGCCCCAGCCCACCCACCCGCGCAGAGAGGAGCAGAGCCAGCCCACCCCTCCCAGAGCAGGAGTGATTCTAGAAGTCACGCTAACGCTCCCAAATGGCTATCCCCTGACAGTCCTTGCCTTAATTGACAGTGGTGCCTCAGCGAACTTCTTCTCGAGAAACTTTGCAGAAGAGCACCAGATCCAGCTTCTGCAGCTGGATTTTCCCCTTCACGTGGCAACCATTGACGGCAGAGAGCTGCTGGGGGGGGCCATCACTCATCAAACCCCCCCCATGAGAATGACGGTGGGAAGGCACTCAGAGACACTGGCATTCAACGTCACCACCATCTCAGACCCCCCCATCGTCTTGGGCATGAGCTGGCTGGCGCGCCACGACCCCTCCATCAGTTGGCACCAGAGATGCATCACTTTTGGATCGGACTTTTGCCTGGAACATTGCATGCAGCACCAACCAGGGGAGGGGCCTCCGATAGCCACGGTGGCCACCATGCACGTCAAAGGGGGTGAGGCGATACCCAAGCCGTACTGGGACCTGCAGGAGGTCTTCAGCGAAGCGGAGTCCGACCACCTACCCCCACACAGGCCTTTTGACTGCCAGATCAACCTGGTGCCAGGGGCAACTATACCCCCAGCCAAGCTGTACGCCATGTCAGACCAGGAACTGGAGGATCTGCGCGCTTTCATCGACAAGAACCTCAAGCGGGGGTTCATCAGAGAAAGCAAGGCAGCAGGGGGCAGCCCGGTCTTCTGGGTGGACAAGAAAGACACGCAACAGCGCCGCCTGGTGGTGGATTTTAGACGGCTGAATTCGGTGACAGAGCCAGTGGCTTTCCCCATGCCCAGAGTGGATGATCTCCTGACAGCAGCACGCAGGGGCAAGATTTTCACCAAGCTAGACCTGAGGGGGGCGTACAACTTGATCAGGATCCGGGAAGGCGATGAATGGAAGACCACGATGTTCACGCCTCTGGGCTCTTTTGAATATCTGGTGATGCCCTTCGGGTTGCAAGGGGGCTCAGCCTGCTTCCAGGCCTTCATGCACCACGTCCTGGGGTCCCTCCTCTTCAAGAACTGCCTGGTCTTTCTGGATGACATCCTTATCTATTCCAATGACCCAGTGCAGCATGTGAAAGATGTCAGGGAAGTGTTGCAGCGCCTGAAGGAGAACCACCTGTATGTGAAGCTGGAGAAGTGCAAGTTTCACACCAAGGAGGTGGACTTCCTGGGCTACAAGCTGTCAGACAAGGGGCTGGCGATGGACAAGGACAAGGTGCAGGCCATCCTGGACTGGCACAGCCCCAGGACGCGCAAAGATGCCCAACGCCTACTAGGCTTCGCCAACTTCTACAGGAAGTTCATCAAGAACTTCTCTCGCGTTACGGCTCCCATCACTGACTGCCTGAGAGGCAAGCAGAAGTTCAGGTGGACACCAGAGGCGCAAGCAGCGTTCGAAAGCCTCAAGAGGGTGTTCGCCTCGGACCAGAACCTGTTCCACGTGGTCCAGGACGCGCCCCTACGCATTGAGACAGATGCTTCTGAGAAAGCTGTGGGCGCCATTTTGTTGCAACTGGACGCCAACAGGGAGTGGAGACCCTGTGCCTTCTTCTCCAGGAAGTTGACACAGCCCGAGCGCAACTACACCGTGTTTGACAAAGAACTTCTTGCGATCCACGCTGCGTTCAAACATTGGAGACACTTCCTGGTGGGCGCCAAGCACCCCATCCAGGTGTGCACAGACCACAAGAACCTGGAGTTCTGGAGAACTGCCAGGGTGCTCAACCAGCGGCAGATACGGTGGGCAGAGTTCTTCTCGAACTTCAACTTCTCCATACACTACATCCCGGGAGAGCAGAACGTCAGGGCGGATGCCCTCTCCCGCAAGCCAGAGTACATGGAGGAGGAGGAGCCACCAGCCCCAAGGCACATTTTCCCCCCGTCGGCATGGTCCTGCGGAGCAGCAGTGGTGAGCGAGGCAGAACTCACAGCACTGACGGCAGCGGATGACTTTGCCAACCGCATCTTCAGAGAACTGAGAGGGGGGAGGGAGCAGGCAAAAGACTTTGCAGAACGCAGAGGGCTGCTTTTCTACAAGGGGGCACTGTACCTGCCCACCACCCAGCTCAGACGTACGGTCCTCAAACAGATGCACGACAACCCAACGGCGGGGCATTTTGGAAGGGACAAGACCACTCACCTAGTCATGAGACACTTCTGGTGGCCAGGGGTGAGGGAAGATGTTCGAGACTATGTACGGGGCTGTGACACCTGCCAGCGGGCAAAGGTGGTCAGAGCAGCGCCACCAGGGTTGCTGGAGCCCTTAGCCACGCCACACAGGCCGTGGGAAGTGCTGTCCATGGACTTCATCACAGATCTGCCTTCTTCCCGGGGTAAGACCGCAGTGTTGGTGGTGGTGGACCTCATGTCCAAAATGTGCCACTTTATACCGTGTGCCAGGGCAGTCTCTGCAGAAGAGACAGCCAAACTGTTTGTTGATCACGTTTTCAGACTGCATGGATTACCTTTAAGGGTTATTTCGGATCGTGGCCGCCAATTTGTTTCCAGGTTCTGGCGGCGGCTCATGAACCTCCTGCAGGTGGAGGTCAGCTTGTCGACGGCTAGACACCCGCAGACCAACGGACAAGCGGAGAGGGTCAACGCCATTCTGCAGCAGTACCTGAGATGTTACGTCAGCCAGAGGCAAACGGACTGGGTGGATCGCCTGCCACTAGCAGAATTTGCCTACAACAATGCAGTGCACGTCTCCACAGGGGTGTCGCCCTTTAAGGCCAATTACGGGCGCGACCTCAGATCTTTCCCAGAGAGGGAGGGGGAGGAGGGGGAGGAGGGCCCACAGGCTGAGGATTGGGCAGAGGAACTGGAGACGGTGCACCAGCAGCTCAGAGAACACTTGGAGAGGGCCAAGGAAGCGTACAAAAAGGGGGCAGATCGCCACAGGCGACTAGGGGAGGTCATCAGGGTGGGGGACAAGGTGTGGTTGTCCTCGGAGGGCCTTCCCACCAGAGGGAGGTGCAAAAAGCTGGCACCCAAAAGGCTGGGCCCCTTCACGGTCACGCAACAGGTAAACCCGGTGGCATACAGGCTGGCACTGCCAGAGGACATGAGGGTGCATCCAGTGTTTCATAGATCGCTGCTGTCGCCGTACAGGGAAAGCAGCAGGCTCCGAGACAGCGAACAAACCCCCGAGGGAGGGGGGGAGAGGGAAGGCAGGGAGCAACTCAATGAGGCCACGGCCATCCTGGATTCAAGGTGGGGGGTGGGGGGACTGGAGTACCTCATGGCATGGGAGGATGCTCCACCGTCCCAGAATGAATGGGTCCCAGCCACTCAGATACAGGAGGAATTCTTGGTGGAAGAATTTCACGCCCTCTTTCCCCACAGACCCAAGCCCTGGCACATGGAAAGGGAGGGGGAGGAGGAGGAGGCACGGGAGAGCAGCTCACCATGGCGCTGGGAAGCGGAGTTTGAGGAACCAGAGGATGAGGTATGGGTGTCACCGAGATCCACCCAGTCAGAGGAAGGAGCAGATTGGCAGAACGTTTTTACCCCCACCAGCTCTGACGCCACGGACTTTTTGGGATTCCCGTCCGCCCAGGCGGGAGGGGGGGGCTCGCAGGACTGGGGGGAGGTATTCACACCAACGGGCTCGGAGAGCACTGAGTTCTTAGGCTTCCAGTCGTCACCGACACATGGGGGGGGCCTGGGGAGGGGTGAAGGAGAGCTTGGGAGGGGGGTGGATGTGAGGGACAGGGGATATCGCGAAGTCCCTCCCCTCCTGAGTTCAAGCCCGTCCCCGAGCAAAGGGGAAAGCAGGGAGAGTTCCGATTCCAGTGGGGAAGCAGGAAGTCGTGTCCGAGGCTCAGGCAAGGTAGAGGAGCCAGGGTCCCAGGTGGGACAGGAAGGGGCAAGCAAGGGGGGAAGACCCATCCCCCCAACTCCAGAATTACGCAGGAAGAGGAGGGGCAAGAGGATGGGTCTGCCAAAGCTTTTGTGTTGGAGAAAGACGCGCCAAAAGCCATTAGGAGGTTCTGAAACCGACTGACCACATCACTCAGTGTAAATAGCAATGACTTGAGCACTGTAAATACGCAGCACCAATAAAAGAATAAAATGCAGAGCTGCGTGGCGTCGTTACTCTGAAGTAGTCCACTCCGGCCACCGTGACACATCTGAAAGTACGTTTACTTAATTTAGGCTTCCGGAAGAAATTAACAATCTATGCCATACGATATTCAGAATTCATTGAGACAGTGTCTGTTTTACATCTGTATGCCATTTATTCTTATTTTAGGTATAATGTGTGAGAGAGAATTACTTTGATTTGTGAAGTAGGAAAGGATCCAGCCAAACTTGAGTCTGCACAGGGTTATTTGGGTGATTGGGCGTTTTGGTCCAAGGCTTCAATGTTTATAAAACTAGTGGTTTTAAGAGGAAGAAAGCTTTCTGGCCATGTGTGCACACATATTGATGATTACAAAATTTTGCACAGAGTAAAAGGGAGGGGAAGAGAACAATTAAACACATATGTCCATACTTATTCAACACTCATTCCTCCTCACCTGTGGTGGAAAAGAGTGGCCGGGCGAGATCTTGAGTATAATGGAACCCTGGGAACACACCAGGGGCAGGAGGTCTGCTGAACAGGTCAAGTTTCCCACCTATCTCTAGCTTGTGGGGATCCAGTTGCATTTGCTGTCAAAGGATACAAAAAAAAAATCTCATTATACATTTTTCTTTCTTTTACTACAGAGAAAAGGGTTAGGGGGGGAAGCAGTAAAAGGGCTCGTACTTCACGCCTGTGTTAGCACCGCCAGGGAGAGTTAGCCAGAGTGATGGCAGCATCTGAGGTCTCATACTGAGAATCATGCTCTGACAGTAGCCTCTATGAGGCCATTTCACTCCACAGCTTCTCAGCTGCCTGCCTGCCTGCCTCCTCCTCCATGAATAAGTTCTGAAATGAGCTCTTAGCCCCGTGGCATTAACTCAGCAGGAGAATGCAATGTGATATGCTGAGTGAGTCGTGCGCCCCTCGGATCAGTCTGCAGCCTCAGCCCGGCACAAACATATTCCACAGGCTGAAAGCTGCAGACAGAACTAACCCTCAAAGAGTTGGATGACAAGAGTCGCATGCTTGGTTGCTTCAGTTCAGTTCACAGAGAGGGAGACGGAAAAAGACAGAGGCTTGTGGAGGCTATTCCCTTTCCTGGGGCAAAGAAAGCGCAGCATGAAAGACTCATGGAAAAGGAAGAGGATGAGGGAAGAATCTGCTCCCTGCATTCAGAGCACTACACAGCCCTGTTTATTTCAATATGTTTTGAGGATGGAGCATCCTTTCACGTGCTGATAAAAACTAGCCTAGGACAAAGTGTGCAAAAACAGTGCCCATTTGTTAGGAGGACACTCAAGTTTATCCATGGAGGTTAAGCAGAAGCTTCATACTTTCCTCATAAGGAACAACAGCTATAAATGACCTATGAAAGGATGGCATAAATTCCATGACCGCAGAGAGCATAAGTAATGGAATAATAAACAAAACTTTGTGGGAGCTGAAAGGCTGCTACAAAAAGGAGCAGCCCAACCTCTCTTCTTCCTCTCCTGGTAATGTGAAAGGCAGGGGCAATCAATATGGTTCCCTCCTGATGTTGCTGCACTCCCAACTCCCATCAACCTCAGACAGCATAGCCAATGGAAAGAGACAATGGGAGCTCCAGTTCACAGCTTCCGGAGGGGACCACACTGGCTACTCCTGGGGTAGGAAAACGAAAAACATGAACTGATGGCATTTCATGTTTCCCCCTCACTCCACTGACTGTTCTTTACAAGGGTGGGGAAACTCCCAGCATGATGATTATCCTGTCATACAATTTTTATTAGACGTTAATTGGGGAGGTGGCAGGGAGAAGGGGCCACTGTTTCTGACATCTGCTGCACATTGCCTGTAATGTCTAGTTCCACCCAGACTGTCAAGCAAAACGACCTTATGTTTGATACCAAGAACGATCTTACACAAAATCAGCATAGTAAGGTATCTACTTTTAAAGAGCCTCAGGTGGAGGTCTTGCTCAGCCCAGCCACCTGACAGCATGTAGCTAGAGCTATCAGGAAGTCAAGCTGTGGCACCTCAACCATGCAAAGGAAATGGTTGGGCACTGAGTTATGACCCTGGCTGCTGAACATATTGGTCCTGACACTCCCTTAATATATAAAAGCTAGTGTACCTTAACCACTACAGCAAGACTGTAAAAGCAGGTAATATTGAAGTATGGAAGGTTGTTAGAAAAGCAGATTTCCATTTCCAGGCTTATTAGTTGCTACCAAAGTGTGCGGCTCTTAAATGGTTTCTGCTTAAAATAACGGTATACTCATTGAACCTGATTAACGTGCGCAGTCCAGCTCTATTAAAATGAAGGGTTACTTGCCACTTCTGTAACGCGTTGTGGACTGGCCACATTTCTGCCTTTCCCCCTGACATTAGTTACTAAGCTATGGCAGTAAATACCTGTGATGGATTAATGAGCAAAGCACAAGGTGGTTGTGGTGATGATAATGAAGAGAGGGGCATAAAAACAAGTAATTTGGCTCTTAAATCAAAACTTTAAAATCTATTCAAGGCATCTAGGATCCTATGGTTCTGCAACTCCCAAATACATGTGCCTTGTAAAACTTCTACAGAAATTAATCGACCACAGAGTGTTCAGCATTTGTATCCGTGGTTGTTGCTAAACCGAGATTTTGAAGCACAGGTAGTGTTGTGGCCGATCTGTTATTTAGTTTCTTCCGTTAGAAGCTAACAGCTTAACAACTCCTGCTAATGGACTTCCCCATTTGCATGGACACTACTTCTGCCTCCCCTATATCACCCGAAATATTCATAGCTGCCTCCCAAGAGTTTCACCGAAATTCTGCAACATGGTAATGAAATGTCTATGGCTTTAATTGCGCTTATTGGTGCATATTATAAAAGATGTTCTAGCTAGCACACTTTGGGTCTCAGTGTGGAATTTAACTCCCGTCTGACTCAATAAAACCCCCCCATGAGAAGTGCCTTTAGCATCACTGAGATCACTCAGTGAAGTGCCTTGAAAACTGACATCTGGAATCTTCCAAGTGCTGGATTCTAAGGGCTTTAGACGAATTGCTTGGGCAAAGGTGAACCATCTCCTAACATTCTCACCTCTCCAGTTCCAGTCTCCCCCCATCCCTCCCCTCCACACAATACCACAAAATAAAAAACCCCAGGCACCTCTGACACAATGACTGTCATTCTACTCGCCTGCTCTATGTTTTGTAAAATGTCCTTCACCGTACCGCTCATTTCACTCTGAACAGGATAGCACTCCATATTCCACAGGAGGTACTAGTGCAGAAGGGAAATGATATTAAACACGTGTGCTTTGTACGCCCCCACCGTCCCCACAAGCCTCCCAGCTGATCTCCTTTCGGTTGCATATTTTATACCTTTGGCTTGTTTTGCTACCAGTCTGCCCTGCCCCACCAGACAAGCACAACCAATTAAAGCTCTACGGTAGATGTTAAAAGACAGAAAGGCTTAATTAATTTCACACCTTACAAACTGAAGCTACGCCGTGAGAAGCTACTTATTTATCAGGTGGGAGTAGCAGGGGGAACATATCATGTAAGCCGAAAGACTCATCATCTCTGAATAAATATGCTCATTTACCTTTATCTTCTGCTGGTGATGGTAGATCTGCCAGGCAATCTGTACGTGAACAGCACACCACTTGCCAGGCTTCTGCAAGCAAATGGATTTTAAAAATGGAGGTTTAACTTAAAATACCAGCAATCTGGAGCCATTCCCCCCCCCCCCTGACAATACTCAGCGCGTGAAAAGAGACTAGTCATTCATGATTGTTTTGTGGAAGAATAGAAGCCTTTTTTGGCGTATTTAAAGAAATATTGTACTATGATAAATTCGTGAGCAGGATTTGAACCATGAGCAACAGAAGGAATGAGACTGTATGGTGGTCATGACATAAGAGAGAGAAGACTGAGTGCATCAAGGGGGAGAAATTAAAAACACCACAGAAAACGGGTGGGGAATAAAAAAAAATCAAAGAAAAATTATGTTTTGGAGTGTATATGTGAAATTTTTGAAATTTAATAGAATATAATAATTAAGAGGACTAGTCATTCACAGTGCTGGATATTGATTTGGTTCGTATAATTTAGAAATATGCAGTATTGTTTTCATGTGAGGGAAGATTACTTCTAACAAATTCCTCCTTTGTGCAGCTTGGAGAGCATCAGATCATAGGATGCAATCCCACCCTGTTCAAAGATCTGTTAGTGAAGCTCAGGGTATCATGTGTGTTTTGGATGCAAGATTAGCACCCACAAGGTACAGGGACTTTTTAGGTTAGGTGCCCCTATAAGCTTCATTTACAACCCCCCCCCCAATATTTGCCTCCCTTAGGAGACAGGTAAAGCATTTTGTTATTCTCATGCCTTTGAAAAACAGGCTCCTGCTTATGGCTCAGAAGTGAAGGACAATCACACCATTGCTGATCTGTTGAATTTCGCTGGTCTCATAGTTTTTACTAGATTGCACTTTTGAAATGTAGTTTTGTCAATCAGATAATGGGGGGGGGGAGGAGTATAAAAACCATGGGGCGTGAATAAGAAGAGCCCTCTTGGATCAGGCCAAAGTTAATTTAGTTCACCATCTTATTTTCATGAGCAGGGCATGAAGGCAATAACTCTGTCACTGTTGTCCCCCCCCCCCCCGGAACTGGTGTTCAGAGGTACAGCCATGATGACTAATCACTATGTCTTCTTCACTCTCAATGGAAAATCCCTTAAGAGGAAAGAGCATGGATAGGCCTGATAAATATATAAAATAAACATATAAAGAAGCTTGAGTCGGGAGAAGCATATTTTATTCTTCCCACAATCCAGAGCATTGCACATGCATTGATTTTTTTCATCCTTAATTCATGAAGGAGAAGCCTCCTTTGCATTGCAGGCTCTAAGAAATGGTGTGATTGAAATTGTGAAAATTTGTTTAGTACTGCAAATGCTTCATTTGCATAATTTATGCAGGTAGCAGAATCTAGCTTTTCCTACTGTAGAATTTGGGCTAACTTGGAAAGTTGAAGCAGAAAGTGAATGTGACGTACAAAACAAGAGTATTATTTAATCAACTTCAAAAGAAGTGCCAAGGCAGATTTATGTGACATGCATGTACATTTTTACATTTACACAAATCATATTTTAAGAAAAGGTAGATTAAAAAAAATCACTGACAAACCTTACTTACTCGTACTGGAGCCCGATAGGGGTCAGACACCTAAGGAAAATATGGAAAAACAGATCAGTTTGGAAAATTCGGTCATACACATACAGAGGAAAAGGAATTTATTTCGAGAGATAGATGGCAATAAACGAAGGAAATAAATACCCCTGGCGTCTTTTGCAGAAGAGTATGGTGTACTGCTCCTGGTCTACTCGCTACATCAATAGGATTTGAAGTCTGCAATGAAAGGAGAAGACAATAAATAAAAGTTCCACTGCTCCAGCCATGATTTAATGTGACCCTGTTAAAACATAAAGCTTGTAAATTTGCAGACTTAGTAGTATGGTAGCTTAGTATGTTTTTGTAGGAAGTGTTTCAGTTAAACACCCTCTGAGAACTCATATTTGCTATTTGGTGCTCATGGACCTAAGCCTTAGGCCTGGATTTTTAGACCTCTGTTGTAGCTAGGAGCACCTTTGCACAACCAAGATTGATTCACTGGCTCTGTCCTTTCCTGGAACCTCCCAGCCTGGCCACAGTGATTCATGCCTTAGTTGGCTGTTGTTCGGATTATTGTTAACAGCCTGTGTGTGGGACTGCCTCTGAAGAGACGTGGAAACTTCAGCTGGTTCTGAATTCTGCAGCCAGACTTCTTATGGGGTTGGGATATAGGACATATGTTGTACTAACTCCTTTGGCTGCCTAGTTGCTGTCACTACATAAATAAGCGAGTGGCTCTTGAACCGGGTTAATGTGGTGCTACTTTTAGTTCACCCTGTCTTGTTGTGGAATGAGGTGCTCACAAAAAATGATATGACTTGCTTAGCAAGTGGCAGAGCTAGGGACAGATCCTGTTCTGACCAAGGTGGGGATGAGAGAGGAGTTCTCACCCCCTGGCATGTTTAATTGGGTGCATAGGCTTTATCCTGAGAATCCCAATTGTAAAAGCATCCAGTGCTCACGACTGTAGAGATAATCCTGGAAATGTGGTAGAAAAGTATAAACGGGCATATGATGATAAATAGTTTGTGCCTCTGTGTCCCAAACTTTCTTAAAGTTGACTTCTGAATAGGTTCACCATGGGATAGGGACCCATCATACTCAGCAGGAAGCAATTTGCTGCCTCAGGCGGAACAGCAAAAAGCACCCTCAGAACAGTCAAAGGAGTGCAGTAACCAAGGTCAGTTAAGATATTTAGGCAGCCGGCACTGAACATCTCACAAGCTCCTTTCCCCCCTCCCTGGTGGTATCAATACAAGAACAATAATAAAAGTGAATAGCAATTTGCTGCCCTTTCATAACCCCCCAAGCAGCTGCCTCGTGGCAATCTGTGCAACGTTCAGTGCTCTTCCCACAGTTAACATATAGCCTGTGGCTAGAAACCAGGGATGTGGAACCTTTATTAGTCTGCAGGCAGCATTCCCCTCGTGTGCCACCTTCCAGGGGTCAGATGCTAATGGGGGCCGGGGGGGGGGGAAGGCAAAAGGCAGGTCGAGCAACCAATGCAAATCTTTGCTTTGCACAGTTCCAGCTATACAAAAGTTTGGGGTTTCTACACCCCACCTCTCGTCCAGGTAAGCAGGAGGATTTAGCACTGTTCAGTGACACATTCCAGCCAGGCAAAATTGCCTTCAAGTTTGGGTGAGGGGTTTGTGGCCTAGGGTTGCACAGAGATACAGTCCTAGGAAAGCCGCATTTGGCCCCAGACTAGAAGTTCCCCACCCCTGCTATAGACTCTTAGAAGCAGCCACATTTGTTTTGCTCCCCCCCCCTTTTGGACATAAATGTATTTTTTTAAAAAAAATGTTTTATTTTGGCTGTCAACTTTGGATGGTACAGCCCATTTTACATGTAAGTCAGGATGTGTGCTACACTTTCTGGCTTCTTTGTGCAAAAAAGGTTTTGCCTCATTAAAGGGAGATGAGCACACATATTCTTGTGCATTCTTCTCTTCCTAGCAACAATGCTGCCCCTCCTTCACTGAAGACACATTTTTGCCTTTTATACATGTGAAATTGCACCACTGAGCTTGTACATCCATTTGCCTTGGGACCTTGCTAATTCCCTCTATTATTTTAGCAGGAGCGATAGCTGTTTATGGATGCAACTGTGCATGTTTAAAGGCTGTTGTTCTGAAACTTAGATTTATTTTTTAAGTGGCCTGTAAATCTATGAGGAAGTAGGAAAACCAGAAATCACACTATAGCGTATGATTGGATAGAACACCAAAAGGTGTTTTGTTTTTTGTTATTGCCTGGGGTGCAATTCTGCACAGTAGTTAACCAAGCCCTGAGGTTATACATCCAACTTGGCATGATCGGTCCCAAGTCTTGGCTTGTTGGAGGGAATGGGGCTCTGAGCCAGCAATCAGTCTTTTCCTTCCCATGGCACTGCACCTGTTGTTCCTCAAGATGAGCGCAGAAAGTTTAGCTAATTCCCTAGCTAGGCAGTTAACCGATTAAATGGGCCAAACTGCTGTCAGATTTCAAACAAGGAGGCTTAAGGAGAAACCTGCAAACATACTTCTGTAACTTAAGTATGAGAGGTCAAGGATGGTTTTAAAAGTTGAAAGAAAAAGAACAAAAGGATGCAACGAAAGAATCCTGAGTTGTGTGTGCAAAGGAGAGGGTGGGGGAAGATTCCCCCATGAGCGGAAGGGCTGTCAGGCCCCTTTTGTGAACTGATGGGCAGGGAGGCAAAAATAACAGCTATGATGCATTTTAAGGTCACATCACATTAATAGTGTGAGTGATAGAGTGCCCTTTGGTCCTTCTGTCCCCCTGAAGACAGATGGAAATGCTTCCTTCGGCAAAGTAAATTGAATACTTTTGACCTTTTCAAGTTCTTAGCTCATGAGAAATGGCCTTTGGGAAAGTAGCTAAGAAGTTTGCAGTCAGGTTGGATTCATGTGGTGGGGATTTACATATGAGGCCTCGGGGAAGTGACATGAGAAGTGGGGAGGGAAACAAAAACAAACTCCTTGCTTCACAGGGCAAGGAGGACAGAATTCATTATGCCATGGTCAGCCACCGAATGTGTCTGTCATGATGATCTAGGGCTTAAGGCAGTCACATGGGAGGAAGAGGAAAGTTTGAGAAGAAAAAGGTTAGGATGATTTGTGTGGATTTCAGCTTTATCTTTTCTCCAAGGAGATGAATCATCATCGCTGCAAGTTTGGGATAATTTAGGTGCGTCCACATGCTCCCCATTCAGTCAAATATAGCAACACGTTGTTGTAAATCTGGGGGACTGCTTTCCACCTTGGGGAAGGTTCATGTGCTGTTAGAGAATACTAGCTATGCATCTCCTGTACACACAGTACAGCAGGGGGTGAGGATCCTACAACCTTGCGGCCAAACACACCCCTTGCTATCTGGCCTTTGGGACTTCCCCCAGGCCATGTTACTGACTGCCCTGCTCTGTGCCCTCCTTGGGCGCTTTTGCCTCCTTGGGATATGTCTTTGAACTGTGCATGCAGCCTTCTACCCAAAGGCCGGTGTTACATTTCTTATTTGTCTGACTTTTGCCTCTGGCCTCACCCACCACTGATACATGCTCCCCACTCCGAAGGTTACCCATGACGGAATGTGGCCCTCGGGCTGATAAAAGACCCCCCATCTCTATGGTACAGAATCATTCAGAGCTAATTTATCCACTGACTACATTCATACAACCAGTTGCCTCACGTTGATTAGAGTCTGGTTGTTGGGAAGTGGGGTGGGGTAAGGTGGGGGAACTCAAACTGACTAGATAAAAGCCCTAAAAGGCTGTCCGAGTTCCATTTATTTAAGAACGCCAGTATCCTACCATTTCAGTTCAAAACTGAACCAACCAGGGCATCTTAATGCACATTTAAGCAAACAAGAAAACACAAACCACTCTGGTGGAGTGACCACAGGGGAGAGAAATGGGAGAAGAGAAGAGCAGGTAGTGGGGGAGTGGAGTGACCAAGGTGGCATGGGGCAGGGGAGCAGAAAGCCCAGGGTGCATGGACGTAGCCCTAAATCAAGTACATACTGGTAAATAGAAATACTTAACTAATTAAGGTTCTGCCCTCCCAACATAAAGCTTGCCTCCTGACAAAAATCCTGGCTATGCCCATGCAAGGGTGCATGGGGAATGGGGGTGGAATGAGAAAATTAACTGGACAGGGTGGCAAGGGGGGAGGTAGCCTCATGGGGGGCACCTTGACCAGGGCCCTTCAAACCTGGCAATAATACTGGGGTGGGAGCATAGCTGCCAAGTTTTCCCTTTTCTCGCGAGGAAGCCTATTCAGCATAAGGGAAAATCCCTGTAAAAAAGGGATAACTTGGCAGCTATGGGTGGGAGTAGGGACCCACTAATCTAATCTGGACTGTGCTCATAAAATGGAGTCTCACAACGGCTGGAGCGCATTGCAGAAGAATATGGAAAACAAGTTTGGGCCGACAGAGGAAGCAGTGGTTGTCTTGGACCAATTTTATGAGGTGTGAAGAGGGTGGATTTTCTAGTCAAATTCCTTCCTTCTAAATAGTGGCTTAAATGAAATTGCAAGAAATCCCTAAGCCCACTCTATATTGCTGGTGTGCATCTAATGATGAAACCAAGCAGAAAACAGCAATCTGGAGCAAAGAACCGTGCAATCAGGCTGTGAAGCAGCCCACAAATTTGCAAAATTAATATATAAACAAGAAAATTAAAAACAGCAAAAAAACTAGATTCAAAGTCCCAACGACTGCACTAGGCTTGCTGAACAACTGGTCTGACTTAGCATGAAACAGCTTGGTAATAAAGACAGAAACCAAAGGATGACTATTGTCTAGTGCAGGGGTTGTCAACCTGGTCCCTACCGCCCACTAGTGGGTGTTTCAGGATTCTAGGTGGGCTGTAGGGGGGCTCTATGGCGCAAGCTGAATCCTCCCTCCATCGAGCACTGGTGGGCGGTAAGGAAATTTTACCATCAAGAGAGATGCATTAGTGGGCGGTAGGTATAAAAATGTTGACTACCCCTGGTCTAGGTGCATCAGCTGTTGTCCTAAAGGTTTGGAAGCTGTTGTATTAACTGGCATTACTCCATCAAGAAATGAAGACCCCTGATTGAGTCAATCCAGTTGGTTCTGCAGGGAAGCGGCAACCACAGTTATTAAGAGGCATCCTCTTCCTCCAAACCCACATCCTGCGCTAAAACTGAGTGGGGAAAAATGGCTGTGCAAGGATCATCCCTTTGGGCACGCATTCTGCATGCCAGCAGAGGGTAAACAGGGTTACAACCAGTGAGGGACAGCTCAGAATCAGACCCACTGTGCCACAGCAAACAGGGTGTTGGACTTGGACCAGGAAAGCTTGTGAACAAACCTCTGTTTAATCATGAGGCTCATTAGGTGACCTTAAGCCACTCGCCATTTTTCAGTCTAACTTACTCTCACAGGCTTGCTATGGGGGGAACCGTCCTGCAAGCTCCTTGGGCAATAAATGCACAGAAAGTTATGTTAAGATCAGGAATGCTTTTGAAAATTAGAGATGGGAGCATGGAAATACAGGCACTTACATCACTGTCTCCCACAAACGTTGTCATTCCCACTCATGTATGCAAGTTCACAAAAGAAAGGCTCCACCTGAACCCTAAGCTTATCGTTCGTACTGCAGACTACAATTTTATGTATATTTGCAATGCAGATAGCAAGGCTGCCTCTTCGGCAAATGCTCTTCCTTTTATCTCTGCATGGAGATATGTCTGCAGAAGCCGCTGGTGCTTTGGGGGGGTTACATTTCCTCTCCCTTCTAAAATTCTACAATCCTACACTACAATTCTATACCCACTTACCCAGGATTAAGTCCCACTGAATTCAGTGGGGTTTACTTTTTACAGCTCGGATCACATTACTCATGTTTCTATAAAGACTTTACAAATGGAAAGAAAGGAATCTGAAGCATGGCACCATGAGAGCTTTTAAGCAACAAACATAGTAAGAGAGACGGTAAAAAACTAGCTGAGCCTACTACTGCAACACTATTAGGGCCACTCTCCATGCTATATGTAGGGTTTGTTGTTTGCTAACATTGGGTGGGGGGGGGTGCCAGTGTTTAAGGGGTACAGGGTCACCCTCAGATGCCTAAATCTCTTGGTGCTATTGGAGATCTCAGCCCCCTAAAAATAACAAACAGAAATCTGTGTGGTTTGTTTGTTGGGTTGTTTCTGCAATATCAGTGGAGCAAAACCACTCCTTTGGCCTGGCCCCGTTTCCCGCTCCAGAGCATGGAGGGTAAGTTATCTCTTTACACCGACACTAGGAGCCCTACTGCAGAATAATGTGGTCTTTTTCTTCTGCACAGCAATTTCAGAAGTTGTCCAGAATTTTAAGTGTTAGTTGACATGTCTGCAAAACTGCTTCAGGATTTGGGTGTCTGCAAGAGACAACAGGGATGCCACACAGGCTACCGGTAATCTGTCTAAGCACATATTAGTTTGCTTAAGTTTTTTTAAAAAAATCTTATTTGAAGTGTAGCACTCTCTTCTGATAAACAGCCAGCATCTACTCCAGCCCCTCCAAGCCACATTTCTACGAAACAGTTGGGGCTGCCTACATTATTTTCACTTGGCTTCCCTATATGATGCTAGTTACCCAGTGGTGAGGGAAAGGCTAATTGCAAACAGAGGCTGCAGCCTAGCTGATCAGTTTCACAGATGGTGTAGGTTCTGCTGGTGAGTTTCATTGCAACTGTCTGATGACCAATTTGAGAGTGGCTGCAGTTTCAGAACCATTTGGTATGCAGAGTCTTTTGCTACGGAGGTGTAAGGGGGGAAAAGTTGTATGCTAGGTGTGTGCACGGGCCCAACAATTCGCCTTATATGCGTATCTGTGTGTTTTAAAACTCAACTGTTCTGTCTCCATTTCAGTCTGTAATTCAGGCTCAAAGGCACTTTGTATAAAATGAAGCTTTGCATTCCCCATTCACTATAATGGGGAATGTAAAAATGGCTATGACATTTTCCTGTTTGACGAAAGTGGATGAAATGTTTGCAGAGTTCTGAAGGGTTCTGCTTTGTTTTTTGGATAGAGCAAAGCAACACAGGATTTAAAACAAAATAAAAGAAAGCCCCCTGAAAGGAATCTTTTAATTTGTACAAAAATTCCCCATGGATGTGCTTTAGCAAAATAAACGAACAAACCCAGAGCTCTTTGGTGCTCGACAGGCAGTATTATGGGCAGCTTCACTTTTTGCAAAGCCCATGGACCCTGGGAAACATAGGAAACTAAGACAACACTAGAGTTTGTGGGGATTCTGAACAACAAAGTGTTATTGACATCACACTTTGACTCGGGGGGAGGGGAGACCCCTGATTCACCTCATCATTTGACCCTCACACAGAACTGATGCACGCCCCTATTGTATACCCATATACCGCACCATGCAAAAAGACACTGCACTTGGCTATTTTTGCCCCATGTGCACACATCCAGAATTCTTACAGTGTACACACACAATAAAATACTCACATGAAGAAAAAGAGCTCCATCCCTCAAATACCTGCCTATAGAAAAAAGGTATTGCAAAGCAGCTGTGGAGCCCAATCCAGAAGCTATTGGGGAGACCTGTTTGCTGCCAACTAACATCACCTATGCAGCTTCTACTAAAAGAATTGTGTAAGGTCATCACAGTCAATGCTTCCCCCAAATGACCCCCAATTCTCTTCCCACTTGCAAGAGGTGGGCTGAGTGCAATGACACGTTCCTTTATTTTTTAAAGGCAGGTGTGGAGAACCTTTGGCCCTCCAGATTTTGCTGAACTACAACAACTACAACTCCCATTGCCCCTAGCATTGGCCCTGCTTGTTGGTGATAATGGGAGGTGTAGTTGAACAACATCTGGAGGGCCAAAGGTTCCCCATCTGGAGGGCAGTATGGTACCCTTGACTACAATTTCCATAGTCCTCAAACACTGGAGCCGATGAGAGAGACGGAGTCCAAAATATCTGGAGAGCACCACAATGGCTACCTGTGTACTAGGGAGACCTAGCTCAGCAGCAGCAAGAGATTCCACCTCCCTCCCTGAAAAAAAAAAGCTACTTTCTTTAACAATCAAACAAATTGCAAAAGGGTAACAGATGCGCCTAGTCAAAATAATAATTTGATCAAGAAATACACATGTGTGTTTATATTGCAGCAACATTTTAACCATGCTTTCTTTTGTATGGGCAACAACAACAAAAATGAGCCTGTGGAAAAAAATGAAACCATAATAAAGTTGTACCTTCGGCTGAAATGCTCCCTGAAGTGACCCGAAAGGACCTGAATGTGGAAGCAGAGGTGGCATCCCAGGCATTGCTGGAGGATAGCTTGGAAAGAACTAGGAAGAGAGAAAAGGAGAGAGGTTATTACATTACAGATAAGTAATAGATGTGAGAGACAAGTTTGGTGCAAATCGTGGGAACTTTTTCCAAAACAAAAATTAACAAATCTATTTTCAAGCCCTTTATTGGTTAGGCGCTGGGGGAGCTTGCCTAACTCACGATTCCTTCAAGAGCTCGTATTTAGCAAACAAAGAACTCGCCCACTTTAATTTTGCTGTATCATTTAAGAAGGAGAAGACTATTTTAAAGGAATATACCATTATCATGCACTCACTCAAATCACATTTACAAATATTTTGATTGCAAGCTTGGTGATCTGCTATCCAATCTCTAAAGAGGATGCATTTCTACTTCTGAGTAACACACAAGTCTTCTGCATTTGGCCGCTTCTGAGAGACTTGGTTTGTATCAATGATGAATTTACCCAGTGTGTTCAGCAGCTCCCAGCACTAAAATGTATGTGGCCTTTCTAGTGAACCACAAATGTTACCCTTACTGTGGCTCAGGGGTGGGAAACCTTAAGCCAGGAGCCTAAATCTGCCTTTCTAGCTGGATGTTGGGAATCCCTATAAGCCTTGCCCCCTCCCAAGGTCACATCCCTCTGCACCCTAGAATAACAGAATTGAAGAGTTGGAAGGGACCACGGGGGTCATTTAGTCCACCCCTCTGCAGTGCAGGAATGAGCCGCATGTTGAGCAAAAGATTCCTGCATGACCCTGAGGTTAAGAGTCTCATGCTCTATCAATGGATAGAAGCACCCTCCTTGAGTGCTTGTGCCTTGCTTGAACTATAATGCCTTTCATTTCCTGGATGGAGGTGTGTGTGTGTGTGTGTGTGTGGAAAACGACTCACTTTTGTGTAGTTGTAATGTGGCCTACTATACAGAGGTAAAAGTCACATGTATTGACCTGCCCACTTTGCCTCTTTCCCCACCCATCAATGTTATATTGCCACTGGAAGGTTCCCTGTGACAAAATGCGGCTCTTGGGCTCAAAAGAGTTTCCCACCTCTGCTACAGATCACTTACAAAATCCTTCATTGGAATCATGGCATCAGCAAGAGGTGTTCAGGAAGGGCTACCACAATCAGTGTGTGATATGAAGGACATATTGCATTAGCATTATACGATGCCCTAGACATCACACCATCAAGGCAAGCAGGGTCGGCTCTAGGTAGACCCCCGGTGGTGCGGTGTGCCAGGGCGCCGGGCCGGTAGGCCGGGACCATGTTGCGCCCTGCGAGGGCGGGGGCGCTGGAGCGATCTCTGCCCCTCAGTGCCAGGGCGCGCGACCTGCTCAAGACTGCCCTGAAGGCAAGCTACAGGTAGTTGTTGAAGAAGAGTATTTCCTTATTCAGCTCGAGAGACCTAAAGAGAAGGACGCAGTGCTCTAAAGACTACATTTCCATCCTTAGACAATGGGAGCAGGCCTGCTGTGTGCAGCCACTGTAGTTTATCCATATATTTTTTAGTTTTATCTTTGGAGCATTAAGTGCTAGAAAATTGGTTGTTGTTTTTAACAAACGAAAGCAGAGATTCTCAGAATGAGCAATCCTATGTTTGTGATTGCTGTCCAACTGCACAGAACTGCTTATGCACCTGATTATACAGCCTGAAACTTTTTGTAATGGTCCTGCTTTTGCCAGAGCAGGATGTCACTGTAGTAACAGCTGTCAAGCCTCTTTTCTACATACATATTCAAGGTGGGGTTGCCAGTCCTCAAGAAAGCATTAAATGCTTTTCTCAGGGGCGGGGGGAGGAGACATTTCCAATAGATGTCTATAAGAAGCAAAAGGTCCATGGGACAATGGATGCTCTTTTGAGAAGAAAGGAAAGCTTTCATTTTTACCAGAGGGGGGAAATTAGCCTCTGCTACCATTCTTAATTCTGCTATTATAGCTCTCCTGCAAACATGCCACTTTAAGCAAGTGTGAAAGCAGCCAGCTTGGCATCTTTAATCTTTATCTGCCTCCCAGTTACAAGGTAATTACCACAGTTGCCAACCATGAAGTCCACTATTATCAGCACACTTTTAATTTTCCACAGTATGCGGTCCCAGGATGCTGCTTCTGATGCAGCAACTGATAAAAAGGAACAGCAGAGCAAGGGCAGGCAGTAAGTGTACCAACAGGCAAACAATTCTAGAGTGTTGCTGAAAGGCTTGAATTCAGACACTATCATTTATATCAGGATGACTGGCTGAAGAATCTTGTTTAGCGTGAAAGCTCATTTATTTTTACTGTGACAAAACTGGCCCAATTAAAGAAACAACCACCAGACATGCCATTATTGCTTCTGCATAGAGTAATCTCTAACACTAGCATGGCAGTGGCTGTTTGCATCATTTTTTGGCTTCTTATCAATGAGCGTTTTTGAAGTGACAGGTGAGAAATTTTATTTTTTTAAGACTGGCAGGATATTTTGGTGTACAAGCTAGTTCCCATCTTGAGAGAAGATTTCGATAATGAGTTGTCACAATGTCGGGAAAGCTGATAACGTATTTCCATGTGGCATTTCGTTAGGGTAACTGAACAGAACTGGACTAGACAGCAGTGGCTATGTGGAATGGATTCACAAATGTCTGAAAGAATCAGCTTAAGAAATAATTACAATGCATGGCTGTCATCTCAGAAAGAGCTATCAACTGGAATTTCACAAGTGTCTATTATGCCCATGGACCACTTTTGTTCAATCTTATAATTAGAGATTTACATACTGTATATAGTTTTATCAAATGTGCCGAGGATATAAAGCCAGGAGGAGGTGCAAACACTTTGGATGACAGCATCAATAATTCAGAACACCTACACTAAATTTGGGGGGGGGGAGCCAAAAATGACAAAAAAAAAATCTTATAGACAAGTTATTGGAATTAGGTGAGCTATGTCCAGTAAATTAGTACAAAAAATGCATAAAATGGAGAATAATGGTGACAGATCTATTCCTAGGGAATAGCAGTACTGAACAAGGCCAGCAGAGTTAAAACTGGATATATAAGTGAGCTAGTGCATGCCTGTTTGGTCTTCTAACACTTTCTAACCACAGGACAAAAGTGAGCCCCTTTACTTAGCCCTGGCTAGTCTACAGCTGAACTACTGTGTTATGCTTGAGTCACTAAATTTGAAGGAAGATGTGCAAAGACTGGAAGACACTGGCTTACGTTCTCATTGTGGTGGTATAACAGGTGCTGGGCTGTAACACTTCAGCCTATAGCTCACATGATTCAGAACTCCTTCATATCAAAGACTAGTTGTCAATGAGAAGGGTTCTAGCATAGTCTTCTTCTGGATATGTTCGTTTTTATATGTGCGGGGAATGCTTTTGGATGAAGAGGTATTCATGTGAGTTCCAGCCCAGAATCAGAAGTGGTATTGTACTTAGCATTTCTTTTGCAATCCTACTCAGAAGCAAGCTTCAATGGGCAATACTCCCAAGCAAATGGGTATAGGATTGCAGCCTGGCAAACAGGTGTCAGAAAGCAGCAACCAACACTGAATTAGAGGAAGAACATTTGATGAGTGATTGAATTAAAGGAATTTTACGGTGTTATTGTAGTAGGTAAAAATAAACTTAAGGGAAGGGAATTCACTTAAAAACAACAACACAGAAACAAGAGCTAAAGCTTACATCAAATACATGCAAAGAAAGCCACCAGCAAGTTCAAACATAAGACACCAAAACGAAATAAAAACTAAAAACCCAAACCCACAAATGCACTCACGTTGGAATGTCGAAAATAAGGGTTATCAAGTTTGGGAGCGTACTTGTCGAACTGGAAGAAAAAGAGAGATAAGAGAAAAACAAATGAGAATATATTTCTTCAGCACTGGGTTGCAATCTAAGCACAATGAAGCATGCTCCCAGGTGTACAGGATCCAGTTCAGCTAGTGGTTTTTTTTTGGGGGGGGGAGGTGGCAGTGGGGAGTTTTATTTTAAGGCCACGTGTATATTTTCCAAACTTCACAGCCTCTTAAACCTGCACCTTTGCAATGGGGAAGCAGCAAGTTCAGACACCTAGCACATAAATCTTTATCATCACCTACAAACTTCCTCAAGAAGCCAGTCAACACCCTAAATCATTTCTAAAAGTTAGATTTTATGATACAGCTGTATGAGCTGCAGCAGAATTCAAGATAATCTACCAGCACTTATCTCATTTTTTAAAATCAAACAACCCTTACTTAGCTCAACCAGCTCCTTGAAAAAAAGGCATAAGAAAAATCAGGCAAGATTGCAAGGTAGATCCACCCACTGTGGATTTGCCCCCATGTTTTTTTGTCCTGCCGTTTTGTCCCCTTGCACTGTGCACCTGACCTGTGCCCCCATCAGTATTCTTTCCATGCCCTGTGAAGAATGTGCACATTCCAATCTTAAGCAAAAGGGGGATGTGTTGAGGGAAGGCGCAGAATGGTGAGCAATGACCCCTTTGAAATGCCACTCGTTCAGCAAGCCAGCTGTTGTGTGCTCTCCTCCATACAGGAGAGCAGATTTGCAATTGTGTTAATTACAGTTATTACCGGAGTCATGTACCCTCCAGTGTAAATACTATAAATTACTAAAACACATGCAGCTGGCGGTTTCAACGCCACCCGCTCTGGCATTAGGATTAATAAACCCATTTAGTGGAATATAAGAAGATGGGAGCTCAAGCACAACAAAAGAGGGCACGGCAAAGCTGTTTTCACTCTTTAGCTTGACATCAACAGGGCGTGGGTGGGCAGGAAGGGAACTTTTTTTCCAGCAAGATCAGATATCAGGATTTTTAAACAACATGCCAGGCCTTCAAGGAAAAGTTCTGAGATTGCTTTATGAGGAAGGGGAGGAGGGAGGTATTTGCACGTTGCTTAAACACCTGTGGATGGACATTGGGGGAGGCAGAAATCGCTCTCATTGTCCTGCAGTTAAGCGGATTAGAAGCGAACAATGTCGTCATACCATCAGCCAGTGTGGTAAAGAAAGGCAAGAAATGTCATTTCCTATGAGCTTGCCCCACAGTGCCTGTTTTGGAACATTTGCTCCTTTGCTTCAAAAGAAAGCAGTGCGTTCCTTCAAAAAGAGAGAAAATACTGAATCTTGCTTTATGCAATGTACCAAAAAACAAAACAAAACATTGCGTTGTGTGAAAAAAAGGCTGTTTGAAGAATTTACAAAACTGATAACAGCAGCAGTGGAAAATGTGCAAAACCAAATGGCATCGCTGTCAAACCTGAGAGCCAAGGAGGCAGGAAAAGCTCTAGCTTTTCTGCAGGATTGGGACCCTGCTAAAGTTTTGTTGTCCCACCAAACAAACCCTTGCTGGAATGGCCAATGACAGGATCTGAGAAGTTGGTAAAAGGGTGGAGCTTTCAGCCATGGATGGATGGTATTATTTAAAAGCAACTCGAATGTTCCAGCTATCCTGTCTGGGAAGAAGCTGTAAAGCCTGAAGAAGTCCCTCACCCTTTTGGAAAATTGGCATGTATTTATTGTGCCTTGAGTTGCCCAGTCAAATGTTGAGTTAGTGAGTGGGTGGTACAGCAATAGATGGCACTGATGCAAAAATATTGGAACCAAGCAGCACAGGCAAATTATTATGGCAAGGCAGGAGTCAGAATGATCAACCAGTGTGGCCATAGGTCTATTGCACAATGATGTTGACCTCTCTTGTGTGTTAACAAAACAATCAACTTATTGCAATAAAAGCTATCTCCTGCCCTCTCAACTCTTACTTTCATAGAAGATTCTCGCTTTGCTGCGAGTCCTGCAAGATCTGCTCCTTGTTTTGCTGGCCTATTTCCACTTGGCCTGGGAAGGGTGGGGGCATGACTGACCAGCTACAACAACTGCTGCTTCTGCTTAAGGGGCCAGAGACCATTCTACCTGTGAGTCCTGAAAGACCTGCTGCTCAGAATGCTATTGTATGTGTGTGTGTGTGGGGGGGTATTGTTTGGAGTTTTAGCTGGAGTCAAGATTTAATTTTGGATATACAGTAGTACCTCTGGTTGAGAACGGGATCTGTTCTGGAGGCCCGTTCGCAACATGAAAAGCCCGCAACTTGAAGTGCCGTATCTGCGCAGGTGCGCGGTGCGATCTGGCACTTGTGTGCATGCGCAAAGTGCGATTTAGCGCTACTGTGCATGCGTGAGTGGTAAAACCCGGAAGTAACCCTTTCCGGTACTTCTGGGTTGCTGCGGGACGCAACTTGAAAAAACGTAACATGAAGCAAATGTAACATGAGGTATGACTGTATTAAATTTCTGCTGTTATGAAATATTGTTTGATTTTATTGTATACCTACTGAGCTGTTTCCATTTATTGTTTGTGACTACGAAAATGTTGTTGCATTTTGCTAATTATGTAAATCTTTTCATGCCATAAGCCATTTTGAGCATGGTTCAACAATGGAAGGTGGCATACGAAATTTTTACACCCTGCCCTTTCTGTCATAGTCGGAACATGCTTATCTGTGGGGTGCCCTTCCCATCTTACTTTTATGATATAAGCAGTGCTTTTTTTCTTTAAAAAAATGTTTAGGGGGTACTCTCATTTTCCTACTCATATTGAAATACTGCCCCTCAATGAGGCCAAACGTAGATTCACAAAATGTTTAGGGGGATGCATACTCCTGCGTCCCCCGCCCCAGAAAAAAAAGCACTGGATATAAGAATCAATGCCCATGTTGCAATAAGTGTGTGAGATATAGGAAATCCTATACATATGCCCAGATGCTATTATGTCAGCTGCCTGAAAAACAGAAACTTGCATGACCACCCCACGTTACATGTTGCACACCCTTCTCTAGAAACAGAGCTTGGCGAAAGGTTTGCAGAAAAGTAGCATTGTGGTGGGGCCCATTGAGAAGAAGCAGCAGGTTGCAACCTACGAAAACTTAACTGTATTAAATGCTAGTTTGAAAACAGTGCAACTGAAGGTGACAACTCTAAACAAACGCATCCTTACAAGGATGCACTCTTCACAGAAAAGTGTCCCATCTCAAAGAGCTGGTGCTGGCATGGTTGTTTTGGCCAGAGGTGTCTCTACTTATCCTCACATTTTGGGAGGGGGCACGCAGCAGGGGAGGTGCAGTGGGCGGCATCTGGGGCAGGCTGGATGGGAAATGGCTGAATGTGTGCTGGTGGGTGTGTTGGTGCTGGTGGGTGTGTTGGTGCTGGTGGAACTCCGCCCTCAGCAGCGGCACCGGGCCAAGAGAGGCACCGGTCCTGTCCGAACTCTGAACCAAAAAACGATTATTCAGCTCTTGCCTGAGCAGCTCGTGATCTAGAAGAGGGAGAGAGAGAGGGGGAGAGGGGACGGGGAAAAGACACAAGGGCACAAGGGCCTGTGAGTTTCACAAAAGACGTAGAAGAAAAAAGAGTCAAGATATTCACCTGGCATTCCCTGTTTCTGCAGGTCATGCTGTGGTGGTTTTCTACGTGAGGACTCATTGGTGGAGGTAAGAGAGATGCCTGTGACAAAGTACCAATCAGAATCCCCGAATGAGGCTGGCAATACATGATTGGTTGGTTGAATGATATCAACAGGCTGGTATCTAAAGACAAGAGAGAACACCATGAGTCATCACAGCAGAAAACATACTGGGGCGTTATCAACAAAGTGTCCCTTCCCCTGCCCTCCTCCCAGCCCAACAAACACTCATGATAGGATTTATTAGACCCTAAGTGGGGGGTGGGGGGGTCATCAACTTTCCCCGTTTTCCTTTCCATCCCACCAGCATGTCTATCTCTACATTCAGAAGCATTTCACACTGACATTTTCCATACACATATATAATATCCACGTAGCAAAACTCTCAAGCACACTGTCACTTATGAAGCAAACGACCTGTAGTTTGTGTCCTGTGGAACAGCTGAAAAATAATATTTCTGTAAATAAAGAAAAGATGAATACAAAGGTAGACCTTCCTTTTTAAAAACAAAAACAAAAACACCCACAAACCTGTCCCCCACTATTGAATTGGTTCCCATGGAAGCTTATAAAAAGTTTAAAATTATAATTAATATAATAAAACACATAGGGATCAGGATTTGAAATCAGCAGGGCACCAGGTAAATTTTGCACCTAAAGATTCTCCATTTGCGAGCACCTCAAAAAGTCTGGGTGCCATTTTTTTTGCTCCTTGCTGACACTCAAGGATTACTGAAATGTATGTGCTTTGAAGCCTCAAAGCTTTGAAGCCTCAAAGTGTACGTTAAGAATAGACAATATGTTAAGGAGTTTAACAATAAAGAGTAGAGTGTTTTGAAAACTGAAGTATGGTGGCAATATTTTTACTGTAAACACCAAATTAAACATGTATTAACAATTTATGCTAAAAATGTGGTATTAACAATGTGTCACTTATGTGAATTGCGCATTAGTTGATGCTTATCAAAACAATAGGAAATGTTACTGACCCCCCCCCCCCAAAATGGCGAGTAGACATTCTGTTTTGGCACCCACAACCCAGGTCCCAGAAACGATTTGGCTCCCAGCTTTTCTATCCCAGTTTCTAACATTGATAGGGATGTATCCAATGTTAGAACAGATCCACTGAAATTAATTGGCATGACTCACATAGGTCAACTAATTTCAGTGGGTCCACTCAGACCTTGTGGGGGGCTGGACTATATATTTTTTTTTGGGGGGGGGGGAATGAACCAATTCCTATGCCGCACAAATAACCCAGAGATGCATTTTAAATAAAAGCACAAATTCTGCTCATGTAAAAACACACTGATTCCTGGACCGTCCACGGGCCGGATTTAGAAGGCGATTGGGCCGGATCCGGCCCCTAGTTTGCCTACCCATGGTCCTAAGCTTTTATTTTTAAGGTCCTCTCCCCACCTGCTTTATGTGTTACTGGGGTGAACTTGTTTATTATTTTTCTCTGAATGTACTGATTATTAACTTACAGTCATACCTCGGTTTAAGTACGCCTTGGTTTGATTATTTTCAGTTTAAGTACTCAAACGGCCCGTCTGGAACGGATTAATCCACTTTCCATTACTTTCAATGGGAAAGTACAGACTTCCAGAACCAATTGTGTTTGTAAACAGAGGTACCACTGTATAATAAAAATTGTGTGTGTGTGTGTGTAGAATCTGCCCTGTTTTAAGACACTGGATACTTCTGTTTAGATTAAAGATAATCCAATTTGTTTTTCCCCTCGGGGCATTGCCGGAGAGGAATGGATTTAAAAGTGGGCAGCTGGGTATCGAGTTTCCTTAAAAGACTTGGAGCTGGCCTGGTGGATCTGGCAGCTGACTCCAGACTTCAGTGTGACACAGCAGCTTCGTCTTTATCAGCAAAGAGAACAAAAAGTGAGTGTCTGGGTGGGGTGGGGTGGGGCATAAATAGCAGCAACTGCAGTGGCAAAGCAGTTAAACCAAGGGATTGTAACAGGAACGCAAGATGGCAGGCGGAACACACACGGTCCATCTGTTATCTAAAGCAGCTGACAGTGGCTTCTTCAGAGACTGTTACCCTCACCTGCTGAATGGATTCCAGCCTCAGAGGAAGACCTCTGTGCTGGAGCACATGCTATGTTATTATTTTAACTAGTGGTGCCAGTGCAATGAAACCATGCATTCTACTTCTCCCTAAATACAGCAGTTGTTGTTGAGTATTGGATACTTTTGAATTATGGTGCTGGAGGAGACTCTTGAGAGTCCCATGGACTGCAAGAAGATCAAACCTATCCATTCTTAAGGAAATCAGCCCTGAGTGCTCCCTGGAAGGACAGATCGTGAAGCTGAGGCTCCAATACTTTGGCCACCTCATGAGAAGAGAAGACCCTGATGTTGGGAAAGATTGAGGGCACTAGGAGAAGGGGACGACAGAGGACGAGATGGTTGGACAGTGTTCTCGAAGCTACAAACATGAGTTTGACCAAACTGCGGGAGGCAGTGCAAGACAGGAGTGCCTGGCGTGCTCTGGTCCATGGGGTCACGAAGAGTCGGACACGACTAAACGACTAAACCACAACAACAATTGGGGCTGGTAGGGCGGAAAGCAGGGAGGCTGAGGGCAGGTGGAGCCAATGACAACCAGAGCCAACTAATTCAAGCTTTATATCCCAAACCTCTTCCCCGATAAGGAAGGTGTTACACAGGCAACACCGAGATTGAGGAGAAGGAGGAAGCTGCCCAAGAGCAAACGGAGGTTGGTAGGGAGGCCCCATTCACCCTAGCGGGCCAGCCTCTACTAATTAAATATATTATCTTTCTGTATCCTTGCAACAGCTCTCTAAAACACGTTAGTATCTCATATCTTCATATTGCGTATCATATCTATCATATCTTCATATCTGAGGCTTAGAGAGATAGGTATACCTAAGCAAACCTAGTGCATTCACGACTTTTTGGTCACAACTACAGACTAGAGACTTCTTGATTCATACAACAGGTGTCAGGACTCTGGGCTGGGGGTGGAAGACAGCCTCTAGTGAGCTCCTGTAGAATATATGAGCTTCAGGGGCTCCTTCATCACTAGAAAAGGAATGAGGGTGTGCAAAACTGACCCCTGTGATTGGACAGCAGTATGAAGCCTCTTGATTGGTCAGGCCTGGTTATAAATATTAGAAGAAACTTTTGTTGATGATATTTTGGTCAGTGAAGCAGTTTCTTCTGCTTGCTGAACTCCAGGCAATAGCATACCCAACTTGTACCTCAAAGTCACTTTAAAGATGAGCTTTAAAGCATTATTTAAATTGAATTAGAAGTAGTTATAAACTGTCCTTCACCTGAAGGTTCCAGGACGCAGAAACATTAAAATCAAACTTAACAAAAAAATTCATAAAAACAGCATGAAAAAAACAAAATTAAAGGACTGCAACACTAATCGCAAACATACAAATTCCCAGTAAAGGGAAGGGCTGGATCTCCCTTGCAGATCTTAAAACTTAAGGCAGGTCAGAATGGAAAGAGAAACTCTCTCAGATATTTGGGGCCTAGCATCTAAAATGTCAGCATAAGCACCTTCAACTAGGCCTGGAAAATAATAGGCAACCAATTCAATTGTTTCAGAATTGATGTCATGCCCACTCACTCACTGGCTCCCTATGTTGCGCAAGTTGCAACTTTAGGACAGTTATCAAAGATTTATGCTGGGAGGGCAGGTTTTATGTTGGGGTGGGTGGGTCATAACCTCAGTTAGTTAAGTGCCATATTTTTTAATAGATTTACTTGATTTTTTTGGGGGGGGGGTAGCTGTCCTCCCTGCCTGTGCCCATGCCTCTCACAATAGCTCATTACAGTAACCCAGCATTGAAGTTAGCAGAGCATGGATAACTGTGGCTAGACTGTCTCTTTCCAGGAATGGAGATAGCTGGCAGACCAGCTGTATCCGAGGAAAGGAACTTCTAGCCACAAAAACTACATGGACTTCAAGTGACCTGGATGATTCAAGTACCCTCAAGGTTCCTGTTTCTTCAGGAGGAATGAGCCCCATTTAGAACAGGGTGCCTCACCAATTCCTAGACCCAAAAACTGCCAGCCCAGAGCATCTCTGTCTTGTCTGGATTCAGTTTCAATTGAGTGGCCCACATCCAGCCCATTGCTGCCTCCAAACATTGGTTCATCCCCTGCATATAGATATTAGCATGACTCTTGTGGCTTTGGCCCAGCCCAGCTGCATGATAAAGGCTCAGTTCAGAAATCATGCCAAACCAAGGTATGAATTATAACCACACTGTGTGTTGAGCAGTAAAGCCGTGGTTCACAGCTTCCTGTCTGCTTTTATATGCCATCTGCTCAGTGCTCAGTTTCTCAAGTTCATTTTTGTCTCTATAATGTGCAGCAGCCCCCCGAGATGGAGCCTTGGCCCTGACTGTGATGGGTCAAAGGTTTGTGAATTCAGACCTAACAGCAAACCTCAGTTAGCACAAACATTGGCTTGCAAACCAGCTTTGAACTATGGCAGATATTTCTACCATTTTTGCCCCACACCATACATTTAAATCACATTTAAAGCAGATGGCTTCCCCCAAATCATCATTGGGGACTGTAGTTTGTTGTGGGTAACTGAAAGAATCGCTGTGAGTGGTAAACTAGTTTTCAGGTTCCTTTGGGGTAAGCCTTGTCCTTTAAATGTATGCTATGGATGTGTAAGGACTCTCAGGATGCTTTTTCACGAGTAACGACACGCAGCTGCCTTGAATGGATTTTACAAGGCTTTATTTACAACTATGTACATCAGAGTGACAAAAGTCAATGACTTCTCAGTCCGAGTCAGAATCCGGAAGTGGCACGCATCTAGATTGCCGCCAACATAGTAACTTTGGACCCCTCGGTTTCCGCCTCTGCTCCTGGCGTTTGTCCTCCCCCTGCGCTCCTGAGTTGAAGGGGCGGGAACATTCCCTTCGCCCCCCGAACTGCTAAACTGTTGAGTAGGTTCTCTGGCCCCTGACACCTCCCCCCTCCACAGCGCTCAGGTCCGGCGCTTCAGACCTTCCCCGGTGAGACTGTGAGCTGTCAGCACCCCAAGACTCCCTCTCCACTTCGGGAGCCTCAACACCACCTCCTGGAGACCTGGCACCGCTCCGCTGGGCTCCCCGCTGACCCCTGGTGGTCCCCTAACAGGATGTGATCCTAGTTATAACATTATCTAGTAGTTTTTTCTACTAAATTTCAAAGCCTTTTTTTGCCTTTAACATACAATCAAGTTACTCCAGCTTCTCGGTCTCTGGAATCTCAGACAGCAGCTTGAAGCCAGTTCCTTGATCAGATGGTTTAGCCTAAAGCAATATTTGGCCAGTTCCATTTCCCTTTTCGCACATTTTACGTTTGGAACTTTCCAAAAGGGAAACACAGGACAAAATGGAAGGCATCACTACTTTCAACAGCTAGAAATCCCCCACCCTCTTTCTCGTTTGTTAATTGGATTTTGTAGGAAACAGAAAGGGGGTGTTGGTGTAAATGTGTGTCCGATTCAATCCCTGTTGGGTTAGTTACAGAGTCAAATGCCAGATCAAAAGGGGTGGAAGCACCACAGAAATCTCCAGCTGCCACAGGAACAGCTGTGGGAAAAGGAGAAAACTAAATGGTGTGTTTCAGAGGCTGAAGCACAAATGTATGTACAGTATATTTAAGGATATACAGGGAACTTCTGAAATGTAGCTAAGAAAAAAATAAAAGTTATTAACCACCTGTGATTGCTAGGCTCCCTGCCCCCTCCAGAAAGTGTCCTGATATGTAGGGGGGGGGGGGTTATCTGAAGAAAATGGCACAGGACATTACTACACACATATATGTAGAATATGGGATCTATTTGCCTTTTGCTGGTAGGATTATTGTCTGCTATCCTGGGTTTTAGTAGGAGAGTCTTGCTAGCTCAGCTGTGCCTATACTTCAGGGTTCTCCCAGATGCAAATTCCTTCCTCCCTCCTTAGTAGAAGGAATGTCTCACAGGACAATGCACCCTCTGCTCCTTTCCCCAACTGGATCTTCTTCCAGAATCTGCTCTGCAACTGAAAACGTATTGCAAAGAGCATTGCAGCTCTCTTTTGTGTGATGGTGAAGCAACAAGTGAATGCAAAGAGCAAAATTACTGATGAACACTCTTGGGGGGGGGAACATTAATAAGAAGTATGTTTGGGAAATGTGGGGATGTTTCCAAAGAAATGTTGTGCACCCAACACCAAGAGTGGAACAACAAGATAAGGTCTTCTTGTTGTTGCTGGTGGCTGCCCAGTGCACTGACCCATGACAGGGCTTTTTCAGTGGTGGCCTCCCAGTTGTGAAATGCCCTCCCTGGTGGTGTAGGAGTCTTCAGTATTTGATTCATGTGCAGTTCAGGAAGGGACATAGCTTGCTGCTAGAGACCATGTTTGCCTGCAGAAGGTCTCAGGTTCAATACCTGGCATCTCCAGTTAAAGCTATCAGAGATCGGATGACAAGACCCTGGAGACCCCGGAGAAGCACTTGCACTCGGAGGAGACAATCCCAGGCTAGATGACAACTTGGCTGACCTGGTGCAAGACAGCATACTCTGCATTTCTGTCTTCTCTTCTCATATTTTTGAGCCACTTCTAATATAACCATCAGAGACACACACACACACACACACACACACACACACACACACACACACATACTTTCAACAGAAAGATAAACACTTCTATTTGAAAAGGCATACTTTCATTTGTTTCTTTATGCCCCTCTGTAACATTTAGAGCAGGGATAGCCAAAATGGATAGCAGGGATTCTCCACGTTGTAGAATGCAACTCCCATCAGCCCCAGACGACATGGCCATCTGTCAGGAGTTGTGGAAGTCATAGTCCAAAACAACAGGAGGGCACCCCCTGATTTAGGGGGATGACTTCAGCTTGAATTCCTAACATTCTCCAGAAGAATATGTTCTCCAATTCACGGGCAATGTATAGAGTGAATACTTGTCTTGGAGGTCTAGTTTAGTATCTGTTACCAGTTACAATCATGTACCTGTTCATAGCTGCCAAGTCTCCCATTTTTCCCGGGAAACCCCCTTTTTCCAGCTGTCCCCAGCCGAAAAAATGGATTTTTTGGTTTCCCCCCGGTTTATTCTGGCGCGGCAGCCATTTTTGAACTGGGCGGAGCATGCTCAGAAGCGACTTTTGATGCTGCTCTTCCCAGCTCCAAAATGGCTGCAGCGCGACTTCTGGTGCGGCGGCCATTTTGGAACTGGGCACAGCGGCATCAAAAGTCACTTCTGAGCATGCCCCGCCCAGTTCAAAAATGGCCGCCGCGCTACTTCCGGTATGCTACTTCCGGTCCGGTCCCTTATTTTTCAGAGAGGAACTTGGCAGGTATGACCTGTTGCTTTTAAAAGGCCACCAAAGCAGGTGGTTTCCTTTTGATTTTGCCTCACCTTAACCACATCCTGCAAGTAATGGGCTTTACAGAGCGTGACTAGGGGAATAAATCTCAGTGCAAAACCCAGATGAGGGATGATAGGACCTACCTGCGGGGTGACCAGGGATCACAAGGCTGTTGGTGGGTAACGCTGGAGGAGGTGGCAGCGTAGGAGGGGTGGCAAACATGGCCGGATGGTGCTGGTGTTGGGACTGCGATCTGAGAGGGAAATGCGAGGCAGCAAGGTTAGAGATGGAGAGGGGTAAAGCTGGGCCGGAGGAATGATGGGGAGGGATTTGGGGGGAGATGGGGAGGTGTTTCGGAAGGCTAATACTTGTTGCACTGCTGGCGCTGCTGCTTCTGCTGTGGAAATATAAAAAAAAATGCAGGGAGTGGGGAGAGAAAGTGTCATTAGAAAGACTGCAGAGCTGCAAAATAACCAAAGCATTTGTAAAAGTGTCCCAGCAAAAACACTGTCAAAAGATATTTTGACCCATCTACTATCCAGCAGAGATCCTAAGGGATGTTCCCAATCTGAGCTAGGGTAGCAACCCCCTGAATGACATTCAATTTCATTTTCACATAAGCTATCGCTGGGCTTCTCCTCCCTCTTCAACATGTCTTGAGATATTCCCTGCCCACCCCCAGCGTCTTCTAATACACTTTTCAGCCACGGTGTCCTAAATCTCCCGTTGTTGAAGACTACTGCAAACCACTCCTCATTGTCTCCTTCTGAAATAAGTAATTGCAAGCATGAACAAAATGGGAATTGACCCCATATCACAACAATATGTGGCCCTGCAGATATTGCTGGACTGGAAAACACTGCCTGAGGCTGATGGTTCCCCATCACTGCACTAGAAGATTATAGAGATCAGAGCACTAAATGAGCACGGTCTACCCACCTGATATTATTGAGTCCGTTGTGGGCCACCTGGTGAAGCCCTGGGTAACTGAGAGGAGGGGGGATGTGGCTTGGAGGTTGGGTCCGGAGGTCAGGCAGCAGCTGAGGCTGTGACTGAGGTCGAGGTTGAGGTTGCGACTGAGGCCGAGGCTGTGGCTGAGGGGTGAGTCTTGGTGGTGCTGGTGCTGAGATCAATGGCTCTTTCTTCAACAGCGGGCTTGCCCGAGCACTCGACGTGGGTGCAGAGGAGGTGGAAGTCACTACAACAGTGTTTGGCGGGGGGCTGTGGATTGGCAGCACAAAGGGCACTTCAGTGCTCAGTTCCTGACTGCGCTCCAGCCCGGACACCTTGGGGATGCTCCCTGCTTTTGCTTCGGCCTTGTCATTCAAGGCTGGACCTTCAAGAACAAGGAACAAGGCAAAAGTTAGGTGGCAAAACATCCTGATGATGCATTTGGATCTCAGCGTGCTAAGCAGGAAAGGAGGTGGAAAGGATTTAAAGCGTATTGTCTAGCAATAGCATGTTGTTATTTACCACCAAGACTATCTCAAGGGTATGAATTCTGGATTTACTTGGCTGTTTTTTTCCATTAACCCAGAGATATTTTAATTCACTTGCAGCATCCCTTGTTGTCCCCTCAAACTGAGGTATAGAACAAGAGGTTGGCTCAAGTTTTCCTCGGTTGGGGACATGGACTCTTTTCCCTGCTGCACCTCTTATGGTTGGCTCAAGTGGATCTAAGCAACTGGAAAGAAGCAAGTTCTTCCTTCAACAGGAGGACGGCAAAAGAAATGGTGGCAGAGAACTGAAGTAAACTGACATTATATTAACTGTCCCAGATTCTTTTATAGTGAGAAATTCACGGGAGAACTGGTACCATTCCTTAGATAATGGAATACAACCAATTTATTTGAAAATGTAAGTCAAAATTTGCTCAATGTGGTATATAATGCTGATTATGTTAAACAGATTATAGGAGATAATTCTGATGATTGCTAGTTCTTTGAATCCCATTTGATGGCTACTCTTTTTTAAAAATAAATTATAAGAATAATTGAACGGCCCTTTGCCAGACATCATATCTGTTCCCTTCATATGTTTTGCCATTTCTTTGTTAGTTTTTTTAAAATAGACATTATAAAACTGCACAGTTCCCCTTTCCCAAATCACCATGGTTGAATTTTCCAAAACTGGTTTTTAGTATCTCTTCAGTGAGACTAACATCCTATTTTAGATTTCACTTGTGACACCACTGCCTCGCCAGGTCTACCACCAAATTCCATTTTCGGTAGAAAAAAGTAGCAACACTAGACAAGACACACATTTCCTTTCCATCAGGAATGCCCACTGCTCTTCTAGATAGCTAACATTGTACTGTGTCAGTTTCAGTAATGCTCACATTTACCTTGGATTTTTGCACCCACCAATAAAGTGCATTTTATTAAAACGTACAGTTCTGGTCTTGATAATAAATATAAATGTCACCAAGGACACACTTTTTGTTTGGCTGGCCCTTCAAAAGCTGTAATTTTAAAAAAAGAATCTGTATGTAATATATCAAACTTCAGCGGCATGGTAACTAGCAGCTACATAAATATATTTTTCCAGCAAACATTTTCTCGATGTAAATACTCATTCAGCTATGGCCACAATGAGCCAGACTTATTCAGTGAACCAAAGATTGGACCTTGCCTGAACTCCCACATTAGCCAAGGAAATGTTGGGAGCTTTGGAATACTCAAGTCTTGGTTCCCATCCCAACCTGTAAAATGGGAATTTAAAGACCCACTCCTTAAATCTGTGGTGTTGCTAAATGAGATTATGCCTAATTCCTGCTGGGTATGGGGGCTTCCCCTAATTTGCACCACCTGAATCAATTCACATACTGAAATAATAGAACTGTAAAATTGGAAGGGACCTTGAGGGTCATCTAGTCCAACCCTTTGCAATGCGGGAATCTCATGTGAAATTTCCACACCTCAAATTTTGTGTTGTTCTTCTTCAACTAAGAAGTGTGTACGATTTATTTATTTATGTTTATAAAAATGTCTATATACTGCTCTATCATAAAAAGCACAGCAGTTTACAACAATATAAAAACTTATGGACCCAAAACATTTGTGTGTGTGTGTGTGTGTGTGTGTGTGTACAGGTAAGGAAATTAGAGAACTGAATTTTAGACTGGAAAAATGAGAATCCAAATCTGAAAAATTAATCCATCCATCTGTCCTTGTGACCGTAGGTGCAATATGACAGAATGTTCTTCCCTAAAAGGTGAGATTTTTGTTCAATCACAGCACCCTCCCTCCATACAAAAAATGCTTAGGAAACGAGCAAGTTGTGGAGAGGGCAAGGCAAGAACCAGTCTTCCTACAGCAATAGTTTATCTGGTATGGATCACCATTCAGACAGTTATGTGAGCTCCTACCTGCTGTCTAAACTGGGAAAACTCAGACACCATTTCCCCACCTCAGCAACAAATAGACCAAAGACTAAGACAGCTAAAACGGATTTAAATGATTCATTAAAAATTCAGCGATGCCTATTTGGGTGGTTTGAGAATGATGCTGTACAAGAAGAGTAGCCATGTACAGTAATGTAGCTTTAATAATCTCTAATACTTTGGGGGACTCAGAAGCATGCCAACAGCTATAATAGAAGGCCCCTTGAAAGTACCAGTAACACAATCTCTTGGGAAGTGTTTATTCCCCACCCCACCCCCTTATTTTAACTTTTGCCAATCATGCAACCCACACTCTCAGCATCAGGCTGCTGTATCTTGGTGGGCACCTATCTGGTGTCTTTACTCTTACCACCTGTCATTGGCACTCTCTATCCATAACCAAACAGCTCCACTTGAGAATTGAAGGTGGAGGTTGAACATGATTCAATGTGGCTAACGCCATTGCACAAAACCACTGCAGCTATCATAAAGACTTGCTACAAATGAATCGGCGTAAGCATTCCACATGGAAAACCTGATGAGCTATTTTTCACTGATGTGACAAGAGTCCCAGAACAAGTAAAATTACCATAAAGAAGAGAGGGCCTCTGGGCACGTTCCTTCGTGATTTGATAAGCACAGGCAATGCTAATGCATAGAAAGCTGCCTTATACAGAGTGAAAGCATTGGCCCATAATTTAGTATCAGCTACACCAGCAGTTCTCAAGCTTCCTATTTTCCTTGAAAATGGCTGAGGGCCTCAGCAAACCACTTAACAAACTCTGTGTCAGATTACAGGTAGGTAGCCGTGTTGGTCTGACGTAGTCGAAACAAAATAAAAAAATTCCTTCCAGCAGCACCTTAGAGACCAACTAAGTTTGTCATTGGTATGAGCTTTTGTGTGCATGCACACTTCTTCAGATACACTCTGTGTCAGATGTTGACCTTTGGCCCCTGATATAAACAACCGTGATATTCACCACCCTATACTGGAACATTCCAATGATAGAAATGTGTTTATTTTTACCAAGTTCTAGAGTAGTTAATTTTCATGCCTCATGATAACAGGCTGAGCCAATTTGCCTAAGACTCAACAGTCAGCTCCAATATTTCAACCTTAATTAAAGCTGAACTCACGTCAGCTTAGCTCTTTCCTTCACAGAGTATCTGACATTTACAATTATTTGTGTATCTGCCGAGCCACACTGAAGGCTAGATCGCATTAGCCCTTTCCCACTCCCCCCACAACCAGACACAACACTGCCCCCCCCTTTTAGCATGCTGACTTTGCTTGTTTTCTAACTAGAATCCCAGGATGCAAAAGGTTCCTTAACAAAGGGCATAACAGTCTCTCATTATAGAAACATTTGTGTACAACAGCCCGCGAGGTATCCATCACACAGTCTTACATGATCCTGCCTCCTTTTATTGCAATATCTGAACATTTCCAAACCATTAATGCATTTGTCCTTGTGACTATCCTGTAAGGCATAAAAGTGCTATAATTCTTATTCTACACATGGGAGAACAACGGCATTCAAGGCCATCTCATCTGCTGCATGAATGGGGCCTATGTCCTGGGTGCTAGCCTTGAGATGGATGCCCAGCTATCATAATTTATTGGACGTGCTTTGCTGTATTTCCTGAATAAGGCTGAAACCGCAGCAGCACTCCTCCTCCTCCTAAGTACTTTACTCCTTAGATAAGGGCACCAGCATGGAAAATGAAAGATGGAGACGATATGAAGACCAGGGGTCAAGCTGTACACAGCCAAGAGTGGAAGGATGAGTGGCAAGACCATCGTGAAGAAGATGGCCCTGTAGACCAGGTCCCATCAAGCATCCAGTAACAGCAGCGTTTCTCAACCGCTGTTCCGCGGCACACTAGTGTGCCGCGAGACGCTGGCTGGTGTGCCGCGACGTGCGGCAACGAGAAGGGCGATTTGCATTGTCACGTGCCTGGCGGCCGCCAATAATCAGCACTAACCCGCCGGAAAGCAATATTTGGCAAGTGTTTCTTACAGTCATAATTATAATATAGGGCGGCACAGAGTTAAATTTTTTAACTTTTTTAATGGTGGTGTGCCTCGTGATTTTTTTCACGGAACAAGTGTGCCGTGGCCCAAAAAAGGTTGAGAAACACTGAGTAACAGCATGCATCGCATGAAAGACAAAGCCAAAATTGTGGGAGCCTGCATCCAGTTCCAATAGGAAACAACAGGGGGGAGACACCTGTAAGTCTCTCAGTGGCTTTACACCTATTCACAACCCCCCTACCAGAACAATAATAAAATAATGCAGCAGTTAAGATAAGAGCATGCCAATGCATTAGTTGCAACATGTCGTTAAGTGCAACTGAGCAGACAAGATGGGGAAAGACAACCAATGCCAGAACTTATATTATGCCACTAAAAGCCCAGGTAAACAGGGCAGATTTTCCCCTAGTCCAAAAAAGGTAACACAGAAAAGGCACCAGAGGATAGGGATGAAATTTTCTAGAAATATCAGTGTTGGGCTTATGCACGCAGATTCTTTTTCCAATTCATGTCTCACTCCCTGATCTGAATGAGAAGAGGGTTGTTTTCTAACCAGTTCCACTAAAAATAGGAACATTATTTGGATATAATTTTTGTAAATGTAAAGGGACCCCTGACCATTAGGTCCAGTTGTGACCGACTTTGGGGTTGCGGCCCTCATCTCACTCTATTGGCCGAGGGAGCTGGCGTACAGCTTCCAGGTCATGTGGCCAGCATGACTAAGCCGCTTCTGGCGAACCAGAGCAGCACACGGAAACGTCGTTTATCTTCCCGCCGGAGCGGTACCTATTTATCTACTAGCACTTCGACGTGCTTTTGAACTGCTAGGTGGGCAGGAGCTGGGACCGAGCAAGGAACTCACCCTGTCACAGGGATTCGAACCGCCGACCTTCTGATCGGCAAGCCCTAGGCTCTGTGGTTTAACCCACAGCACCACCCGCATCCCACTATAATTTTTGTATATAAATGTAAATATATACAATAATGTTTATGAGAGCCAGTGTGGTGTAGTGGTTAAGAGCTGTAGACTCATAATCTGGTGAACCAGCTTCGCGTCCCTGCTCCTCCACATGCAGCTGCTGAGTGACCTTGGGTTAGTCACACTTCTCTGAAGTCTTTCAGCCCCACCCACCTCACAGAGTGTTTGTTATGGGGGAGGAAGGGAAAGGAGAATGTTAGCCGCTTTGAGACTCCTTAGGGTAGCTCCTAAGGGACCCAGGTGGCGCTGTGGGCTAAACCACTGAGCCTAGGGATTGCTGATTAGAAGGTCGGCAGTTCGAATCCCTGTGACGGTGTGAGCTCCCGTTGCTTGGTCCCAGCTCCTGCCAACGTTGCAGTTTGAAAGCACATCAAAATGCAAGTAGATAAATAGGAACCGCTATAGCGGGAAGGTAAATGGCGTTTCCATGTGCTGCACTGGTTTGCCAGAAGCGGCTTTGTCATGCTGGCCACATGACCTGGAAGCTATACGCCGGCTCCCTCGGCCAATATTGCGAGATGAGCGCACAACCCCAGAGTCAGTCACGACTGGACCTAATGGTCAGGGGTCTCTTTACCTTTACCTTAGGGTAGTGATAAAGCAGGATATCAAATCCAAACACTTCTTCTTCTTCTTCTTCTTCTGCTTCTACTACTATGTATAATGCTTAGCTGCGTTGTAACTGCTGAATTCTATATATAAAGTCCTTTAAAACAGATCCCTTTCCCATCCCTACTAGGGAATCTAGAGGGAGTTTCATTAACAGAATGCCACCACAGAAAATGTAATACAGTGGACCCTCGGGTTATGTAAATTTTGGGTTGCGACAGCGTCAAACCTGGAAGTGGGTTTGACACGCGTGCGCAGAAGCGGTCCTCCGATTACGGAATTTTCGGGATATGGCTGGACCTCTGGAACGGATCCCGTTCATAACCGGAGGTACCACTGTATCCCTGGTTGTCACCTAATTTTCACAGGTGATGGCACTTAGAGATTTCAGGTGGTGGGGAGGCTCATATGGGATGCAGCTTTATGGTCAAAGCTAAGGAGCTTCAGTCCTGTAAATTGCCTATGTAGCAGAGTGCATGGGAATCACGTGTGCCACTCTGAGCTCCTCAGAAGAACAGTGGGGTACAATAAAATAAGCAAATGTCTACTATCCCTACTGATAAGGTCTGCAGCCAACCTATGGCTTTACCGAAGAGGGTGTGCATAAATATGTGCTGGAATGAGGAACATGCTACCTCCTTTTGCAATACCTCTGAACATTTGAAGGAGCCTTCTATCAAGTCAAATTATTGGTTCATTTGGCTCACTAAAGACCTTACACTTTTGCAAAATGCCCCGAAGTCAAGATCCTTAGCTTGACTTGTCTGAACAGAAATAATGAACAAAAACTATTATCCTAACTTACTGTGTTTCTCCAAAAATAAGACACCGTCTTATCTTTATTTTTCCTTTTAAAAACCCCCCCACAGTGGCTTATTTTCAGGGGATGTCTTATTTTTTTATTACGCGTCCATCCTCGCCTCTTCCTTGGGGCTCTCCAGAACTGCGTCTATCACTATGTCTTATTGTCTGGGTATGGCTTATATTGCACAAATGCTTAGAAATCCTGCTATGGCTTATTTTATGGGTATGTCTTATTTTAGGAGAAGCAGGGTAGAAGTGCACAAAGCGGATTATGCTATTACTTTCAAGGACATTCAGTAACTCTGATTTAAGATTCCACAGATTTGTGAGCGGAGGATGGACGCTAGCTAGCCTGTTATGCTGACTTCTCAGCAGAAAGCAAATTCTTCAAGGGCTTAGCTAAGTATAAAGGAAAACTGCTGAGTGTAGCTGATGGGAAATCAACTTGGGGTATTTAAAACTGGCTCTAAACTTTTTGCACAGAGAGAGAGAAAAGCACAAGTCTTTCTCTGCCACTGGTACCCCCTCCTGCCACTCTTAACTGACATGCGCCAACAAGTCATACACACCAGTAGGCTGAACACAGTGCCCCTCCCAGAAAAGGGCCTGACACAAATTAAACCTGTTCTGTTAGAGGAATTTGCTTCAAAGCTGATTAAGTGTTGCTCAAGTGCAAGAGATTAAAATCCACAAAAGCCGCTCTTTGAGGACTCCAATAAGCAGTTGCTGAGTTATGCAAACAGCACTCGGGGCAAAATCACTTCCAGACCTGCAGCCCTTTCTCCCTCTCACTCACTAGGGAGGTGCATGTTCTTTGCAATCTGTTCATCAATACATAAAAAATAATGATTGGAAAGAATCAAATATTTTCTTCCTTGTTTCTTGATAAAAGGAAAAGCTGTGCCTCTGTGTCCCCCTGCACTGCACTGCCTTTTACTCTCTGTAATGTGTGTGTGGCCTTCACCCCTTCCTTAAAACTACTGTAGCTGCAGCACACATCTAATAACACTACAATGAAGTTAGTACTAGATGGCCAAAGAAAAAAGCAGGCTGTGGCATGACCACTGTCATATGTTATGAGAAGACTCCCTGCCCTTTGCCCTGGGTGACTTTGAAATGTATACCTTCTGACACACTGTGCCTTACTATAAAGAAATACTGGAGCTCATAAGGAAGATCCTAGCCTAGCAGTTGGTCAAAGAATGGGCCCATGTTTGAATAAGGTATAGGCAAGATGTGGGTGAATGGCAGTGGGCACAAGTAGGATGGATGATGATGAAACAGTGTATCTTCAGCCTGGCACTATGAAGAGATTTAAGTGTTTAATTCCCAATGCTTAGTGGTCTTGGCCCTGATATGGTGTCTGCCAGGAGTAAAGCTCAGTGGCATGATGGTTAATGAAGACTGTAGCTACATCTGCCTGGCTTGGTGTTTCTTTTCACAGAGATGGGCCACCATGCTACATGCTGGACTGGATCAACTTTAGGGAAGGGCTCATAGCTCAACACTGGAGCTATGCCTCACATACAGAATGCTTCAGGCATACTTCTCAGCATCTCCTATTTAAAAGGATCTCAAGTACGACAAATGGGAAAGAGACAGACCTTGGAGAACTATTGCAAGTCAGAATACCAAATATTGGACTAGATGGATCAATGGTCTGATTCATTGTCGTTGCAGCTGCCAATATTTATTTGCTTCCCCCCTACAGAAGTGACTCAGAGCAACTTACAGTGTAAAAACAAACACTAAAATCAAGTGTAAGAAGAATAAACTGAGAAGCTAAAATACAGTATAAGGCAGCTTCCTATATTCTCTCAGAGTAAGAGATATGCTAGTTATTTAACGACTTGCTGAAACTTTGCTTTATTTTCTTTTTAGAATGTATTTACTTTAAGACCACTCTTCCAAAACAAAATGCCAAAAGTAGCATATTTTTCCTCAATGTTTATTGAGAAATTAACCAAACATGGCAGTCACTTTTTATTATGCAAGTTATGCTGCTTGATTTTTTTTTTAAAAAAACTTTCCTTTAATCATTGGAGATGTTTGAGAAATGTCTAAATAATACGACATCTGGAGTACCCTGACCCTTTTGCATTTAGGCAAAATGACAAGTACAACACTAATCTTTCAGGAAAGCAAAAGAGAGCAGCTGCATTTTGTGGGAGATTTTGGAGGGGGTATCACCTTTTCCTTAACTCCAACCCCCATATCTATATTGTGTTTTAAAAACAGTGTCATTCAAAAGCAGAAAATGTCAACTGTGTAATTTTGGCTTTCCCCTTCCAGTGCAAAAAGTCTAAGGCTGACACTGGAGATGTGGAAATATCTTAATTTTTGAAAATCATTCTTTATCTCGCTATTTAGGTATCACTCCAGTCCATAGCTGCCAAGTTATCCCTTTTTTAAGGGATTTTCCCTTATGCTGAATAGGCTTCCTCGCGAGAAAAGGGAAAACTTGGCAGCTATGCTCCAGTCGTAGGCAGAACAATAACTACTATTAATGTGAAGGTTCTAATTTCCCTTGAATGGTTTTGTTATTTCATAGAATCAAAGAGGGTTAGCTAGTCAAACTTCCTGCAGGAATCTCAACTAAAGCATCATTACAGATGGCAACCTCTGCTTAAAAACCTCCAAGGATTCTATAACTTCCCAAGGGAGACTGTTCCACTGTCCAACAGCTCTTATTGTCAGAAAGTTTTTTTTTTGTATGTTTAGTCAGAATCACCTTACTTGCAATTTGAAGTCATTGGTTCAAGTCTTGCCCTCCAGAGCAGGAGAAAGCAAGCTTGTTCCCTCTTCCATGTGACAGTCCTTTAGATATTTGAAGATGGCTATTACATCTCCTCTCAGTCTCCTCTTATCCAGGCTAAATATGCCTAGCTTTTGCAACCATTCCTCATAAAGCTTGGTTTCCAGACCCTTGATCATCTTGGTTGTCCTCCACTGCACATGTTCCAGTTTGTCAATATCGTTCTTAAATTGTGGTGCACAGAACTGGACAAAGAACTCCAGGTGTAAGTCTCACCAAGGCAGAATAGAGTAGGACAATTACTTGGCTTGATTGGGACGCTATACTTCTGTTGATGCAGTCTAGAATAGCATTAGTTTTTTGCTGCTGCTGTCTCAGGTTAACCTTGTGGTCTACTAACACCTCCTTTTCACATGTACTACTGGCAAGTCAGGTGTCCTCCATCTTATATTTGTGCTGCTGATTCATCCTGTCTAAGTGTAGAACCTGGCATTTGTCCTTATTGAAATTTATTTTGTTAGTTTGGGCCCAGTTTTTCAATCTGTTAAAATAATCTTGAATTCCGATTCTATCTTCCTGCTGCATTGGCTACCCCTCCCACCTTAGTGTCATTTACATATTTGACAAGCACCCCTTCAATTCCTTTATCTAAGTCCAATAATTAGGGGTCAGTTTAATAAAACGATCAAGCAAGTGAGCCAAGCCAAACTAAGCAAGCAAACCTGCTCATCAGACCCTTTAGGATAATCCATGTAAGTCTTCCAAATATTGATTGAAAGACTGATTTTGAACATGAGAGGCTGGTTCATAGCAGGCATTAGAACCAATGGTCAAGGGGAAGGAAGGGCTGTAAATCAATGGCAGAACATCTGCTCTGGAAGCAGATGGTCCCATGTGGAATCCCTGGCATCTCCAGATAGGGCTGGGAGAGACACCTGTCTGCAATCCTGCCAGTCACTGTAAACAATACTGAGTCTGATGGACCTATGGATCGACTCAGTATATGGCAATTTCCTATGGTCCTATAAACTTTGCATGCATGAACAGCAGTAAAGGTAAATGCACAATATTCTGCTAATGACACCTATTTCCCCCAATAAGGTCAAACTCGCCCCTGCAATTGTGATTTCATTCTCCAACACTTGCAACACCCCAATTCTAATACACTATCCATGTTCCTCCTCAGACCGTTGCACATTCCTGAAACCTCTTATTTGTTGGTGTTTGCCGTATTTGTTCATTCTACAACAGACTGTTCATCAAAGTCTGAAGAGAAAGTGCTTGCTTTTTCTGGCTATACTTGAGAAAGACATTCAATATGTTATCAGCAATTTAAAATATACCTCGGAAGCTGCAGTGTGTAAAATTAACTTCTAGAGAGCCTGGGACAGAGGGGAGATGAACCCTGAAGAATGAAAACATTAAGCACTCACACTAAACATTTTTGCAAGCCAGCCCACAAAGACAAAAATATGGACAGTGGTTTACCAGGAACAGGTGCAAGAAAATAGGGTTGTTTCTGGAAAATAAGGGTCAGAAAATACGGACAGTTGGATCATAGGAGCTGTAGCCAATGCTAGTCCTACTCAGAGTAAACTCACTTAAATTGATGCACACAACTAATTTAGGCACATTCATTTCAATTGGTCTACTCTAAGTAGAACTCAGTTGGATACAGCCTTATGCTTACATGTACTCCACAGCCATTTAGGTATCAAACAACATTCAGCATCTTACATCTTGAAAACAAAACAAATCACAATTTGGAGCAAAGGGCACTTTGCAACTCCTAGTGTCAACAGATCCAAACTTAGGTCTTCCCTAGCAATTTTTTTGGTTTTTTTTTGCTTGCTCTCTTTTTCAACAGGAAGCTGCTTCCGCAAGGACTTGGATCCAGGCCCTCTCACTTCAGTTCGTTGGTCTGTCTGTCAAGTCAAATCGTCTTGCAACAATCTAAAACACCCTCAGAACAGCTGCCACTGTCAATTATTCTCTCCGACAGCCTTGACTATCAGGAAAAGAACTGGAGCGAGCACTTGCCAGTTTTAATAAACTGTGTTGCCCAAGTCATTTAACCTGCTAGATTGCTGTACGCTGGGGCTGTAACAAGCCTTCAAGCTTCTTGAGGAAAGGAACTGTGGCAAAGGGCTGGCAGCTCGGTCCTTGGAATCTGCTTCCAAGTGCACCCAGTTTCTTTCTCTTTGGAGGCACCCAGGTTTTGAAAAAGCATAATTTCAAGACTTCTGCACAGTGTTTTGTGATGCGAAAGTGCCTACCGTTTATCTCTATTACGTCTGCACCTTCCCCTTCCTCCCAGTAGCTCAGAGCAGTTTTTTAGCCTGGAAACCACTCTCTGAGGTGGGTTAGAATGAGCGAGTGTGATTTGCCCAAGGCCACCCAGGGAGCTTAATAGCGGAGCACAATTTAAAGTTGAGTTTTTCAACACTCTAGCCAGTACCCCATACTGGTTTTCAAAACAGCTTTCAAAATTACCTAAGTGAATTAGGACCCTGAGTCTGCATGCTTCAAAAGACTGTATTTTAGAATTACCCCACTCACTTAAATGACACTATGTAGGAGCATGTGGTTTTTGGAGAAACACACCAGATTTTAAATTAAGGCCACAATCTTTACTTTAATAATTGCTAAATCAATTAAAACCCTTTTAAGGTTTAGGTGTAATTAGATAAACTAAACCAATTTTTAAGTTTACTAAAAGGATACATGATTCAGACAATTCCTCCTCTTAAAAAAAAACCAAGAGCTTAAAGTATTTTTTAAAAATGAAATCTGCAGGTGGCAGGAGCATCTTATAACGCGGCATCGTATACATGCACCATCTAGAAACAAATAGTGCTTTTTATTCAAAACTATTGGCTTAGCCACAAAAATTATGATTAAATGAATTTATTTAATTAACTGGATATTAAATGTGAGCTTCCCTTGTGGACAATCTACTCAAAGAGAAAAAGAATGCTTCACAATTTATTTCTGGGCCCAATTCAAGATGCTCAAGGTGTTCACATTAATGCTATTGAGTTATATCCGGTCCTGAAAGACAATGGAGTGGGCGCAAAGTCAAACTGCTGCTTTTCTGCATTAGCAGCACTGAAGTGACCTATCTGGGGCAAAGGGCGGTGTGTATGGACTGGGCTGCCCAAACAAGATGCCCTCACGGTCACAATGATTGTCGTTGAAAGGAAAGCAGAGCAATACATTTGGGGCCAGCTTGGCTGCCAATGGAATTGGATGTTAACATCAGCAGAGGGAATTCCGTCACCTTATGAGGTGTGGGGAACGGTGACCCAGGAGAGGGTTTTCTCTGTGGCAACTCCTAAATTCTGAAACTCCTTTGCCACCATCTTTGACCTGCAGTTTATGCCATATGCTGAAGATGCACCTGGCCTTAGACAATCAACTTACTTTGTTTTGCAGGACTCACCTCTTGTACTGAATGTATGCATTTGGAACAGTTTTATATCATTGTCATAGATTTATTCATTTGCTTCATAACTGTATATTATATTGTTATCACCTGCCTTGGGACCTTATGGTGAAGGGCAGACAAATAATTGCTAATAAATGTACAAACAAATAGCCCACCTTTAAACCATTTCCTAAAATTCCTACTGCCTGCCCCCATGAAACTTTGTTTTATTCAATGGGTTTTACATGTGGTCCTTGGTAGTCCTGGCCTGAGCCATCTGCATTAGCAGCCTTGAGCAGACTAAAGTACCGGTATCTTAAACCCCACTGGGATTATGTGTCACAACGATCAAATATATATCACTTCCTTATAAGCTTTACCTTTGAAACAACAAACAATTAAATATGTTTGCAACCTAAATGGACAGCAACTCCACTACCAAGTAGCTTTGAGGAAAGTCACTATAGAAAACTGAAGCATTTCAGAGTTCTTTATTCCTAAAAAAAGAAGACGCTTGATTGGATTGGGAAAATGTCCAGCACAAAGAGTGAGAATTTCGTTGCAGAAAAGGACCCCGACAGTGTTAAAACCGAATCGACGGGATGGTGATTTGTTGCTTTTGTGGTTCTTTAATAAGATGGTTTGATTCCTGGATTCTGACATGCTATATCTAGGAGTGTTAGCTGTAAGCATGCATGACGACATGCCAAAGCTACAAAAAGATGAATGGAAATGGGCCCTGAACTGAAGGTTTGGGGCCAAGAAATAAAGGTAAGAATTGCCGTTCAAATCCCCAGAAAAGTAAGTCACGGTGCATTTGCATAGCAAGGCGGCTGTTGGCAGTGGTCCAAGGCAAAACCGAAACAGGATTTTCAACCAAGGCACCTACTGTGGATGCTGGTTCTGTAATGAGATTGGAAGTTTCATGCAGGCTTTTAATCTTGGGCTCTAACATTGGATCAAACACAGCAGAGTTAAATCCCTTCAGTCCTGCTCCTAAGCCTGACCGATGACGTAAGAGGCAATCTATAGCTTTGACCACAAAAAGATACAAAAGCTTTTTTGTATTTACTAAGGAGGGCCTTATGCAGTGCAGGCAAAACAATACATGGAGGAGGAGGAGGTTCTTAGGCCCTCTTAAAGTATCTGAAGCATTTTTAAAATCCAACTTTATTCAAGTATTCAGGCCAATGTCTGGACCTTTTAAAATGACACAGCGCTCCTATATATCAAATGATGCCGTGCTTTTAATTAGTCAAGTAAGTGCAAATAACAAACTGTCAGTTGCCACATTATAGCAGGAAAATATGCTACTTTCTGCTGTTTGAAATCCATATTGATTCCTGCCCCACTGCTGTGAGTTATTAATCACTCCAATTAAATCCCAAACACAACTCTTTGCTCTAAAATTGAACCCACAGCACTTGATCAATAGCACAAACCTCCAAGAGCAATTACTGCTCATCGTAATAGAACAGACTGTTCTTTGGGAAACCTGAAGGCAGCCATTCTTCAGCTGAAACTCGAGCCACTTTTTACGCACATAGCAAACAAACTGGGCCATCTGTTCTCTTAAGCAGATGTAGATGCATTCACACACAACCACCCAGGGAGGGAGGGATATATCCTTTACTAAACTGAGACGTGTGTGTGTGTGTGTGTGTGTGGAGGGGCAATGATCCCTTGGAAATGAGCCACTGAGTGACCTCAATTCTTAACCCCAAACTTTCCCCTGGCAGAACCCATTGCAGAGTTGGGATACGGAAGGACGGGGCCGTTTTGAGGGGCCCTTTGACAAAGCAACCTCAGTGGGTGAGCTGACCTTGTAACACAACAGAGGAGTATGCACACCTGCCCACACCCTTTTAACAGTAAGGAGGGGCAAATATTCTGTGAGCAGCTGTCTCCCAGCATCTGCCATTCTGTTTCCCCCATGATCCCATAGCTGCATTGCTCAAGGGCAGGGGTCAGCAATTTTTTTCAGCAGGGGGTCGGTCCACTGTCCCTCAGACCTTGTGGGGGGCCGGACTATATTTTGAAGGAAAAAAAAAAGTGAACAAATCCCTATGCCCCACAAATAACCCAGAGATACATTTTAAATAAAATCACACATTCTACTCATGTAAAAATACCAGGCAGGCCCTACAAATAACCCAGAGATGCATTTTAAATAAAAGGACACATTCTACTCATGTAAAAACATGCTGATTCCCGGACCGTCCACGGGCCGGATTTCGAAGGCGATTGGGCCGCATCTGGCCCCCGGGCCTTAGTTTGGGGGACCCCTACTCAAGGGGATTGTGGGAAATGCCAGTGCTCTCAGAATTATTTTGCAGAAAGAGGATTCCAAGTGAGACATGAGAGACACAGTTGAATGGGGAAGAAGTGGTGGCCCATAATGTAACTAGAGCCAAAAGAAGAGAAAGAAAAGGCTGTTTCAGAACGTCACTTAAGAACTACATCAATGCAAAGGAAGGGTTTTTGAGAGGGTCAGATGTATGGCAGTAGTTAGTTGCTCAATTGGCATGCTATTCTCTCTCTCTCTCCACTGCCCCCACCCCCACAAATTTAGCAGATGATAGTTCTTCAAGGTCAGACTGGTATATTACAGAATTCATATTGGTTCAAGGATGTGTATGAGTCTATGATTCAGCCCCCGCTCCAAAAGGTAATATAAGGAGAAACACAAGCAACTCTTACATCTGAAAAAAGTAATGTGTGAACTTGTCCTTGTTTGGAATGTCAATGAATAAAAAATAAACTTTTCAAAACAAATAGGCACCTGTCAAGGCTCAGCTAATTTCTTGCATGTGGGAGGAGGAAAACCCCCACACAACCACCATCCGTCTCCCAAGGTCAATCAGGAGACACAACTGTACATTTATCACAATTTGTTATTCCGGCAAAGCTCCGATAAGACCGAGCTACTGATGTTAACACCTGGTTTAATTTCGAGAGGTTAAATGCTAAATCCTTTTCTTATTGCTACACTGAATGGATTTGCCAGGCTGCCTTAAAACCCAGTGTGGACTAGAGCAGCAATTCTGTTCCAACTGAAGATGCCTACTCAACCTTCCTCCCCCTTTAATGGCATCAGGAACATTTAGGAGGTTTAGAGCTCTACAGAATAGCAGCATTCCCATTACCAGAAGACATCCTCATTGGAATTTTTTAAATTTGTCGTCTTGAGGAGCATACACTGCCTAAACAAACCTCAGTCCCCACCTGCCCGCTTTCCTACTGATAACCAGCTTCCTTCTCCTTGGTCTCCCTGTCACTCTTGTAGAACTCACCAGGGTGGAGGATGGGGACAAAACAGAAAGTAGTAGTTGGCTCTGCCTGTCATTGGCTATGGCTTAAATTACTGTTTGAGCTCCCTGTCTTCTGCCCCACCAATCTCAATGGGCACCAGCTACCTCTGGAAGCATATGGACATACCTTTAAAATAAGACACTACATCCTTTGGGTTGAGTTCTGCTCCTCATGCCCTCCCCACTTTCTAATGTTTTTGACAAATGCACTTAATCTATTTAGCCACATAAATGGGCAACAGTTCTCCAGGGGCTCAGGCAGAGTGTGTTCCTCTTCACATGCTATTTGATTCTTTGTAATTGGAGATGCCAGGGATTGAACGTGGGGCCTTCTGCATGCACAGCATAATAGTGGTTACTCCTTCCACTATTCTGGTGAGTATACTGTACGTATGTGCCTTTAAAGGTAAAGGGGCCCCTGACCATCAGGTCCAGTCGTGTCCGACTCTGGGGTTGCGGCGCTCATCTCGCTCTATAGGCCGAGGGAGCCAGCGTTTGTCCGCATACAGCTTCCGGGTCATGTGGCCAGCATGACAAAGCTGCTTCTGGCGAACCAGAGCAGCGCACGGAAACGCTGTTTACCTTCCCGCTGGAACGGTCCCTATTTATCTACTTGTACTTTGATGTACTTTCAAACTGCTAGGTAGGCAGGAGCTGGGACCGAGCAATGGGAGCTCACCCCATTGCAGGGATTCGAACTGCCGACCTTCTGATCAGCAAGGCCTAGACTCTGTGGTTTAACCCACAGCGCCACCTGGGTCCCTTATCCACCCCAGGTAATCTAGCAAGCCCAATTCACGCAGCCTGACTCTTCAGTGCACCAAAGTAAACATCTGGCAGTGAGACCTAATCTCTGCTAGGCAAATCGGATTTTATGGCTTTCCTTTGACTACATCAGGGGTGTTTACACCATGGAGGCCTGGAAAACAGCTGGCAAAAGGTGTAAAGTCCTCCCTGTGTGCTTTGACTCTTGCTCATGTAGAGGCAGCCCAAGGACTCCACAATGCTTTAGTAACATGCTGATAGTAATATAAGACATTTGCACATGTGGGTGTTTTTGTGGGTTTTGTTTTGCTTTGTATCATCTGCTTAAATGCTGGGGCCAACTGGAGTTCCTTGATAAATGCACATGCATGATCACCACACATTAAGACATATGCACAGGTTGCATGATATTTACTATACTGAAATGCCTTCCATGTAGGAATTTCAATAGCAAGTGAAGCTGCCCTAAGATGTAAGCTGCTGCCATGCTGCTTAACCTCCAGGAATCTTCATGATGGTCACATTGCTGCAGGCTTTCCTTCCTGCCAGCTTCTGATTGGTTCATCCTTCTCAGCAAACTCTGTGTTCCATCTATCATCCTTCATTAGGAAAGCTATTGGCAGCCAATTAAGTAGCGATGGACGTAAGCCATGAAGCTAATCAAGATGAGTTCAGGCCGCAGGCGGCTGGCTCACCGCAATGAGGAGTGTCACATTGATTTTTCTTACCCTTTGTGGGTTCTCCTTGGGTCTGTCAAGACAGATTTGGAAAGAACTAGAGTGGAGTTGCTGAATTCTAACAAATATCATTGATGACAAAATCAGACCACAGGAAGGTACGGTAATAGGATAAAGAGCTTGGTTTGTCTACCACAATATGCAGGAGGTCTGAAATTTAAGAAAGGGAATAAAGGGGTGGGGTTGGGGAGAGGCTTTTGAGACATAAAAAAATAGAATGACATTTTAATTAATTTTGCATTATCTCTGCCATGCCTTTCTGTTATCTGTATGAAGGTCAGTCTTGGTTTCTGTACTATCCTATACTATACTGTACTATCCTGTACTATTTTGAAGTTTCTGTGTTGTATCATTCCAGGTGAAATAAAAGTTAATAAAACGCAGGAATAAGGAATGTATGAAGCATACGTTACAAATACTATGAGAGCATACGTTTGTATCCAACCAATTTTTATTCAGAGTAGACTCATTTAAATTAATAAACATATGACTAACTTGGGTCCATTAATTTTAGTGAGTCTACTCTGAATAAAAATTGTGGATACAACCCACAGTGCGTAAATTGGCAATGTGTGAAACTGGTAGTGTTTATTTTGTAGTTGTTCCAAAATTTTATCTTCTGGGTTTATTTGTTTTCCTCTAGGAGGAAGGAGATTAAATGACAAGATTAATGAAATTCCATGTTCATGCTGCTATGTTTTTTTTGGGACATGAAGCTTATATTCCAACCATTTAGTTTTAAAGGATTTTAGTTACAAATTGTGTAACAGAACTGGATTTCCTGTTCCCACCACACAAAAAACTTAGCCAAATTGTGAATGACATGATTGACAATATGATATATTTATGGCCAGAACCAGAGGGTTATATATCCCACCTTTCTTATTAGAGGTCTTAAAAGGCATAGGATGCTTAATTTCTATCTGGTTACTAACAAGAGTTGGTCAGATAAACATCTAATAATAACCTCCCGTGACAGCACTTCTCTCAAGCCTTTAACAGCACAACACTTATCTCTTAATTGATTGACTGCAACATGACTACATGGTTATTAGTCTGCTTCCTAACATAGCATTCAAAGCTCTTTCTTTCCTTTCTGCTCCATCCAGTTCTCTAGCACAGGAGTGAGGGATCTCCCCAAAGTTCAAAATGTTGCCAGAACAGTGCAACTCGTGTAAAACTCTTCAAATTAACATATTTTCATCCCAAACTAGTAAGTCTGGAATAACTGCCGTATCTGGATTCTGCATTCACTATCAATCATGACCAGCATTGCCATCACAACCCGAAGGGTAAACAATGGCAATCTTTGCCAAGTGGTGTGCAGGTGGGAAGGTGGCTGACTCAAGTGGTGATGTGAATCATACCACTCATCCACATCCAATTGGAAATATGGGGAAATGAAACTTCCGGTGTCCTGAGCAGCTGCCTATCCGCAGCTTTCCATGCTGCTTGCTTCATCCTCCTGATATACCCTGCTGTGAGCTCTAAAGACAGGATTGCCATACCTTTAAAGTGGTAAACTGCTGGTCTTTATTTCTGTTTCCCTGGTGATAGAATAATCACTTTATCATGCCACCCAAAGTTGATAAAAAGAATGCTACTGAGGACTATCCAGTTACCTGCCTCCCTGCCCTCAACCTCCAAGGGAGAATCAGATGAAAGCATTATCCAACTCCTTTAAAAGACAGTTGCTGATTTAACAATCCTCACTATTTCTAGTTCTATTGATACCATCGCCATATCTGATCACGCATCTCCAACTGGATAACTTTCCCAGAAATTGAAGACAGATGGAAACCGAAGATGTACCTCCTCAGTGAACTGGTGTTTGTAAAGAAAATGAAGAAGGGATTTTTTGGGGGGAGGGGGGGCGGTGAGGGTTTCTTTAAATGAAGGCTCACTATTCTCCAAGACCACAACATGAGAAGTGTGTAAAGCAGGCATGGCCAAACTTGGCCCTCCAGCTGTTTTGGGACTACAACTCCCATCATCCCTAGCTAACAGGACCAGTGGTCAGGGATGATGGGAACTGTAGTCCCGAAACATCTGTAGGGCCGAGTTTGCCTATGCCTGGTCTAACAGCTCTTGCTGTCAGAAAGCTTTTCCTGATCTTGTAACTTAAATCCATAGGTTAAGGTTCCTAACCTCTGAAGGAAGAGTAAACAAGCATGCTCCACCCTCCACCAGTGGTCAGGGATGATGGGAACTGTAGTCCCAAAACAGCTGGAGGGCCAGGTTTGGCTATGCCTGGTGTAAAGTATCTATTATTTTTATGAGGCTCTATTATAGCGTATGCAGCCACATAAAAATAAATAGCAAAACAAACAATGACAGGAACGGGGGAAAACAGGTGATAATTCTGTTGACGCACTATGCCTCACATCAAACTGCTAACCTACACAAGCCAAATATGATTTAAACAGACACTATGCTGTTCCCCTGTGGAATTCATGCTGGCATGTATAAAACAACAATACTGTTAAAGGGGTGAGTGTGCCAGGAAGTTCCTGGCACATTGTCTGGAACCTCTGAAGAGATGACATTTTACTCCAGCCAGTAAGGATGCACAGAACAAAATTCATGTGACTCCGCCAGGCATCAATACACAATTCCTACAGTTTTATTCAAAATCGTACCCCAAAGAGATTAACCCAAGTGACACAGATACTGCAAACTTCCTGGATGGCATCAGACCAACTCATATTTCAGAAATACAAAAGGGATTTCCCCACCCCACCCCCTACAGTTGGAAGAAATTCAAATGGCAATTATACATTTGTCCAGTTCCAAACCACCAAAGCCTGATGGATTTCTAGCAGAATGGTATATGCAGTATTCTGAGATTCTAGCACCCAGGCTTTGGGAGATACATACAGAGGCACTGGAATCGTCACTCACTCTCAAATAGAAGCAAAGGTATCTATTCTCCTTAAACCCCATAAATATCCTCTGCTCCACCTGCAGGCCAATATGTCTTGTAAATGTTGAAGCTAAGGCATTAACATCAGTCTTTGCAAAAAAGACTGCAGAGAGTAATCTCTTCCCTAATCCACCAGGACCAGGTAGGATTCATCATGAAACAAGGAGCAGATACGGTAATATTGTTACATGCTACCACCAATCTCAGAGCGGCAGGGCCTAGGCACTTACCCAGGGTTCGTGTTTCCTTTGGAAATGAGGTACTGCAGAGATGTGGTGCCTTTATGATATGGTTAACTTACACATATCATAGAATTGTATAGTTGGAAGGGACCCCAAGGGTCATCTAGTCCAACCCTCTGCAATACAGGAAACTCAGCTAAAGCATCCAATGAGAGATGGCCACCCAACCTCTGCTTAAAAACCTAGAAGGAAGGAGGGTCCACAACCTCCCAAGGGATACTGTTCCACTGTCGAACAGCTCTTACTGTCAGAAAGATGTTTAGTTGGAATCTCCTTTCTTGTAACTTGAAGCCATTGGTTCGAGTCCTACCCTCCAGAGCAGGATAAAACAAGCTTGTTCCCTCTTCTATGTGAGAGCCCTTGAGATATTTGAAGATGGCTACCATAACTCCTCTCAGTCTCCTCTTTTCCAGGCTAAACATACCCACCTTCTTCAACTGTTCCTCAAAAGGCTTGGCTTCTAGACCCTTGATCATCTTAGTTGCCCTCTTCTGACAGTCATGAGTCTGGGGTATAATCATAACAATAACAACAACAACAATTTATCTATCTATCAGTCAATGGAATACTAGACCTACACTGCTGGCCTTGTGCCACAGGACTCTGCTTTCTCAACTACTATTCTCTATTTACAGAGGAATGGGCCTTGGCTCGGTGGTAGAACACATGCTCTGTATGTGGAGAGTTCCAAGTGAAATCCCCAGCTCCCCCAATTAAAATAATCAAGTTGGTGGTGGGAAACCTCTGGCTGCTACTCTGGAGAGCTGCTTCCAGGCAGCTCTTCATATGCATTTAGTCTTCTTACTGGTTTTAGTAGCTCTGCAAAATGATGAGCAAGAATGTCCTGGGGCAAGGTGAGAAATAAAAAGCTTCTGCCAACTATGTTAGAAAGAAGAGAGCTTAGAGTGATTAGCATCCAGTTTCTATAACCTGATATACTGACCAGTAAGTGCTTGGGAACAGCTATGTTGGGGCAAGGTCAAAAACCACAAGGCTCTAATGATAGCGCAATGATACTGCAGGCAGGTATGCCAAGGATTTTGTTGGAGAGAAACCTGTTCCCGCCAGAAAGCGGTGATGGGGAAAAAAATTACTGGAGAAAGGCAAGATAGTTTAATGGACCTTGAATTTAAAATATTGCCATTACTGAAGCTTTCACTGATGCAGTGGGAATTGTATAAATAAATAATACAGGGTCGCACCCTTTACAATCTTTTGCCACCTTAGACAAATTGAGTTTCATCGTAGGTTGGATGTTTATTTGAATTTTTAAAAATGAATAACCACCTCTGGTCTCATTATGGATCTCAACATTTCTTCGAGAAAATTGGAAAGGCATGTTTACTCAGCTGCGTAACATCATATAGAGCTGAAAGCTGCCTCTGTGTAATCATACTCTCCTTCCCTTCACCATACTATTCCCTCAAATTCTGCAGAGTTTTGATGGTTAATACTAAAAAAAAAAAAGGCACCCAGACCAGGCCTTTATTAAACAACCTGCAGAAATGTTTTTTCTTTCTTTCTTTCTTTCTTTCTTTCTTTCTTTCTTTCTTTCTTTCTTTCTTTCTTTCTTTCTTGCTAGTTTCTTCAATTTCTATCCTGACTCTTGGGTACATATGAACTCCCTTACTCTGGTCAGGGCCAGTCCAAGAAATGTTGTTGCCTGAAGCAAAGGGCAAGATGACACTCCATGTACACAAGCCAACTGGGCTGGAGGATGGATCTTACTTCTACACTGAAGATGAGATAAACCACTTGAGACCAGCGGCTAGTTAAGGATAGGCCACAGAGCACATGCAGTTTTGTCTTCCATAGAGGACAATGGCCATGGGGCTCAGAAAGGACTGCTGTTGCTCTCCCTCAGCACCTGCTACTTGAGACAATCACTTCACCCTACCTAATAGCAGGGCTGGCCCTCGGTCCATTTTACTCTGACTGGTAGCAGCTGTCCAAAAGCTCTGTCCGATCTAGCCCTGAAACCTGTGAGTTATCTATAAGTTTCAATTGTGTCATCTCACATGTGAAATGCCCTCTTTAGGAAGGCTTGCCTGATGTCAAATCTGAGGTCCTTTTAATGCCAGGTGAATAGATTTTTCCTTGGTCCAGATAGAGATGGAAATTTTTTGAAAAGTCATGGAGAAAAATTACCACTCCTGGGGAAAATGGGAATTTTGGAGAAAAGAATGAAAAAAATGCAATACAGTACTATATACCTTTCAAAATGTAGAAAGTAACTTTGTTAGTTTAGGAACATAAAATACATTATGCGTAGCTTTGTTTATATATCATGCCCGGTATATTAAAAGTAATTTGTTCAGACCATGACTACAAACTAACTTTATTCTTTCAAGTTTTTGTTACAAATGGAACTGCAAGGTGCCATATAGAGCCAGCAACTCTGCCAGTTTTATGAGCTAATAATGATTTATTCTGAAAATTATGTCTCCTCTAGTCCTCCACAGTGTTAAGCAGACATAAAGCACTCATTTCAGCTGGGAAAAAGAGGGGAAGGGAAACAAATTCAATGAACACTCTCATGAAATTTAATCATTCTCTTTTTCTAAGCTATCACTATCAGTTTCTGTTTCTTCACACTTGTCATATTTATCATGGACTTCTAAAAACAGGAGGTTTGCCTAGATTGAAACAACCTTTTAAACTTTCACATGTCAGTTTATTTCTTGATTTGGTGTATATCAAAACATAGACCTTTCTCCCCCCCCCCATGCTGCAGAAGATGGAAGAATCTGAAATAAGAAGCAAGAGGTGCCAGAGGCAGTGTTGTTAAAAGGCCTGGCCAGCATGTTGCAGGAGGAATATGCATTCCTTGGCCAAATACCTGAAAATGTTCTGTACTCTACAATGTTAAAAAAGTACCTTTCCAGCATCAAGCCCTAACTATGCTGCTTGCTTTTGTAATCCAATAAAATGCAGACACAGTGCTATCATCACTTATATTTCTGCCTTTGGATCTTGGATCCAACAGATGTGCAGCACCATGAATACGATGGCAGCAAAATTATGCTGCCCTGTACTTTCAGAGGCCTAGAGTACAGAAATATCCAAAAACTATACCAATAAGAAGGAGGCACTGTTTTAGATGCTCTAGCTCAGAGGTGGGGACTACAAATCCCATCAGCTTTGATTAATGGCTATGCTTGCTGGGGCTGATGGGGGATGTAGTTCAGCAACAACTGGAGGACCAAAGGTGCCCCAGTCCTGCTCCAGCTGTAATCTGCAGACACACATGCATGCCAAGCTATTACTGTACACACATGCAACTCAGGACCTCTCAGTCCAGTCAAAATGCCTACAAAATCTGGGTGTAAAGGTTCAAAGAAGCATTAATGTCTTCCCTATTAACTGTTTATGCTCTGTAGAGGAGTCCTAATACCGTATGTTTGAGAATCCTGCAGATTGGACAAGGCCATCTACTAGCCTCTTAAAAACAGTAATGCTTAAAACACTCAAAAGGAAAGCTGGAACTTAACTACACACATAACAAGGCACCAAACTGTATGTGCCCCTTGCAGTCAGTTCCCATGGCAACCAAATATTCGATCCAAAAGGATGCACAGGAAAGATCATGGCAAATGTTCCTTGCTGTGATGCCTCAATTCAACTTAATAAGTTCAGGATATACTTGCAGCTATCAACAAACAGAGGAAACTGGGAAACATTTGTTTAAAAATGGCATAATGAGGGTGCAGGATGCCTTTGGCGACTCACTACTGAGAAGTGCATTCTCCCTGTAAATGCATTTGCCAGGAAGATGGGAGATACTAATGTAATGCAAACTCTCAAACACCTGAGCAGAAACGCCACCTGACATTTCAGAATCAATTGTGCTGCTGAATGTTTGAATGCGTGCGTACACACACACACACAGAAACTAGCATGTCGATGAGGAAAAGTCTAGCCTAGAACCTTCTCCTTGACATGTTTATTTTGTAGGGTACATAGGAAATTTAGAAAACCTATGGCCCTCCAGATTGGCATCCACCTCTTATCATCCCTGACCATTGGCTGGGCTGCTGTAACTTAGGGGTCCCACAACACACAGAGGCCCAAAGGCTCACCACACATGCCTTCTGCATGAACTGCAAGCAAGAAAACTCAAAATAGCTCTTTGTGAGGGTGAGAAAGAGGGTTAGATGCATTCATGGAGGATAAAGCAATCAATGGCTGCTACTCACAATGGCTGTATGGAACCTCTAAGTTCAGAGGTAGGGTGTCCTGAACACTAGATGTCCGGAAACAGCGGCCAGAAGGGGGGCTACTACTTTCAAGTGTTGCTCATGGGCTTCCCAGAGGCATCAGATTGGCTACTGTGTGCAGGAGGATGTTGGAATAAATGGGCTTTTTCTTATTGTTAACTCTGGGTGCCCAGTCTTCTACAGCTGAGTGCCTGTCATATGTTTGGCTTATCTTTATCTCATTTTCTGACACAGCCCACTAGATTGCTCCTGGGCTGGATCACAGCTTCCCACAAACTACTCCCCCAAATCCGCAAGTAGCAGTTCCAGAAGCAACAACAAACAATCTCTTTCACATCCCAAATGACAGGGTCTGAAGTATAAGTAGGTGGGCACTCTGGCCATGCTGACTGCGTTCCCAACTGGTAAACCAAGAAAAATAACCGTACATTAGCGTGCAAGGTAAATAAAAGGTTTCTGGCTAAAGTATAATCACAGAATGCACTTCCAAGTAAATTGATGCCTATTTATTTATTTTGGATGAAAGGAATATGCTGGAAAACCGGTTGTTTTGGGCTCCCAGTGGTCTCAGGATGATAATTTCAGTGCAATATGAATGGTACGCTCTTAAGTACAAGTTGTAAGTAGGATCAGCTGTTTGCCGCATGAGCTAACAAATTATATTTTGGTTGAAACATTTGAAAATACCAGAGTTTTAAAAAATTCAGTTCTGAGAAAACAGGATGACATGCTTGGATGGTAAGATAATTAACTGTATGCTGAACACAGAAGCTGTGAGTAAATGAACTCATTATGTAGCCCTTCAAAGGCTGCTTACCCAGGCTACTGTTTGTTTTCATTACATCCTGAGGTTCTGAGATAATTCTTCTACCATTCATCATTAGCAAATTCAACCCATCTTGTGCTATGTTGTCTGATGTAAGGCTATACAACTGTTGTGCTACACCCATTGGCAACTGCGTAGTATGGATTGCCAGTGCCCAGAGGGTGAACAGAGCCTGCCACAGCAGCCCAGCCTTTGCTGCCAAAGCACCTCCTCCCCTCAACTAGAGCCAAGAAGGGCTGGACTGCACCACCTGCTACAGGCATGGGTAGGCAAACTAAAGCCCAGGGGCCGGATGCGGCCCAATCGTCTTCTAAATCCAGCCCGCGGATGGTCCGGGAATCAGCGTGTTTTTACATGAGCAGAATGTGTGCTTTTATTTAAAATGCATCTCTGGGTTATTTGTGGGGCCTGTCTGGTGTTTTTACATGAGTAGAATGTGTGCTTTTATTTAAAATGCATCTCTGGGTTATTTGTGGGGCATAGAAATTTGTTCATCCCCCCCCCCCAAATATGGTCCGGCCCCCCACAAGGTCTGAGGGACAGTGGACCGGCCCCCTGCTGAAAAAGTTTGCTAACCTCTTATCTTGTTCTTCTCTGCTGCCATACAAGGCAATGGTAGCTACTGGATATTTCAAAGCCCACAATGTAAACAGTCTTCCCTTGTTGGTAGTTCCCTGGAAGCAGCTCCCACTGAAGCCCTCTGAGGCAAGGCAGTGGGATTGAACAGCTGGGTATTGCTGAGCAAGTACCTGTTTACTTGGCAGGTAAGTTCATGTGCAAAGGGTTCCCCAAGCATCAAAGGTCTGAAAACTGTAGCATTTCTTGACAAGCAAACCAGCTTCTTGACATGCAGTCCTCTTGACATGTAAACCGATGTTTCCTTAGCATGCAATCCTAATATGAGCCTTACTAGGAGAGGCTTAAACACTAGCCTCACCTAGGGTGGGTAGATTAATCATTGCCACAGCCCTACAGTGCTTTCCACAGTTACCGTAGCTGGAAGCAAATTAGGAAGTTTAACCCATACACTAAATACCAATGTGGTGCAATTGCTCTGTCTGGTTCAAGCCCACCCAGGGACGGCTGTGGGCAGAATTCCTGCATTGCAGGGGGCTAGACTAGAGTTCCCATCCAACTCTACCATTCTGTGATTCTACCATTCCTGAAACTTGATGCCCTCCACATGGTATGGATTAGAACTCCCATCATCCCTGATCACAGACTATGGTGACTGGGGCAGATGGGCACCTCGGAGGCTCCCTGCTCCTGTCGTAACCTAAGCTGCTACAGGATTCTTGTACATGAATAAATGAATATGAATGGTGAAGTGCCAATAGCAAGCATGTGAGCAGGTCATGTGAATACACCATTAAGTTGCTCTCCCCTTGCATTTGAAGAACTGCAAAATCTCCTAACACGAATGGCTTTTCCAAAGCCTGTGCTTTTAAAACTGAACCGAGAAGGAAAGGGCTCCTCCATTTCACAGATGGCAAGCAGTCAGAACGCAAGTGATTACTTTTCAAAGATGGCAAAGCAGGGACAGAATCAAAGCATTACCGTCTCAGCCTCATTGCAGCTTTCACATAGAAGACGTAGGGAGCCTGCCTCATATGAGGTCAGACTAGCTATTCACATAGCCCAGTGTTGTCCACACAGATTAGCAGCAACTTGCCAAGATCTTCAGAGGTCTTTCCCACTACCCCCTATCTGATCCTTTTAATTGGAGATACCAAGGACGAAACCTGGGGGCTCTACCAAATGTGCTCATCCTTTTAGTCAAAATACAGTATGCTTATTTCTTTTCAGGATAAGAAGCAAGTCCTTCAGCTCTTTTCCTTGTGAAACAAGCCATGCTCTGATTTCCAAATCAGGATGCTTGAAGTCCACTGTATACCATGTTCTTCCTCTCTATTGGGACTGACTCTCCCATGTTTAATAAAACACTAGAAACAAGACATCCAAATGTTCAAATGTAATTTGAAGAGTATGTTCATGCCTCGGGCATTTTGATGCTCTACAAGGAAAGAAACAAAACAACTTCTTTTAACACTCCTCTCCCCTTGGGTATTTCTTGTCCTTGCTCATCCCTCAGGAATTCCAAAACAAGAATTCTTGTTGCTCTACCCTCCTTTGTTACTTTCCTTTATAAATAATAATAAAAAGGACCAAGATAGGATTAGAAAAAAGGAAAGGAAGCGGCTAAGAAAGGTAGAATAATTTTATTTTTAAAGGAAATGTTGAAAATAAAATTATTTGTTTGCACAGCCTTTTTAAGCACACAGAGATGAAATTCTGGATGCTGAGCACACCTGCTGTTTTGGTGTGTGGGTTCAGAATATCACCACAGAGTGAATCTGGATGATGCAGATCTGAGAAAGGAGGAAGACAGCTACATTTCCTGCATCATCAAGGAAAAAGACAAGTCTCTGCTTGCACATTTACAGACAAATTTTATTAACTGCTTGGCTCCCTGAAGGGTAAATGTAGGTTCCCAGCTTCTCCAGTGGAACCAGAAGCCCTGAGGCTTCCAAATACTCTTTCAATGTGGTTTGTTTTCACTGCTGAAAGAAAAAGGAAAAAGGAGGGGAAAAATCAAGCCAATCTCCCTTCTGCACCCCACACCCTACTTTTCAGGCTGAGGGAAACAACCTCAGCAAGGATAAGGCTATATATACAGAATTGCAGTGATTATGATCAAGATTGTGGAGCAGCACCTGTAGGGCACAGCTTCAGCAAACTGGCTATGCTGTGTCAGCGTTCAACAACTGGACGTTGTTGCTATTGTTTTGAAATGAAAGGTGGGGCGAGCATTAAAGCGTTGAAAGAGTACCCCCTCATTGGCCTTGCAAAATTGTTGCCGTGGCACAATGGTCTTTCTTTCGTTCTACAGGACTGGGCTGATGACACTAACAGCCCAATTTATTGTTGTCAAAAGAGCTTCCTCTACTGGGAATGACCAAGAATGCTCTCACAGATGATATAAGAGATCTAGGTGGGATATAAGGGTTCAGGTGAACCCTTAGGGCTCAGTACAAGAACCTTGAACCTGGCTCAGTAGCAGATGGGCAGTCAGTGCACAATGGTGTCACATGTTCTCCACCAGACGCTCCCATCAGCAATCTGGTTGCAGTATTCTGCACCAGCTGGAGCTTCCGAACAAGACCCAATGGTAGCCCCACATAGAGTGCATTACAGTAATCTAGCCTTGAGGTTACCAATGCATGAACTACAGTGGTAAGGCTATACCTGTCCAGGAATGGCACTAGTTGGTAGACTAGATGAAGCTGGTAAAAGGCACTCTGAGTCACAGAAGACACCTGGGTATTTAGTGACAAAGATGTATCCAGGAATACCTTCAAACTATGCACTTGCACCTTCAGAACAGGCAATTTGCCAATTTCCTGAAGGTGGGAGCCACCTACCCAAACAGCTTCTGTCTTCCCAGGATTCAAACACCATTTATTGGCCCTCACCCAGTCTACCATTGCATTCAGACACTGGTCCAAAGCTTTCACAGCCTCTCCTGATTCAGATGTTATGCTGAAGTAGAGCTGTTGTGTCATCAGCATACTGATGACACCTCGCTCCAAAACTCCTAATGACCACACCCAACAGCTTCATATAAATATTAAATAGCACTGGGGAGAGAACAGTACCATATGGAACCCCATGGCACAAACGACGAGGAACATTCACCCAGTGGTACTCTATGGACATGACCTTAAAAGATACAAACAGCATCACTGTAATACAGTGCCTCCAATACCAATCTTGCTAAGTTGGTCCAGGAGGATACCTTGGTCAAAATGGTATTCTGAGAGATCGTCTGAAGTTAACAGGCTAACACTTCCCCTTGTCCCTCTCACGATAAAGGTCAAGCTACAGTCAAGCAGTGTTGCTGAGATCATAGAAATCGTAGAATTGTAGTGTTGGAAGTGATCCCAAGGATCATTGAGTTCAACCCCCCCCCCCCCCGTGAATAGACAATTCTGTTGTGTCAACCGCAACCTAGGTTTAAGGTGCCATTTTGTGCCTAGCTTATATATCTGAGTTTCTAACACTGCCCTTGCCTTTATAGACATCTCACAACCTCCTCTGTTCTCTGCAGCCTCAAATGCCAGATAGTCATGTCAATGGTGCCTCAAATGCCGGTGGCCACTGACTCAGAGCAAGACCACAACCCCTGCATTCTCCTCTCTGAAGCCAAAGTGACTGTACAGAGCCTTTGGAAGCCCACCTGATGCTGCTAGACCATAGCATTTTGAATAAATCATGCCAAGTAATTTGGTCTGAGCTGGGTGTGTGTAGATCTGAAGGACATCTTAGGTTCCAGTGAAACTGAGGCATACCTCCGATGATTGGACCATGCATACATTTTTGTAAAGCTAAAATTCTACCAATCCCGGAGTATTAAATTGCCTAATTTTTAAATTCTAATTGACCGTGACAATTTCATCCACTTAGTAGTGTTCTTTTGTTTATATTTTGTACACAAATTGCAATTACTGGTCTTTTAATTTATCTGTATCTGTTTGTATTTGATCAAAGCAAAGGCTACTGATTGATGCAAATATCTACATATATATCTACAAATATCTACAAATACCTAACAACTGTCCAGGCCACTGGATGCATATGGACTATCACAATACATTGACATGTCTATAAGTTGGCATAGGAATATTTACTGTTTTGGTTACATGCGAACATGACTACTCTTCTAGAAAAGCAAGTTACAGCATGGCACACCTGTACATTAGTTCTGAAATGGATTTCTGGAGGTGTCGATACGACAGTGATTCTTCTATGCCTCTGTTAATCTGCACACCAGTGCAGAGGACAAATATCAATCATCAGCATCTACCATGTCACTTGCACAACCAGGTATGCACAATCCCTTCTGATGTGACGCTTCCTCTTTGCTTCAGGTTGAATATTACAGTACTAAATGCAAACAGAAAGCTGCAATATCCTCACTCAATCCTGAGCTTACGTTGGAATGGGAAACAATGTTCAAAACTCCTATTTAAAATGTGTCCTTTATAAATGTCCCTGAATACCATGGGCTACAACCAATCTCTTTGGGAGGATATAAAAGTCAGTCTTCATCACTATACCCAAGCTTCATAAATACCAAGGCCCCCTTTTCCCTGGGAACCGAATATGCAAGCACTGTTAAAATATTTATGTCCTACAACAACACTTGAAAGTGAACAGTTGCCTTTGTTACTGGCCTCTAACATCTCTGGATGCAAGGACAGCATACATTTTTTTAACATTCTTATTTACTTAATCAATATACCCACCACAATCTGGTTCTACATTCACAATCACTAATGCTCATTAATTCTGCCACAAACACACTAAAAGAGGGATGGATGGAAGGAGGAAACCCCTTTGCCATTGTTTAACCTCAACTGACAGTAGAAACGGATACTTAAATTGTAATTAATCCACAATTTGAAATATGCACCAGGGCATGGGTAACAAATATCTATGATGGGGGCTTAATAGACACACTTAAAATAGCTTTAAAACACTATGCATAATATCTACAGGTCTGAATTTGACAGGAAATTCTTACAACTCATCATAAATAAGCAAGGCCTGGGCACTCTAGTATTTTTGAACAGCCTGCTTACGGTATCATGCTTGGCTTCTGAAGCAAGCAATGGTACAAGGACTGTGACTATGGAAACCCGCAAATGAGTTGAGAGAGCTACCGCCAGACAGGACACAAGAGGCACCAGACCCAAAGGAGAGGCAGGATGCAGTTGGAATCCGCAGACCTTGCAGAATGTTAAATCCGATACACTCTTCCCACATTGCCTATTCCAGGCCTGATGAGTGGGGCATTTCCTCAAACTGCTTCTCTCCCTCTCTACATTGGTGTCACAGGCAACTCCCTTTTCCTAAACCAAAGCTGAAATGTACCATGCGTTCAAAAAGCCACAGGAGTTAGAATGGGCTAGACATTACACTGTGTGGCTCCTCCGCACAAATCATTGCTTGCCTCCAGTGTTCCTCTCTGAAACCCAATAAGGCACCGGTGGGAAAGAGAGCACATGCGAAATTAATTACTGTAAAATTAAACTGGATTGTCTTTTTCCTCTTCCTTCGCTCCCCTATCCAACAAAGCCCTTCCTGAAATCTCTCCAAGGTGTGTATATTTTATTTAAGTCACCAGAGCCCAAGCAGAACAGCCAAGACATTCACAGAAGTCAAGAAAGAGGAGGGCATGTGAGCACAATAGCTCCTTAAGAGAGCTCGCTCCCCCTCTGTCCCTCAAGCCTTCCCTTGCTCCAATGAACGTTTGGTGTCTGTCCATGAAAAACAAACATCAATCAGGCAACAGGCTGCTCCCCCCCCCCCAATTCCTGGTCTGAAATAACAGACGTCCCCCACTGGGCTGGGAACGCCACTTCCCGGTCCAGCGCACATAGGGGATAATAACAGGGGAGCGGGGGGGGGGGGGAATGAAATCCCGCTCCAAGGTGCCAGAATACACAGTGAACTGTGCTTTTCAGAGCCAGAGAAAACTTTGGAACACAACAGCTTTTGATTCCCCTCGTCCCATTGGGCACGTTAATTATTTAATAGCTGGCTCGTGCATTTTCAGCGGTGATCTAGGAGGAGGAGGAGGAGAGGAGGGAAGCAGGCGTTTCTCTCTCTCGCACACGCAGACTGGTCTAGCAGTGTATCTGTCCCCAGAAGGCATGTTGTGCTTCTTGGATGAAATAGTAAGAGGTGAGAGTTTCCAAAACTGGACAGAGGGAAGCGGTTTCCCATTAGGTAGCCGCAGAGTTCACAGTACGAGGCAAAGCAAATGAGACTTGCATGAGGTCTGGGGGTGTGCCCCAACCGTGGATTTCTCTGAAACGGAAACTTGAGAAATGTCGGTTTCTCTCTGCCCCACTTTTCAGATGCAAAGGGAATGCATGCTTATATGTTTACTGTTGCCCAGCGCCCAGAATATGAAACGATGTCAAGAATTTTTTCTGAGCAGCAGCAGTTCCTCTGGCATGGCTGGACGGTGAAATCTGCAACCTTGTTGGCAGCTCAAGCATTTTCATGGGCAATCAGCAATGGTGCCAGTCAAAGCTTTGGAGAAATCAGATCTGACTGGTCTTGTTCACAAAAGAGAGGGAGGCGGGGGGAGACAGAATATGCATCTGGGTATAAATAAAATAAGGCACCCAACCTCGTCTGCCAGCCTGCCTGCATACCATCTAACACCACTTGATGGGAAACCCCTCCAAAATGACAACACCCTGCTCTGTTTGTTTAAAATTACACATAGGAAGCCTGGCAGGAAAGCACAAAGGCAACCTTGCCAGCAGCAACAGAAGTAGACTCAGCAAGCTGCTGATCTATGCTAAACACCTGGGTGGCATCTTTAACCGTACAGGCCCACAGGGTGAGGAAAGGAGAACATTTCCTTGGCTAAGTAAGTGCTTGAAGTAGGCGTGCATTCGAATTCACACATTTGGAACCAAAGAGGTGGTCTGTTTGTGGTTGTTGTTTTCTTTAAAGATGAAAACATCTGTCTATGGGTCTACTAGAAAGACAGCTTTGCTTATTATTAAAGCACAGAATGTCTGTGACCCAATGACTGAGAGCTGTGCAAGAAAGCAGGGCTCTCCCACAGGCGAGTGTCTCCTGCACTCCACAGAATTATAGTGTTGGAAGGGACCCCAAGGGTCTTCTAGTCCAACCACCTTGCAGAGCTCCACTTGCCCCAGCTGACTATGGAAGTCCTGCCTGTGAGCACATGAAGCTACAAGACTCAACCCAGTAAGATTCCTACACCACACGTAACAGAGTTTGGACCGTGGCTGATATGCCACCTGCATTCAGTGCAACTATCGTTAGTAGTTATGTGGCCACAAACCACAGTAGCTATAAGTCATAGTTAGAACTAATGTGGCAGGACAGAATTTTCACAGCCAAAGCTGCTCTCATATCACCTATGGTAGGAGAAGGACACAATGTACACAACTATTTATGACTATTGTAGAATTGCTACTGGAACTAACTCTACTGAGGAGTCAAAACTTGTCCTTTTTATTTATTTAAAAGGTCTAAAACCTGCTTGACTTTTATTGTGTGTACATAAGGTAATTTTAAACAATAAAAACACAGTGTTTAAATACTGAATAAATTTAATTTACTATTATTGATTTCACTAGGATGGGGCAGTTTTTCTAACCTCAGACACTCAAATGTGGATTTGGATCCAATGTCATGCAGGGCTTGTCCAAGACTATTTGCTGCTTGAGGGAAAGCAACAATCACACCCCCACCCCCACCCCACCCCCAACCAAAGTCAAGATCAGTCAACTTGTTCTGGCAATTGGGGCAGAAAATCTCACAATAATGTCTCCAAGTCCGAGCAAAGTTACAAGATAGTGATGACCTGTTCCTCCAGATCAGCGGCACAGCAATGGGCACCCGCATGGCCCCACAGTATGCCAACATCTTCATGGCAGATTTAGAACAACGTTTCCTAAACTCCTACCCACACAAACCTCTCTTGTACCTGCGATACATTGACAATATTTTTATTATCTGGACACATGGTCAACAGACCCTGGACACCTTCCACCAGACATTCAATGACTTTCACCCCACCATCAACCTAACAATGAACCAATCTATGCGAGAAATACATTTTTTGGACACTACTATAAAAATACTGTACATGATGGGCATATAGACACCACCTTATACCGTAAACCAACTGACCGACAAACGTATCTACATGCTTCTAGCTACCATCCCAAACAATCCATTGTATATAGCCAGGCCCTATGTTACAGCCGCATCCGTTCCAACTCTACGGACAGAGACTCTCACCTAAGAGATCTACAGCAAACCTTTTTAGAACTGAAATATCCGCCTGATGAAGTTAAACAACAGATCAACAGAGCCAGACTGATACCCAGAGAGAACTTGCTGCAAGACAGACCCAAAAAAGAAAATAACTGACCACTACCGTAGTAATCACATACAGCTCCCAAGTTTAAACAGTACAACACATCATCAGAGATCTACAACATCTCCTAGACAATGACAGTTCTCTTTCTCAAGCTCTGGGAGGAAGACCTTTCATTGCCTACAGACAGCCACCCAATCTTAAACAACTCCTCACCCACAATAATACAACCACCAGACTTAACATGGACACTGGTATCAAAGCCTGCAATAAACCCAGATGCCAACTTTGCTGCCACATACACCCGGACAATACCATTACTGGCCCCAACAACATCAAACATACCATCTCAGGGCTATTTAATTGCTCATCTTCTAACAGTGTATGTCATCAAATGCCAACAGTGCCCTTCAGCTCTCTATATTGGACAAACAGGCCAAACCCTACGCCAAAGGATAAATGGACATAAATCTGACATCAGGAATCACAAGACAGAGAAACCAGTAGGAGAACACTTCAATATCCCAGGACATTCTATACAAGATCTCAAAGTAGCTGTCTTATTACAAAAGAATTTCAGAAACAGACTGGAAAGAGAAGTTGATGAATTGCAACTTATTACCAAAATTAAAACCATGGAGAGACCTGGTCTGAATAGAGACATTGGATTCTTATCTCATTATACATGATACAGCTATTTTTAGCCATCTCACCCATTGCTTTTTCCTGTAACACCAATTGCAGTCGTTAACAGTAGTCAACAAGTTTACTACACTTATCAGCCAATCACCCATTTCCACCACCCTTCTGAGTAATACCCCTCCCCACCCTCTCACTATATATAAGGGTCTGGTGACTTCTGTTTTAGTGTATCTGAAGAAGTGTGCGTGCACACGAAAGCTCATACCAATGACAAACTTAGTTGGTCTCTAAGGTGATACTGGAAGGAATTTTTTTATTTTGTTTCGACTATGTCAGACCAACACAGCTACCTACCTGTAACTAAAGTTACAAGAGTAAGTACGGTACATAATACTTTGCAGTCCTTTTATGACACCCCAAATCTCACCTTGCCTCATATCTCAAGAGAGCCTTCTCAGTGGCTGCTCCCAGACTTTGAAATGCCCTTCCTAGAGAAAGTAGAGGGGCTCCTTCCTTGTTGTCCCTCTGCTGGCAGGTGGAAACTTCCTTGTTCCAAAAGGCTTTTGGGAACTGACTATTTTTAAGGAAAGGGCTGGTGCTGTTAGGTTTTTGTTTTTATTGTAATGATCTGTATGTTGTAATAGATCTTATACACACATACACAAACATTCTATTAACGGCTAATTGTATTTTAATTATTGTTTTTTTCTATGTTTTTAGCTGTTTCTATTTTAGCTGTAGGGCACTTTTGAGTTCCTATCAGGGGAAAAGGTGGGATATAAATAAATAGAAGCAGCAGCAGCAGCAGCAGCAGCAACAACAACAACAACAACAACAACAACAACAACAACAACAACAGGGCCTGCCCTGCCATCATGATTCAAGAACACAATTACATACAATGGACAAATCCAGGTTGCATGCTCCATTTCTGCACCTTTGGTATCTAGGAAGGTGTATCACCGACAGCAGGAATGTTCCACATGATCAATTTTATATCTGATGAAATTGTTTCATTGTTTTCAGAGACTGTATGGACAGTTTTATTGTTTGAGTTTGTTGTAATGATTTTATTGTTTTTGTTGCTTGTACAACTGCGGGATTTGACATCTTTCCGCAGGGCCTGCAAGACAGAGCTGTTCCGCCTGGCCTTCGGCTTAGACTCACTCTGACCCCTTATATGGGATTTGGTATATAAATTGTCCCTTGGCTTTTTTGCTGGCCCATGTAGGAACAGCATGGATAGCTGGCTCGGGTGAATATCTGATGTTTCCTCCCTTTATGGTCTTGATATATGGGCTACTACTAAAATGAAGCTGTATTTTAAGCTGTATTTTAATTAACTGTTTGTTTGTTTGTTTGTTTGTTGTTTCTATTACGTTTTATTGTAATTCATATTTGGTGTTAGCCGCCCTGAGCCCAGCCCTGGCCGGGGAGGGCAGGCTAAACATAAAATAATAATAATAATAATAATAATAATAATAATAATAAATAATTATTATTATCACTGTGTTTTATTCTGTTTTTACCACATACACCGCTATAAAGGCTTTATGCTGTGAAGTGGTCTAGAAATTTGTTTTACAACAACCACCCGTTTAATCTATGCTGTCCAAATATTGCTCAGGCGATGCTGCAGGGAACTACAGTAGAAACCACACCATCTTAGGAGCGACATGCAGCAGCCCACAGACAATGCTCTTGCATGGCGGCCAAGGAGGAACGAGCATCTTTCAAAACTGCCCGTGCCATTTTGAAAAACTTGTCCTTTCACAGTAGAAAGGTATGGAATTAACAGCATCAACTTAACAGTGTTGTAAATTTCAGGCAGAAGAGCAATCAGATAAACAGTGACTGAAGCTTATATTGTGTGTGTGTGTGTGTGTGTGTGTGTGTGCGCGCATGAGTATGCATTTCTAGGGTGACTTATACGCAAAAATGAAATTGCAGGAGTTGTCAGGGCATGAAGGATGCCCCCACGATCCAACCTCATTCACTCAGGATAGGACAGGACAGGCTGCTGTGAGCAATATAGGGATTTACACATCTCAAAATGAAGCTAATATAAAAATCAATTACTGAAACATACCACATGTCAACCCTGGGATTGCTGTGGAGAATGAACTATTACTGCTCATCGCACAGATTGATCGGGAGAGAGCGCTTCTTGCTCATCAACCGCACGCCCCATGATTCCAAGATTGGGGGAAGGTTTCAGGGGAAAGAACTGTGCATCAGTCTGCAGGGGGGCTGAAACGGCAGCTTGTTAATAGTATTCTCTCTGCTCCAGCTGACCTCACTTCCACAAGGAGGAAATCACTGATTCACAAGAATTTTAGACAGCATCAGGTTCGCACACAAAAGGGAAACTGGACCCATCTGCAATTAAAGTGTGTGCTGCAGTTGCATTGATCACTTTCATTGATTGAGCAGAAGGAAACACAAGATGACCTGGGTGGTGGTGGTGGGGCAACTCCAGTACCCCCTTCTTCGTATCCAGGCACCCCCAAAGCTCCCCCCCCTGACTTGTCAAATTACTTGTCAATTGCTCGTCTGGCCTCTATTACGCCAGTGACCTGCACCAAGCACAGGGTTACTCTGCCTGCCTGCAGGAATCCCTAATGGGCTATTATACAACTAAAGGCAGATTAATATTGATAACTTGTCCAACTGTTGTCTCAAAAGTTAAGTGTGTGGCTGTAAGAGCGCAAAAGATAAGCAGGGAACAGAGAATGCAGTGGCATTAAAAAAAAGAGAGTTACAAATACACAAAGCATCAGAATGCATCTGCCTTTCAATAGCAGCAGTGAGTGTAAATGGAGGTTTTGATGGGTGTGGGTGTTTGCAGATGAGTCCTGGCTGCACACTCTGGGTGTAATTCACGGGCAGGCCACTACTGGAGCTACATAAATAACATGATTTATGTCTACACTGACTGGCAGCAGCTCTCCAGGGTTTTCAGAGAGGGTTCTCTTCCAGCCCTACTTGGGAGATGCCAGGTATTGAACCTGGGACTTTCTGCATGCAAAGCAGATGCTCTGCCACTGAGCTGCAGCCCTTCCTAAACTGTAAATCTAAACTCGGGAGCACAAAGGGAGTCTAGCCAGAAGCAAATGTTTATTGAAACGAATGAGAGGGAAAGGTAAACAATCATGGGAAAAGATGAAGAGCCCATTCAGTTTCTCTTTTTAAAAATTCTTTAGCCCAAGGTAATATAAACTGTTATTAGTCAAAGGTTGGAATTATTTATTAAAACGCCTTTGCTCATAACCCGATAGCCTCTTTTAATTGACTTTCACACAAACCGAACATGTAAAACTTGTCTGCTGAGGCAGAACCGTGCATGTTGGTTATTTTTCTCTCCTCGTTACAAGACCCCCTCAGAACCCTCCCAATATATACTATATAATTAAAGAAAACAAACCATTCTTTCTATAACATTTATACTAGCGAGAAGAAATGGTTTATTGGTTAAGGGCTTTCCCTCCCTCCTTTTAAGCCCTCACACGCTGTTAATGTTCCGGAATATTTAATTGTGCTGCATTTAAAATGTGAAATATTTTCAGGAAATGAACCAATTTTTACCAAGGAATGGCAGTTGTACAGAGACATTTATGCTACCCTAGGTAATGGGATGAGCACGTAGCTTCTCTCTCAACTCCAAAAACGCAGCCGTGGCTTGGACGCTTTAAATCAAAAAGCAATTTCAGTCTGTAATGCTCAAATAAATAATTAAGTGCATTCTATCTCCCGCAGTATTGCTTCTATTTATTCTCACCCCAGTGACAGGAATGTAGCAGCGTACCCCAATAACCTTAAAATAACAGACCTGCCACCCACCAGAGAGCGCAGAAATGTTTACAACTCAACTTTTCACCCTGAATACTACAAAGGAACACTGTATACCAGCTTAACAGTGGAAAATACTCAGCTGGCGACGGCTGGGTTAAGTTGCGGAGAGGTTCGATATTGCTGTCTTGTCTTAGACAATACTAGATTGGTGTTGATATTAAAACCATAAATTGCTTCTCTCCCTCAGCTGTTGGTCCTGATGACATTTTTTGCCCATGTAAGTTGAGCTTTCCTGACATGAGACAAACGGCACCGATTGAAAACTGACCTCAGTGTGTGGCTGTGAATTTTCCACTGGGCCTTAACACAGAGTGGTATGAGTCGCGAGAGTTGGTGAATAAATAGTGCAGGGAATCTTGGTGTTAATGTACAGGATTGGGCTGCAGATCTAAGTGCCTTCAGAAGAGACAGGGGACCTATGGCCAGCCACATGTTGCTAGACCCCATCAGCCACAGCCACTGAGTCCATTGGTCAGGGAAGATGGGATTTGTAGGGAAACAATATATGGAGGGCTGCAGGTTCCCCAGCTCTGCTTTAGGTCCTCATGTGACTGGCTGTGCAGCCACAGAATATGAAGAAGGTGAAGAATTGATTTATGGAATTCACTGCCACGAGATCACACTAATCCAGAGAGGAGATGTTTCTCAACATGGAGCTTTCTATGTTTGGGATTCTATGGCTCTGAATTCCAGTTGATGGTGAGCATTAGAGAGGGAGGTTGAAGATCTTCCTGTGGGCTTCCCAGAGGCATCTTATTGGCCATTGTGGGAAGCAGAACACTTGACTAGATGGACCTATGGTCTGACCTAGCAGCACTTTTCTTATGCTTCCACAATGGACCAGTGAAGAGTGATGGAGCTACAGCTTTAGGAGCTGGGCCCTATGATCAATACTGGATTGTGATGTAAAGCAACGAATCCTTATGGCCTATTTTGGTTGTCATACTTTCAGTATGAATAAGCCTTTCCTGGATATCAGTCACAAACACACAGAATGGTGTTCCTTGGTTCTTGAGAGTTCTTGCAAACTGGAACCCAAGTGAGCATAGCTGCCAAGTTTTCCCTTTTCTCGCGAGGAAGCCTATTCAGCATAATGGAATTTCCCTTTAAAAAAGGGAGAACTTGGCAGCTATGCAAGTGAGTGTGACACAGCAAGGAGGCACTCTGATAAGATGATATCCAGTGTGGAAATTCTACATCCCTAGGATGCTTCACATCTTCTAGAGATGAACAGACAAACATCTGTGCCACACATGTATCTGCAGCATTTCTCACAACATGAGAAACGCATACCTCTCTCTCTTGTCTCGCCTTAATGTCTTCCACAGGAATATGAATCCATGTACAGATACAAACAAGGACGCGGGTGGCTCTGTGGGTTAAACTACAGAGCCTAGGGCATGCCGATAAGAAGACTGGTGGCAAATCCCCGCGACGGGGTGAGCTCCCATTGCTCGGTCCCAGCTTCTGCCAACCTAGCAGTTCGAAAGCACGCCGAAGTGCCAGTAGATAAATAGGAACCGCTACAGCGGGAAGGTAAACGGCATTTCCATGTGCTGCTCTGGTTTGCCAGAAGCGGCTTTGTCATGCTGGCCACATGACCTGGAAGCTGTACGCCGGCTCCCTCGGCCAATAACGCTAGATGAGCACTGCAACCCCAGAGTCGGTCACAACTGGACCTAATGGTCAGGGGTCCCTTTACCTTTACAGATACAAACGATGGGGATGGCTATGAAAAAACGCAAAAACACATATACACAGCAACCACTGAGCCTAGGGCTTGCTGATCAGAAGGTTGGCGGTTCGAATCCCTGTGACGGGGTGAGCTCCCGTTGCTTGGTCCCAGCTCCTGCCAACCTAGCAGTTCGAAAGCACGTCAAAATGCAAGTAGATAAATAGGAACCGCTACAGCGGGAAGGTAAACGGCGTTTCCATGTGCTGCTCTGGTTTGCCAGAAGTGGCTTTGTCATGCTGGCCACATGACCTGGAAGCTATACGCCGGCTCCCTCGGCCAATAATGCGAGATGAGCGCGCAACCCCAGAGTCGGTCACGACTGGACCTAATGGTCAGGGGTCCCTTTACCTTACCTTTACCTTTACCTACAATTTCTGTGAAATGGAACTGGACTTTAAAAATCAGGAGAAGGCAGATAAAGTATTGGTTGCTTATTATTATTTTTTCCTCGTCCAAATTTTATCCCCAAAACAACCCTGTAAAGTTGGCTAGGCTGAGAAATATTAACTGTTCCAAGGTCAATGCACTTCATATACCTGAACAAAGTTCTGAACCCGGGTTGTCCTGTTTCATGACACCACACCAGCTCTCCTTACTTTCCACATAAAGAGACTCACTGATTCTGTGCATCCACTTCTCGCACTTGATCAACCAGCTGCCCAAGAGATTTCTCAAGCTTTAATCAGACAATATAGTACTCGGACCATTAAAAGGCAGGCCTGAAAGGGGTGGCTCCCACACATTTAGTGGTGGAACAGCTGCTAATTATGACCGACTGTTTTCATTTGTGTGTTTTTTCAGATTACTTTTCATTTGTGTAAACTGAGATCCAACAAGAACCACCCACTCCCGGCCAAAAGGAAATCTAATTAGCCATCTCCATTACTGGTTGGCCTCAATAAAATATTTCATCTCGCTGACGAATTCCATGCCTCTAAGGAAGACACGAGAAACAAGTGGGGGAGGAACAGAGAGGAAATGCAGAAGCAAAGGAACTTGCCCAGGGTCAGACCACAGGCAGCAGCAGGGGCATAGCCTGGATCTCTTTCCTCCAAGCTCATTTCCCTAGACAAAAACAGAAGGCTGCAGAGTACTGTATATGCTGAGAGCAGCTTCGCCTGTGTTAGTTTCCACTTCACTGGAAGCCTGCCGGGAGCCAGGTGAAGTAACCATCCATTTCCAAACCCTCCCACGCCCCCAAGTCCTTCTTGAAATAATAAGGTATCCATTCTGAAGCAGCATGCCCTATCTCTGGAGGTTTTGCATTTCTAGTTTTTAAAATGATTTACTATGACAGTTTAGCACAGCAGGGAAGGAAAGGGGAGTGGGAGGAACATAGGAAAACACTCAGCCCCCTTAAGGCAACAGAATTATGCAGCCCTGATCTCCAAAGAACACAGTCTCTTTTCTGGATCAGACATGCTAGTCAAAACCTCAGCGTCCTCTTAACAAGAAATCTCTCTTGCTGGCCTGAGGCACTATTCTGTGGCCAGGAAGACAAAATAAAAGAGACAATAAAATAAAAGGCAGAGACTTCAAAAGGACTGCAAGCTGTTAGCCCACATGGGCAGGCAGTTGCAGATCATCCCAAGTTGACAATTAGAGACTACCTGGTGAGGAAATGTGGTTTCTGCTCAACAAAGGCTGTAATGACTGGTCAGATTCTTTTTAAGCCCATTAATCTGAAGGGTTTAAGTAGCTCCAAGAAGCTGGGTTTTTTCCCTAGTAAAGGGTGCCTATCAAGCTCTATGGAATTAAAATGCTCTGGAACAATGATGATCCTTTTAATACATTAAGTGGACAATGCTAAAAGAGATGATGGCGCAGCCTTTACAGGTTTTTTCTTTCTGGGGTTGGGTGGTCCACAGTCGTCAAGAAGTGACAGCACATCAGACTTTAATACCAGTGATGACAGTGAATGGAAAGTGTGTGTGGAAACCAGTGTGTGTGTAGGACAAAATCAAATAAAACTACTAATTCTGCCATATGCAATTTTGGCAGTTAGCAGCAAGGACTACCAACTACTGTGCCTTGCAGTCAGAACTTCATTTATATTCAAACCAACATACCAGTTCAAAACCCGACTCAGCTGTTTGCCCCAGTGATCTCTAGGGGCTGTAGTTTTGCAAGCGGTCAAGAGATTCCCTGCTCCATCACAAATCTATGGTGCTTAGGCAGGGCTACTTGGATAAAACTTATGAAAGTTAAACCAGTTTGAAATGTTTGAGGAACTGGACATGGAGGAAAGCGTCAACTTCCTTCATGGGCATAAATCACCCTATATATGAAATAAAACCAACAGGTTCGTGGTCAGCCAAGCTACCGTGTTTCCCCCTTTTTAAGGCGTAGTCATAAAATAAGCCATAGCAGCATTTCTAAGCATTTGAGAAATATAAACCGTACCCCGAAAATAAGCCATAGTGATAGGCGCTGTGTGGAAGAGAGCACTGAGCTCCCCGAGTCAGCAGCAGCAACGCCGGCCGCAGCAGTGTTTGCTGAGTCCTTTCTTGCTTTTGGGACTTGGTTACTGTGCTGGCTTGGGATGGTGTGTGTGCAATTGCTGTTGCTGCTTCGTGTTTTTCAGCTGGATTCTCTGGGTTCTAAGCACTTTCCCCCGTTTGTTTGCGAAGCAGCACTCGGCTGCAGCCCCTGCCTCTCCCGGCGGCTGCATCGATCCCCAGGAGGCTGCATTTGATCGCTATCTCCTTTTCTATTTCTTTTGTCTTTGAGCACCCGGCCCCGCCCCCTCTCCCCTTCGTGGAATGAAGAACGGAGTTTTAGCAGCATTTCCTCATTATAAAAAAAAGGTCAGGAACTTTTACTTTAACCTCAAAAATGGGATATTTCCTCTCTCTAAAAACAACTCTGACCTGAACACCAATAAAACGGGGGTAGATCACCTCCAGTTTATAAATCCGCAAGTAGATCGCAGTCTCCTGGAAGTTGGGCTCTATACTTTGGCTGATTGCAAGCCTTTGCATCTTTAAAAAACAAAAACCATGCGCTTCTCAGTCTTAATTTTCCTTTAATTCATCCCCCTATACCCTCCTCCAACCATTGCCTCCTTCCATTCCTTACCCCCCTCCCTCTCTCCCCACTTCCCTCACTCCTGTGCGATCTCATTTAGTCATATACTTGCTTTTTCTGTTGTGTTGTCTATTTTATATTTAATATTATTACCCTTTATGATGTTTTTTTTTCCCTTGCGATAATTATTTATTTTTTATCTTTAACTAACTTTCCTTTCCATATTTTTCCATATATAACTCAACACTTTCCCATTCCTTCTTAACTCTTTGGATAGAGTGCCCCCCCCCCATTATTGTTGTTAATTTTACAATTCCTGGATTTTTTATGGAACCGAACAGCTTGGGTGCTTCAGAATGTGCCTTCTGTTGCTACAGGGCTATGGGGCTTCACTATTTGACCCCCCCCCCCAGGTTGGGATTTTTAAAGTAGTTCTGTGGGTCCCAGGGTGCAGTATCACCCCCGATCCTTTCCTTTGTCTAAACAGACCTCTTCCCCCCTGACTTTGGAAGGCTGTGCTTCAAGGGTGATACCAGGGGTTTTTTAAGACCTGCGCCTCTTAAGGATTGTTACGGTCCATAACTTCCATTGCTTTCTACAGGGTTGGGGGTTTAAAGCACTGCCACCCCCACCCCACCCTGCAGGCGCTCGGAACTGGCAGCGCCAACAACGCGCCCAGCAGCGCGCAGAAGAGAGCACCGAGCGTCCTGAGCCAGTGGGTCCCAGTTGTACCAGCACTTTTTTTAAAAAAAGACACCCCCTGAAAATAAGCCACTGTGTGTTTTTTTGAGGGAAAAAAGTTATAAGACGGTGTCTTAAAAAAGGGGAAACACGGTAGTTAATATGGCAATGGCCAAGTGATTATAGCATGTCAAATCATTAGCGAGTCTTGAGAAGGGAGTCACAGTCTGTGTTGTGTCTTAAATGGCTGTGTGGTGAATGGAACTGGGGGCAACACGTCTGCTGCATGGGTATGTCACCTAAGATTCCCAACATGACATTCTGAAAGTCATAGTATTTGGAAACTATATTTAGATAGTCTAAAGCTCAGAGAGTCCATCCTCTCTACAATAGGAGTAAAAAAAACATTAACAGGAAGTAGCCACAACTCACTAAAATCAGAGACTTATTGGCCCTTTTTTACAGTAGATCCCCAAAGATGTTAGAGGTACTCTATGAGCTGGTCACTCGATTCAAAGCCCTTTGGTAGGGCTTTTTCACACGAAGGGCATCAGACTTTTAGGCAGCTTTATATTTAAGCCTGTTAGCCATTATGGCCAGGAATTGCATGCAAGTGAGTGGATGGCTGGAATGGAATGAGAGAGGTGGAATCCTTGATCTTTCTTCTGCACCCAGCAAGAAACCAGGCAGGCAAGTAGATGAGAGAAGCCCCGTCTTCTCACCCTACCTAGAAATATAGCTTTCCATCACTCCTCTATCAGTCCAGAGGATGATGATGAATAATTATTATTTCCATGAAGTAAATTTGGGGATCTTATCTACAAGGCCATTAAAATATATATTTATTGATTTTTAAATATTAAACAAGTATAACAACGAACAACAAACATATTCATTATTGCAGCATGCAAAACTACAAGGCTGGTTTGAGTGCAAGCCAGTTAGGTACAAAAACAGTGTCAAGCCAAAATCTGTCAGCTGTTATCTACGCCTACTTATTTTGCTGTGGAAAAATAAGAAAGGCATTTCAGCAATTTTCCAGGTGAGCCACCAGCAGTGGCGATGTCTTTGGCCTATCACCACATGAGTTATTACATTTAGGTTTGAACAAAGGAAAGGACATACTGAGGCAATGTTTGCTTGAAAATAATCTGTCTGCAATGAGAAAATTGAGTCCTTAGTACGACTTGTTTCCCAGCTACTCCTCTTGATATGGTAGCATTGTATCAACAAGATCTAACATACCGGTCGACCTGAATATACTTTATTGAGTGCACAACTGAATGTGCCTGGCTTCAGCAGTAAACATTATAAGAGAACCCCAATTACAAAATTGGATATGTTCATGTGGAAATGGAAGTGTCAAAACTGTGGCTGATATTTTGTTGTTTGCCTCTTTGTGTGAAGATCTGCATAAAGAGTTAATCACTTTGTTTTTAGAGTCTCAACCTGGGAGCCTAGGCGCTTATTACATGGCTTTTCTCCTTGGAGATAAAGACAGCAAAAACTGCAGTGCCCCGAGTTTTAAACTACGTAATTTTTTAATTCTGATTGAGTTTGGTAATTTTATCTGCACAGTGGTGTTTCTATGTTTATATCAGCACACAAATTGCAATGACTGATGTTTTAATTTAGTCTGGTAATTTTACCTGCTTAGTTGTTTATATACATATCTTTGATTTTTATTTTTATTTTACACTCTTAATTGCAAAGCCCATTGGATGATGCGAACAAATACCGTATCTAACACCAGCTGCATAGCACATTTCTCATGCTAGCGGTGTGGACAGGGCTTTGGGGGAAAGGGATGGCACCCCCCATCTCCCCCCCCCAATTATTATTATTGTTATCTGTCCTTCACCAGTAAGTCCCAGAGTAGGTTACAATAACCTAAAATCAGAATCAAAAACAGTTAAAATAAATGGTAGTCACAGGGATAGAGTGGGTCCCGAACACACATCTCAGGTGCCAGTGGGAAAGAGGTTCCCCTTCAGTATTCACGAAAAGCTATATAAAGAAAGTAGCAGACACACCTCTGTGGGGAGGAAATTCCAAAACTTGGAGGCTATGGGAAAGAATGCTCTCTTCTAGGCTGCCACCACCCTGAGATTCTGACCAAGGCCAGAACAACCAAGAGGGCCCTCAGCTGATCTTAACACCCGGGAGAGTCTGTAGGGAAGGAGGTGGTCTATCAGATATATGGGGCCTAAATTGCTTAGGGTTTTAAATACAAGCATGTGTACCTTGAATTGGGTCCAGAAAATAACTGGCAGCTCAATGCCCCTCTAAGAAATATCCCTTGCTCAGAATGCCCTAGAATAGTGATGATACAACATCCTACTGAGCAAGGCTTCATGGTCATGCAGCATTATGGCAATGGACATTTGGGATGGGGTGGCTAAGAGGAACCCGCCACAAGCATACGTGGCAGCTGCAAAACACCACCACATGAAAGAGCAGAGTGGTTTCGGCCCTGAAACCTCACACAGCACAATACCATCATGATGTACCACAATACCATCATGAGTCTCCTTCTTTGGAGGTCTTTAAGCGGAGGCTTGACAGGCATATGTCAAGAATGCTTTGGTGGTGTTTCCTGCTTGGCAGGGGGTTGGACTGGATGGCCCTTGTGGTCTCTTCCAACTCTATGATTCTATGTTCAGCAGTGGAATGTGAGAAGTCCCTTAAGAAGTCTGTGGATGGTGTCCTCAGAATGCAGTCAAGGGGAGAGCATTTAACTTCTAAACAGAGAGGCCCCAAGGCTCAGACCTGCATGGGAATCACACCCTAGGGCCCGGAAGGAATTCATCATAAGTATTTTGTGACAGTTGCTCAGTGGCTTGCTGGACATGCTCCAAGGCACTTTCCTTTACAGAAGCAGCACCTGTGGCTAAAGACGAGGAGTGGTATCAAGTGGGCCAGGTTTGATGGAGCAGTGGCAGGGCCACACAGGACTCCAGCACGGTACCCCCCCCCAAAAAAAAAATACTTCTGGAGCTTCAAGTACAGAAAGCAGCAGATAAAGAGATAGGTAGTTCCAAGGCAAGGTTCCTTAAGGTTCTGGCTGCTGATGGAAAGGAGGGAGCTGTACCACATAGAGAATGGGGTAGCCAACATGGTGCCCTCCAGTTGTTGTTGGACTGCAGCTCCCATCATCCCTGGACATTGGTTACACTGGCTGGGCTGATGGGAGTTACAGTCCCACAACATTCAGAAGGCACTACGTTGGCTACACCTGCTGTAGAGCCTCAGTAACCTTCTTTCCCATGTGGCCTGAAGTAAATGGCTGGTCTTTCAGACAGAAAATTGGAAGGGGGTGGGGAGAAGGAGAGAGAGAGAGAGAGAGAGAGAGAGAGAGAGAGAGAGAGAGAGAGAGAGAGAGAGAGAGAGAGAAGAATATGAAAGAGGGACTGTCTTAGAGACCAATGTGTGTGAATGCTGGGTGCCAAAACAAACAGCCTTTTCTTATTTGTCCATTGATTTATTCGCAGGGAGGATATATTGTAAAGGCCTCAACAGTGAATACTTCACTCCCTTTGCACCAGGAAGAAATGTCTGCAGTGCCTCGTGCCAAGAAACAGCAAAGAAACAGCTGCTGTTCACCACCCTCAGATGAGGACCTCTCTATACTTTTTTATGTTTAATGATTGTTTCCTGGCAGGGAGCAAGGCTGGGGAAGGGAAGAGGACAAAATCTGGCAGAAAGCCATTTGAACCAAGCCCATTTCATGGTTTTGTGGACAGTTAAAGCCACACTGGAAAACAAAACACCTCCCACCATATGCCCACCGGAAACCTATGGTTATCTGTTGTTTTGAGTTTGTTTCCCACCTTCAAATATTGGCATTTTGTATACAAAATAATAAATATGTACAAGACTTTTGTCAAACTTTTCAGACTCAACAAAAAAGGTATTGGGACTCACAAAATCACTCGAATCCTATTCATCATGCTTATTTGGAGCACAGGCCCGCTGTGTTCAGTGTAGGTTCACTCGGAGCTAAGCATGAATTAAGGCTGCAGTCTTAGGGTTGAAACCAACTAAGTTTTATTCGGGGGCAGACCCACTGAAATTAATGGACCTAAGTTTTACTATTTTCAGCAGGTCTGTTCAGAGTAGGATTCACATTGGCAGCAATAAATAAATAAATAAATAAATAAATAAATAAATAAATAAATATATACTGCCTTTGTAAGAAAAAAAAGCTTACAACAAAATCCACAGCAAGCTGACACAACAACAGATACGTGATAACGCAGGATCCCGGAAAAGTCCTCCAAAAGCCCACTTAATTTTTTTATAAATAAGTTTGCATAAATACATATAAAGTAAAATAAAATGTATGCCCGTCTACCCCTTGTGCACGTGCTTGTCTTCCCTTTTTCTCCCTCTAAAACCCTAGAAAGATGGGTGGAAGGGTGCTGCCCTAGGGCGGAAAAGCACGATCCACTTGAGCATTGGAACAAGATAGTTTTACAACAATTAAGTAATCAACAACAACAACAACAAAATCATGGCTGACCCGGAGAAAAGAGTGGGCAAAAGGAAACAACGGGGCAGTGGGAAGGGTGCACCCCCACCCCCGCTGCCTCTTGAGATTTCTTACAGGGCAAACTGAGCGATCCAAAGCTCAGCTGCCTCTTAAGCCCAGTATTGCTAGGTATTCCTGGATGGATAAGGCATCTTGTAGTTTTCATGCCCTAGAAATATGTCTTCAGATGAACAACAAGCAGCTCAACAAAGCATCAGGGAAGTATTTCTTCAAAATTACCTACCTTTAGTTGCTGCAGGGGAGAACAGTTTCTCTGAGCCTTCAGAAGCCTGAAAAGAACAAAAGAAAGAGGGTTAACTAAATGAGAGTTTATGATTTCCCAACAGCAATAACAACACAAATCAGTCTGAGGTCGAAGACTGCAGTTATGTGTCACACCTGGAGGGTGCAATGTTGTGCCATTAGAAAAAATAGACCCAAGGATGGAGAAGCTGGTGAGGAGAGGAAGCATGTGAAAATCTTTCCTATCCATCCATGCAACACCTAAGCTTTAAATTCAATAATTCTTCCCACTGATCTCTTGTTGAATAAGGAAGGACAGAACTGGGGGTGGCAGAGATATAGGAAAAAAAGAGGCCATATTGTACCAAAACACAGGCCCTCTCATTTCTTCCCTCACCACTGTGCTTAGCAGATTTATTAACAAAGCTGCTTTCTCCCATTTATATCCAGGCTGTATCCAGGCTTTTTGAACTTCAGCCATGCTGTAACTTCTGCCCTGGGAAGTAGTTAAGAAATCCAATTAACCTAAACCTTGTAAACAGCTTCATAGTAATCAGGGGCACTGGGTTTCAGCCAGGATAATAGCAACACGCACTGTTTTTTTTTTAAAAAAAGAGGAAAATCCATGTACTGTACATAAAGGTTTTCTTAAATAAAATCTTTCAAGGGTTCTTCCCACTCCATTAAACAAGAAAAGCTCATGGGGCAAATATAAAGGCTAAATAGTCATTATTTTGGGGTTCTGATATTTATTCAATTACTCAGTTAACTGAATTTTAATTTCCTAAATGCGGCCCCAGATTAACTGGCTGATGTATTTAAATTATTTTTAATAGTTGCCCTTATAACAACTTTAGATGTCAAGTGCCATCTTAAAAGAGGCATTTCTGTTCTGTGTGGCAGTGGGGAATCCGGTACCATTTGATGATAAGCTACCATCTAAAAGCCAAGAAAGTGTATTTTCTTTAGACCTGTTAGTTTTTCACTCAAAAGCAAATTTGAAACTGACACGGGCACAAATAGAAGAAGACGGCTTCACCCTGGTATGGCTCCCCTTTATCACATACACAGCCCAACAAGACAATGACAAAAATCCACCAACAGCATACAAATCAATATGGCTAACCTGATCCAAAAACCTCACCCACCCCACTCACACATGAAACAAAGACCACCATAGCCAACCACAAATGAACAATCATACCCTAGGCCAACCCCTACATCTCTCACCACCAAAGGAACAAAAGCGAACAACAGAGAACCTGCATAAGCGACGTTGACAAAAAAACCCACATATACTAAGTAAAATAGATACATTGTCACCTGAACCCACCCCCACCCATCTTTCCCCCATCTACAGTGGTGCCTCGCTAGACGAATTTAATTCGTTCCACAGGTCTTTTCTTATAACGAAAAATTCGTCTAGCGAATCCCATAGGACCGCATTGATTTTTTTTTTTGCCCATAGGAACGCATTAATTGAATTTCAATGCATTCCTATGGGAAACCGCGATTTGCTAGAAGAATTTTTCGTAAAACGAATTCGTCTAGCGAGGCAACCTCCGCTAGAAAAAACCTTTCGTTAAGCGAAAATTTTGTTAGGCAGGGCATTCGTTAAGCGAGGCACCAATGTACCTCTTTTTCCCCTTTCCTTCTCAATGTTTCAACAAATGAAACTGAGTTGTAAAAATGTTATGAGAGACATTGCACATATTTTTGTAAACCAAGAAAATCTTTAATAATAATAATAATAATAATAATAATAATAATAATAATAATAATAATACAGTAAAAGCAAATTTGACCTCTTGGTCGATTAAATGATCAAAACTAATACGAATAATTGACTTTAAATCCCCTAACTGCTTGACAGCCCTGCTTATTTTAAAGGACTGCACCATACTATTCTGAAATGTGCTGCTGAAAGAGGGTAATCGAGGGGACCCTGAAAGAGGGTAAGAGAGTAGCCTGCAGGTCTTTTGTTTTTACCTGTAGGGCAGGGATGGCCAATAGGTAGATCGTGAGGGCTCTGTGGTAGATAGCGGTAGGGTAGATCGCTGCCCCTCCCCATTTTTTTAAAAAAACTGAACAAGCCTGACCTCCCCCAAAAAACGCTCAACAACTTTGGTACATCATGGCTGTTTTTTTTTAACAGTGGGATTAGATCTGTCTCTTGAAAGTTAGACATGCCTGGTGTAGGGGAATTCCTTCACAAGACAAAAGTTTTCACCATTCCAAGTGGGCTAGATCCATTATATAAAAGAATGTGCAAGGCTTATTCCAAAGTAAGGGTGAAATTCAAACTTAAGTCACCATCTGGAGAAGCTTAGCAAAGTAATGGAGCCTCCATGTCTGCAGCCCTGCTAAGTCAGAGAGCAGGCAAACTGCTGAACCACCTTGAAGCTGGTAGAGCAACCAGGGCCAGATTGGACCTGGTGCAGTCATATGACAGCGGTGGGGCTGGCTCATCCCTTTCCCCGGAAGGCCGCATGTTTTCAGGCTTTCCATAGGCTGCTGCCAGGGACAGAAGTTCTGCCGACCTATTCACTAAGTGGAATGAGGCTGAACTGGCTGAGTGACAATGGCATCACTCGGTAGCCAGAGGCTGGGGGGGGGGCAGGTCCATGCAATCCAACCCCCCCCCTCCCCAGCATGGCACAGAGAGGGTTTAGATTGCATTGCTAATGTGTTAAAGACTGCAACCTGTGTGTCTAACAGGAAAGAGTTTAGAACTGTGGTTAATTTATTTATTTATTTATTTATTTAAAAAAATTCAACTCATGGCTGAGCTAAGTTGATTTTCTTTCCAACCTCATTGATTTTATTCTGCCACTCCCCGGAAAGCTTGCATTATTAAGTGTCTCGTTAATTGTACTGCAACACTGCATATTTCATAGCCAAAGATTTCGGAAGCAAAAAAACCCCAAACCAAAACCAGAGAAACATAACCGGATTTGCTAGAACACTGGGCCCTGACCCAAAAGGATCACCGGAATCAATGGGAGCTTATTTTTTCTTGCTTCAATGGCCTTTGGGCTGGGCCTTTTACAGGCAGTAAAAAAAAGAATACTCTCTATCAAGAGTTACTTCTGAGTGACAAGGGCTTATAAGCGGCAGGATCTTACTGAATGCAGCTGCCTTTAGAGAGAGAGAGAGAGAGAGAGAGAGAGAGAGAGAGAGAGAGAGAGAGAGAGAGAGAGAGAGGTAAACAACCAGTGGATGATGAGGCAGAACCCACAAGATAAAGAACTGTTTAGCCATACATTTCCCCCAAGGTTGCCTCTGGTCATTGAACAAAATAACCCATGAAATCCTTTGGGAGATGGAGAATCTCTTGTGGATGCAATTCTGCTCCGGGGTTATTATGTTTAAATCATCTTTTGCAGCAGAAGTGAAACAAAGGTCAGTCGCCATTCCTAGCCAAGCTTTTGGTTATTTATTTACTGCAGACCAGCCCTGTGATGCTGACAAGCATATTAAAAAGGCTCCTGACAATTCACTTTTCCCATTCCCTGAAAAGAACAAAACCTCAAAAGCCCCCGTCTACCCAACAAACCCTTTCTTTATCAACAAACTAAGGAGCAAACATACGGTATATCGTGTCCAGCTAAGTCCTACTGAAATTAATGGACCCAAGTTAGTCGTGTGCATTAATTTAAATGGGTATACTCTGAGTAGGATTAACAATGGTTGCAACCTACAGCATCTAGATCCTTAAAACAATGAGTTTTCACTAGATCTTCTAGATGCCCCTGGAAGCAAACAACTAGACTGACTAGTGCTGAATGTAAATCCCAGGCTAAATGGGGCCAATACAATCAGACCACACACACTCTTTTTGCTGTGCCAACCTCACCCATCATCACCCCAGTACCTGCCCCACAGACAATTCCACTTCTCCTGCTAATTCAGTACCAGGCCAAAAGTTGCTTGATATCAATTTTACATTGTGTGTGTATAGACAGTTTAAAAACTTGAACATGCTCATTATTTACAGCTGCATCCAAAATATTAGCAAAAAGAGATGGAACAGGGAAGGGCAGAAAGTAGACTGGGTTCTATCCCCAAATTATGACTTCACCCCCAAATTATATTGCTGAAATGAAGGAAGTGGTGTTTGCATGTGTGCAACTAGGAGTGCCCTTTTCTGCGGAAGGACGTGCACTCAGTTCGGCCCTGGTACTCAAAACAAATTCCTTGGATCAGAATTATTTAATCTTAAATGCATATATTTGTGTGTGCCTGCCTCCAGTTAGTGTATCTCAGGATTCCGGTTAAAAAACCCAACAAGATCTACTGCCTCTGTAAGCAGCAATCTCGATTCACTTAACTTGATGAACAAGTCACACAACAGCTCAGTTCTTGCAGATGTCCCAGTTCCCTTCCCCATCTGCATTGCATGCAAGGGACTCTCGCAAATTTGCAGCAACCATGAATTATTTCATTGCACTGTATCACAGCGTCCTGCCTTCCTTCTATGGAAGGACAACAACATGGAGTTAACTGCATATCAGTATACCATAGTGTCGTTGAATTTTCATATCTGAGTCAACTGTGTGTGCGTGTGCATCAGTGTTCTTGTATGATTGTGCACAACACTGGTAGCCTTCAGTTCCAATTGTGTTACTTCATTGTGTGTGTGTGTGATTTATCAATGGACTTATCTACTGAAACTGTTCAATTGTTCAGTGCATAATGCAGAATGAAACAACATCAATAAACCTTACCCTCTGAACCTTGGATAAAGGACCAAAAGGGACATGGGGAGGGATATTTAAAGAAGAAGAATATACAAAAACTAAAGGCTTGGCTCAGTCAATAATTCCAGTGTCCAATACAAAGGATTTTCACCCACATATGTACTAACAATGAAGTTAAGCTCCTGCAGAAAAATCTGTCCCCAGAACAATCCCAATTTCACCACATTTAACACACAGTGTCCATAGTAAGTCTTTGATATTGCTAATGTAGGCAATGTATTTTCTGGTGCCTTAAACAGGCCTATATGAAAGCATCACATTATGATTACACATAAATCCAAATACTGTTTGCTTACCAAAACTGAAACCCCATGTCATGAGTTTTCAGTGAGAACGGTGTGACAAAATACTGTTTGCATGTTGTCAGGACCGTCCAGGAATCATTGTTAATATTAAGTATAGTCAAGTTTCAATAAGCCACTGTTAGTGGTTGGCTGCCTTGAAACTAACCATAGTTAATCACAGTTTATCCCGCCAGATAATATAACAAACTACAGTTAACCAAAACAAAGAGCAGAAGCTTCTGAATTGTCCTCCACAGCAGGAGGAGAGGGGATGGGGAGCAGGAGCACACAAGCCACACACTCACAATAGCTTTTCTCTCCCCCACCAACCCACTTATTTTGTTTCTAGTTCGTACATGTTGCACTAAACCACAGCTTAGTGTGATGGATGAACATAGCCACTGCCTTTACCTTTGTTTTAAATCTGAAAAAAGACTTTTCGTAATTGGTAGTGCAAATGAGGAAGGGAAGACTTGTACTGCACCTCACAAATAAAATATGCACAATCACATTCTGCACAACAACCACAATAGCAACAAATGTGACATTAGGGGAAGAGTTGCGTTTTCCCAGGTTTGAAACAGCAAGCTTTGGGGAATGCCCAGAAAATGGGGTATCTCCACAGAAGGGGAGGGATGGACACACACACAGAGAGAGACATGTGGACCATGCAGAAAAATAGGAAACAAATGTGTGTTTATTATCCAATAGAGAAATACATTGAAAGAAATTGCAGCCCATAGCAATTCTCCTCCTGTTTTCTGCTACCCCAAGCAATCTGTTTACATTTTTTTGTAGAAAGGAGGGAGATGTGGGAGGTCATATTCCAAAGACACTGGGGAACTTGAGCCCTTCTTGTAGACAGAGTAAGGAAGCACCTCAAACAGTAGCTTTGGGTGTCCACAAAGGGCACCAATCTGTCAGATATTTTATTGTCCTATCTTTACAACACAGAAAGGGAGGCATCTTCAGCCTTAGGCACTAAAAGGCCTGTGTTGGCCTCTCTACTGGACTAAGGCCAGTGTTATTTTTCTAGAAAAAGAGGTGCTAGAACTCACCACGAACACCTCCCTTGTTCTCTTATAATGTCAATAGTTTGTTATGGTTGCTGAGAGTTGTTAGAAGACCCCTATTCCCTTCCCAGAGCTACAATTGCTCAGGTTTCCTCTTCTGGGAAGAGGGCTTAATTATTAAACCACTCTGGGAACTGTGGCTCTGTGACAGGGATATGAATCTTCTAACAACTCTCAGCACCCTTAACAAACTACAGATCCTAAGATGCTTTGGGCTGAAATGTTAAATAATTCACTGACTTCCACTCTGTAGACCCCTTTCCTCCCACCCTCCCCCAGCTACCAGTAGCAAAGTCTTATAAAATGGGGCACAAGGCATGGAATGGTTTCATGTACCCTTGAGTGTTTTGCTGCTTGTATGAGATTCCCACCCCCTGCTCCCATCGTCACTGCCATCCACTGGTAGATGGAGGCAAACAAGTCCAGCCCAAAGTTTTGGGATGGAAGATAATTCTATTTTTGATGGCGCATTTGGGCCTGTCTTCTTCCCTTTGACTGCTCCTTACTTTCACCCCCATGTTCTATTCACCAGATCCAAAGGAAGGTATTTTTCACGAAAGATGTCGTGTTTGTTAAAAGGGCAGGAGGGGAAACTTTCCTTTCCTGGATTTTTTTTAAGGTTTGAATTTTCTCTTTTGTAGAAAGAACAGACAAGATGGAATGGGACACACTTGAAGGCGATGAAGGACAGCCTTCAAGGTAGCTCTGCACCAAATAGTGAAGAACTTTTTTTAAAAGTCACACACAAAAATCCACATTCTAGCTTATTTTCAAAAGGTTTGGAGGCTTGCCACATATTCTCATTCCCAATCTTTTTAAAAGTTTGTTTCCCAGAAGGGCCAACAACTTCAATTCACTGCTTTTATGTTCTGGCCTCATCTTCTGACTGTTCTTACTTCCCACACAGCAAGCAGTCACCTACATAGAAGACTCCGCTCCAAAACGGACTGGAAATGCTATGAATTAGATCCATGTGTGTATCAATTTTTCCTTCTTGGGAAATACAAAGCTCTCATGGGACCCTACTCTTCCCAAGGTAAATACAGCAAACTGAACCCTCTATGGTATATGATTTTCAACTGCCTCTAACAGCTGAAATAGTATCACAGCTGAAATAGTGTTTGCTTTAATAAAGCATAGAGGAAACACACCCCTTTTTTATAAGGACAAGTACACTGGGACATAATAGAAACCTAGTTTGCACATAACACTAAGTCATGTTGCTTGTTTTTAAACAAAGACAAACCATGGTTTGTTTCTCCAAAGCTCTTGCCTCGTGCCTATGTAAGTGGCATGGCCAAAAAAATCATGTTTATAGACAGGGGCTGAGTTAGAGCATACTGTTAATGCACAGTCAAATAAACCAAGGTTTTTAAGTCAACAACATAAATAGCTTAAGATAGTGTTTGTTAGCAGATGACAAACTGCTGGGCAGGGTTCAGATGATGAAACAAGCCATGGTTGAATAAACCATAGTTGAATAAGCCATGTGTGAATCAGGCCAGAGTTTCTAGCTCATTTCTCTTGATTAAATCTAACAGCGGGCAGATGAAAGTGTAGCCTTGTGACAAATTAACAATTACAGACTCCCAAAACAACTACCAGAGGCAAGAAGGACAATGTTTTTCCTTTTTCCTTAAGCAACAAGCATTCTACAGATAAGAATGACGTTCAATCATATGCTGCTATTATTTAGTTGGTTTCTTTACATACATCTCAAGGCGACGTGCAAAATGCAATAAAACAATCTAAAAACCAACAAACAGCAAATAAAAAACAATACCAAGTAGACACCTGGGGAAAGGACCTAATCATCCAGCTAGGAAGGATAGTTTGTGCAAAAATATATTCAATTGTTTCTGGAAAGTGCAGGTAGTGAGTGCTTGTTTATCAAATGCTGTTCCACAGAATGGGGGCAGCCACAATAAAAGCCCTCCTCAGAGTTAATGGTATACAAATGCTTTGCAACTGTTAAGACCCCTGGATCCAGAAGCAATCCTGAAAGAGAGTTGGAAGCTGCAGAGGCAACAGCTAAGGAGCCAGATTGAGTTCAAGGCTCTGAGTTGGCAGCTGAGTAGTCAGGAGGCTACTGTAGTTGAGGCTGGCAGACAGGAACCCCCAGAACAATTCCCAAGGGAACAATAGTAACTAAACGATCTTAGTCCATCCCTCACACCCTGAAGAAAAGATGCTCTGGAAGGGGGTGATTTGGAATAAGGAATAAATAAGCTAGAAGTGCTGCACCTATCTTTTACCCACTGCAAATGGTCCTTTCCTGAACAGGCCTTTGCTGAATGAACAAAGGCTGCCAAAGATAGGTCATATACATTTTGCATCAAACTCAAGCTTGGACTTGCCAACATACAGTGTTTTCCCACAGGTCAGACAGGCTAATTAGGATCCTATCTTCCCTGTGGAGCACAGCTTGGCTCACCCACTTGAGTCATCTGGAATCATTTGCCATGTTTATTGCTCTCTGCTAACAGCATGAATAAAATTGGAATTGTGTCTGTGGGTTAATGGAAGCAGAGACTTGACTCAATGGATAGTAGCATTCAGTGTCGCTGGTAAAACGACAGTTGTGCAGAAGCTCCTTCTGGTTGTACAGGAAAAAAACACTGGATGCTCCCCCCCCCCAAACCAGCATTTCTTCTTACCATAAAATTTTAAGTGGTGTACACACTATATCTTTAAAGCATACCAAAACACATTCTTATGCTCAAAGAATTCTGGGCATTGTAGTTCACCCCCATCAAGATCCAATTGCCAGCAACCCTTAACAGACTACTGTACACTGCACATAATTATTTAAGGGAAGGAAATGTGCTTTAAAGGTATATTATCTACACTGTCTTGGTTTTGAACACATTGACATTTAACCATCCTGATGACAACTTTATTAACCCTGTTTAAAACTACAGTAAGAACAACCAAAACAGCACATTTAAATGCTGCATCAAGTATGTAAAGGAAATAAATTAAACTATCCTACATAGCAAATACCTCCCCCAAACCCTAAACCCTTTGAAAGACTGTAAGAACTAATGAGAAAAAGCATATGAGAGGAACAATAAAAATGGAATGAAAGGGAGGAAAGAAGACAAGAAAATGGGATTAAGGAAGAAAGAAGACTGAAGAATACTTATTATTATAATTTTTAGCAATTCTGGTATGTTTGCCATGCTTTCATACAGCAGTTAAAAGGCCCTCCACAAACACTTTAAAAGCACTCTTCAACACAATGAAAACAACTTGTTTCCTATTTATATTTTAAGTGCCGCAAATATAATACAACATAACCCCCCCCCACCTGTCCTCAAAGAGTCCACTCTACAGAACGCAGCGCAAGAGTACTGCTGGGATAAACAGTACCTTTAATTCTGGAGCTAAGGCGGCCACCCAGATATCCCCTCCTATCCTTAAGCTGCAAACAACAGTCTGCCTGATCCGGTGTCCTGGGGAACAACCAGGATGTCTGACCTACAAGCATGGCTGTTATCATAGCCTCACGACAGAGGCCCTTTGCATTCCCGTTCTCTTCCCTAGAGAGCCGCCTACAAGGCCCACGGCTTGGCTTACCCTTTCCCTCCATTAGCCCTCCTTTCATGATTCAGCTTCTGCTCAGAGGCTTGCGACCTCTTGGAAGGTGTTGCTTCCATTTCCTCCCCTTCCCCTCCATCTTCTTCAGCAAGTGAATTAAAAATGTGTTCTTTCTTCTTCTTCTTTTAAACAGGTAGCGGAGGCCTCTCCAGCTATGAATGCTCCCCTTCAGCTTGGTCCTGCTGACAGCGTCCAGGGAGGAACGGTCCCAGCTGTGTCTATTAAACACGGCCAAAAAGACCTTACAACACAACTTTCTGCATCCTTGTTTATTTCACATCAAAATACCAGCCCGAAATTTCTCAGCAGCTACTATATTAGCGACAACTTACATAAACACTTGGGTTACCATATTTTCACACCCCAATTCCTGCCTACCTTTATGGCCTTACTGGCCCTTTTAACAAGCAAAGCTGGTTCCGATTCTTTTCTTGTCCACTTACACAGTTCTGAAAGAGGCCATTGTTACTCCCATTTCACGAGTGGTGAGAACTGATGCCAAAGGAAAGTGTTTCACTCAAAAGTCACCCTTTGTAGGCTTGGACCTATGGCTTGCTTTACTCATGCTGATTGGGTGGGAGGCACTGCAAGAAGGTTCGAAGTTGCCTTTGAGGCGGTAGATTTCTAAAGTAATTACTTTACCTCTTCAGTTTCATAGAATCATAGAGTAAGAAGTGATCCCAAGGGTCATCTACTCCAACCCCCTGTAATGCAGCAATCTGAATTAGATCATACATGACAGATGCCCATTCAACATCTGCTTAAAAACACCCAAGGAAGGAGAGTCTGTTCTACTGTCTCTAACACAGGCATAGGCAAACTAGGCCCTCCAGGTCTTTTGGGACTACAACTCCCATCATCCCATCATCCCTAGCTAACAGGACCAGCGGTCAGGGATAATCCGAATTGTAGTCCCAAAACATCTGTAGGGCCGAGTTTGCCTATGCCTGGTCTAACAGCTCTTGCTGTCAGAAAGTTTTCCCTGATCTTGTAACTTAAATCCATAGGTTAGGGTTCCTAACCTCTGAAGGAAGAGTAAACAAGCATGCTCAACCCTCCATGTGACAGCAGTTGCCTCTTTACCAGGCTAAGCATACCCAATTTCCTCAACCATTTCTCATCTTGGGACACCCTCCTCTGCACATGCTCCAGTTCGTCAATACCCTTCTTAAATTGTGACACCCAGAACTGGACACAGAACTCCAGGTGTAGTCTAACCAAGAGAGAATAGAGTAAGATTATTACCCTTGATCAGGACACGGATGCAGCCTGTTTTTGCTGCTACATCACACTGTTGACTCATGTTCAGCTTGTGGTGTAGTAAGACCCTTAAATCCTGTTCACATGCAAGCCGGGTGTGTCCCCCATCTTATATTCATTTTGTTAGTTTTCACCCAGTTCTCCAATTTGTTAAGATCATCTTGAATCCCGATTCTGTCACCTGAAACATTAGCTATTTGATGAGCATCCTCTCAATTCCTTCATGCAAGTTGTTTATAAAAATGTTATAAACAACAGGCCCAGGACACAACCCTTCAGCGCCCCACTTTTTTCCAGGATAAGGAACCATTAGTGAGCAGTCTTTGGGTTGGGCCAGTCAACCAGCTACAAATTCACCTAACAGTTACATTGTCTGGCCCAAATTTTGCCAGCTTCTCTGCAAGAATATCATGGAGAACTTTGTCAAAAACCTTACTGAAATCAAGATACGCCATGTCCACAACATCCCCCCAATCCACCAAGATTGTAACTTTAACAAAAAAGGAATGAGATTCAATTGGCATGACTTGTTTTTGAAAAACCCATGCTGGGTCTTAATAACCACAGCATCCTTTTTCCAAGTGCTTGCAGACATGAGAGGCTTGCATGAAATTGTCCCCCAGGAAAACTGCTTCGAATTGTGTGCTACCTTTATGACAGGTTTGCCTCACAAAGCACCAGCCCTGAGGTGGTTTCTCCTCCTCCCTGCTATAACATTCAGGACCTCTTACCGTGGGACTCTGCGCTCATTGTTTTAAACCCTTTTTCTGCTGTTTTGAGTATTTTAATTGTTGTTTGGGTTTAACGGGCTTGTTTTATCGCACATTTTAATAGTGGATGTTCATTTTAATGTTTTGATGGAACTGTTAATTGTGTATTTTAATTGCCGCTTTATCAACTAAGTGGTGAATAAATTAAACAACAACAATAATATATGGAGCTGAATATCCCCACTTCAGCCAGCAGTTACCATTTTTAGACTGTAAATTCATTAAGGGCAGGGAACACATTGATGTTACTAAATAAATAAATACGGGATGTGAAAGAGAGGTAGAAATTGGCAAAGATGTGACAGAGCAAAGGCACACAGTAATAGACTTTAAATATCTCTCTCTCTCTCTCTCTCTCACACACACACACACACACACGAGGAATGCTGGATAACTATGGCAAAAGTACAGTTCGGTCCTTCAATCACGTGAGGCTAGGGACATTTACAGAGAGGACTTGATTATCTCAGAAATGGTGGTGTGAATTTGATTTGCGGTAGCCAAAATACACCAGAGAAGGACCACAAAGACAATGTTGCTGTATTTTAGATTAACCATGGTTGTGGGGCAAGAAGCAGCAAGGGCACACAACCTACTATCCATAATATTGCCATTGGGTAATTTGAGGTTTCTGTGCTTTTCATAGGCGTTCAAATTTCCAGAATGTTATCCCTACAATATTATGGGAAGCAAAGAACTGTATCCATTTCAGAAGCCCGCCCTGAACCAGCACCAACCAAGTTCACGCCCCACATTCTGTACAAGTGAATCACAATGGCTCACGATACATTACATCCCTCTTCTGCTTGGCACTAATTTTATTTATCAGGCCGCCATTTGCCGTGCTTTGCCCCTTCCCCTGACAAAGAATATGACAGATCATCAGAAGAAAAGCTGTGAAACAAGACTGGTTTGCTCCTTTCTCTCTCCCACCCAGCTCTGTTTCTAGCAGGCAATTACCATGTGTGTAAATATTTTTGAAGGGAGAATATTTCAAAGAAAGCCGGGGTTTTTGGATCTCTTCTTGTGTAGATAGATCTCTATAGCTGGATGCCAAGCTGATGTCAAAGACTACAATTACTGAGGGAGCCCAATAAAGGTTTACTTTGGCAACTGCGGCAGACCTGTACAATTTTCGCTGTTGATTTTATCCCATTAAAATATTAGCCTACACTGTATTGACATCTCGCTATAAATGGGCCAGGTCACATTATTCCCCAACCATCCTTCCCTTTTAGGTATTTTGCCTCCCCCCCCCCCCGCCAGAGTCTGCACACATCCTTCCCACATACCCCTGCTGAGAGTGTCAGGTTGTGACCCAACTCAGCTGGATCCAAGTCAAGGGAGGACACAGCAGCAGCAGTTCTTGGATATGTTGAGAGAGAGAGGGAGAGAGGGAGGCGGCTGGGTAGATGGAAAGAACACAGCTGAACTTCAGAGCCACCGAGGAAAAGAACAGAAGCAACAGGGTCAAGAGTTTAAATTGTGACAGCTGGATCAAGACGATCTGAAAGTTATAGCCACTGTCCCTTAACTGACCGCAGGTCAATCAGGGGCAGGGCCAACATGGGGGTGTATGTATGGGTCACCATCATTAGGCACCTGCCAAGGCCCACACATCCTTGGGGATGAGCAATGCTTACCTCCCCCCCCCCTCCAGCAGTGCCGGATTTACGTATAAGCTAAACAAGCTATAGCTTAGGGCCCCAATCTATTGGGTGTCCCCCCCAAAATTTAAAGGAAACAAAAACTGGATGTACGACTACACAACAACAACATTTCCAAAATATAAAAGACAAATAAAATAAAGCCTACATACAGCAACAGTGTTTTGTGTTGTTACATCCTATGATGTAAGTAATGGGCCCAGCGTACTAGCCTGCTCCCTAAAATATCACTGGTTTGCTCATTTCTATATATAGGGTACCATATATATACCGTAGGGTACCATATATATATTCAACACAAAAATCAGTGACAATTTGTTGTTGACAAAGGACAGCTGGACCTAGAAAGGGCCCCATTACCTTCAGTAGCTTAGGGCCTCATCAAATCTAAATCCGGCCCTGCCCCTGAGCCTCTTGGCTTTGCAGTTCCTTCTTCTTCGTGTTCTCACCTCTTCAGATACCTTCTCTGAACATGCACTAGTTACAGGTAGGTAGCCGTGTTGGTCTGATGCAGTCAAAACAAAATAAAAAAAATCCTTCCAGTAGCACCTTAGAGACCAACTAAGTTTGTCATAGGTATGAGCTTTCGTGTGCATGCCCACTTCTTCAGGATTTTTTAAAATTTTGTTCTGAACATGCAGTGTGACTCTGACCAGAGTGAAAAGATGGAGCAACATCCTTCACTCTCTGCTGGCTCTCTCTGAGCAATTCCTCAGACTGGGCCTAGGGCAGAGGTGGGGAACCTCCAGCCCACAGGGCTAATTGGGCCTGGTATGGGTTGCAATTGGGTCTGTGAGGCACCACATTTGAACATCACCAAGGGAAGAGGAAGTTGCAGTCCAGCATTTGGGGGGCGGCCACAGGTTTCTCACAATTGCCCCACACTGTCTCTACTTCTGTCCCCACACTGGCTGCACTTCTTGATCCACAGAGGTACATCCTTGACTTGTGCCACACGAAAGACCCAGGGCTGTTGCAAGGTCAAAATGAGAGATAGGAGGGCGCTATGTATGTCCTCTTGAGCTCCTTGAAGCAAAGGCTGGATATAAATATAGTACTGTAAAATGAAGTTGTCATGAAGAACTTATTCAGAACCAGGAGGGCCTCTTTACTGAGAAGTCTCTGTCATTGTTCCCACCTCTGCGCAGAGGCAACATTTTGTATGAACAAGATCTGCAAAATATTATTTTGAATATTTATCCTTTCATGCTGAAGCTCTTCAGCTAAACCATCTATTTGGCTGGGCTGCTATATATTTGCTGGGAAAGCAGAAGGAACAGAAAGTGCAGAGCTTTATGAAGTGTATTGGAAATCTAAACGCTTTGAGGAAGGGGGAAAGAAGGAAGGGAGCAGGTAGCTGCTGGGCAGGGGAGGAAAGGTGGCAGACAATTCTCTTTTGAATGCTACAGCTACCTTGTTTATCATCATATCAGGACTTTCATTCTCTCTCCCCCCCCCCCAAAAAAAACCCCCTCTGCACAGGATGGATGTGGACATAAAATCACACCTCGTATCTTCATTTCTGTCAAGCTGAGTAAGAGTGCGAACGCTGGCACTGACAGGGAATGCCAAACAGGGCTTGGCATGCTACAACAAACTCCCAACTGTGGTCCTTGCCAAGTACCTGCATTTATCATTGTAATGGCCTGCCAGACGGGACTTGGCAAAAGATGAAGAGGAGGAGGGAGGGGAGGAGGAAAGGAAAAGAGCCAGGGCAATGCTGCCAAGCAATTCATTTTAGGCACCTCCTGCTATCGCTGTACCTGCAGGGGAACCTTCATTTCATTTCATCTTTTTCCGGCTTATTTATAGGAGCACCAAAATCCCGCTTGTCCGGAATCATTTCCCCTAGTGAAAGTGCTGCACCACCAAGCACAAGGAAGACAAGATACTTGTGAAAAATGTCTGAATAGCTTTCTCATTTGCTCTCATCCTTGGCTTGAAAGCATTTCTGCAATCCCAGGAGGTTTCAAGTGCAACATACTGTATACAGATGTACAATGGAAGAATAGCATAGAAAGCATCAAGTCCACCTATCCAAATGGCTCTAAAGCAGTGCTCAAATTACAGGTTGGAGAAGAGGGTTCTCCCCAATCTATCTCCCTTCCTACTAAAAAAGCAACTACTAGTACAGTGGGATTATGTGGCTAAAATTGGAGGGACAGGAGGAGTGTGGGTTTGTAGATTTTATTAACTATTTCAACCCCGATAATCTGAGCCCCAGGTACCCTGACTCACTCTTGAATAGCTCAAATGGTTCAGTTCTGAAACGTTGGCCAATATATATAATTGAAGCATAGTTTTGTTTCATATGTATTTGCTGCATGAAAAGAGACATGTGGGACACTGATCTGCATAAACATATACTGGTTTCAGATGTGTGCACATTACAGATATTCACACAACATTACTCCTTGCTGTTCCTGATCTATTTTTCATTTTCCATGTGTACTGCCAACTGGAAAAAGAAATAAATTTCCTGCTAGACAAACCTATGTTGAATTTCTGGTAAATCTTATTTCTTTTGTATTTTAAAGGAGAGGGAGGGAGTGTGTGTGAGAGAGAGTGAGAGAGAGAAAGAAAGAAAGAAAGAAAGAAAGAAAGAAAGAAAGAAAGAAAGGGGGAAAGACAATTTATTTACAGTTTTAATATGCTCAGTGTTATTTGTCTGCTGTACAAAAATGCTGTGTGTGTTGTCATGCAATAGATGCTACATCAGTTCAAAATTAAGTGACATGTTAAGAGTAGATTCTTTATACTGAATAGTTTGATGTCCTGAAAATCAGAAAACACACTCTGCATAATCTTAGCCTGTGCAGGTGCAATGCCCATGCTCAAGGGGTTGGTTCCTTGAGCCCTGTGTTTAATTCTTCTCGGTGCTCTGGCAGCTGGGTCCAGCTATTTTTATGAAATGGCTTTCGGAGAGGGGGGATTTTAAGTGGAAAAGTGACAGACAGAGGGTACTTAACCTTTTCACTGTCTGCTTTCCCCCCTTTTCTTTTCCTTTTGCTCCAAATTGCACAAGGTTCCAAATGTGTGTTTTGAACAATGCCCCAGCCCAACACATTAGGCACCCTGCAGGTGGAAAATTCCACTTGAAGGGGGCAAAGGAGAAAAAGTGGGCAGAGAAACCGGTACTCGGCTGAGACTGTTCCTCTGTTTTCTCCCTAGCTGTTCTTGTCACTTAGTCACATGCATTTACATGTAATATGTCATTATCCCGTAAGCCAGCTCATTAAGTGGCTTAACAGCATGATTCTATGCATATTTACTTAGAAGTAAATCCCACTGTGTTCAATGGGGCTTATGTTTGGGTAAGGGTAGTCTTCCAGAACAAGGGTGGTATTAACGTTAGGTTTTTTTACTTCCCTCAAATCCTTCCTTACCACCTATCTTTTCCATTAAGTCTTTAGCACAATTCCTTACTTCTCATCCCCTAACTTTTTCAGCAGGGGGCCGGTCCACTGTCCCTCAGACCTTGAAAAAAACTATATTTTGAAAAAAAAAAAGAATTCCTATGCCCCACAAATAACCCAGAGATGCATGTTAAATAAAAGGACACATTCTACTCATGTAAAAACATGCTGATTCCCGGACTGTCCGCGGGCTGGATTTAGAAGGTGATTAGGCTGCATCCGGCCCCCGGGCCTTAGTTTGGAGACCCCTGCCCTACAGCAAATCAGCCTGTACTAAGCCTTAGTACGGTGCAACTGCAGGTGCAATTGCCATCTACCCAAATGTTCATCCCTTGCCCAATGACTTGCAGGTTCTATGCACTTTCAGTGTCCTTTTCATACGGCCAATGCCAGAGTAGCATTGGCGAGTTCTGCTAACTTAATTTAGGGTTACCAGACGTCCCCGTTTCCCGGGGACAGTCCCTGGATTTGCATATTTGTCCCTAGACAAATTCCACCCCCAGATTTCATCTAATGTCCCCGGGAAACGTGGCAGCAGCAGCAGCAGTTTCAGCAGCCAGCCTGGTAGCGCGGTTGGCTCTGGCTAGCTTCAGGAGCTGCCCACTACCATGGTGCCCGCCATTTTGCCTCATTGGAAGTCCCCATATGATGTGTTGTGCACAAGACACATCATATGGGGACTCAAGAGTAGGGGCTGAAGACATGGTGCTGGGTGCCACTGCCGGGCAAAAGATGCGTGGGGTCGTTGAGCTTGGTGCGCTGCTGCAACTTGGCGCTCAGCTCACCGTTGGGCTCCGGCTCAGTCTCCAGGTGGTACTTGGGCTGCTGCGGCTGCTGCTCAGCTTCACCATTGTGCTCCTTGACTTGCAAGCGGCGGTTCAGCTTGTTAGCCAGCTCATCATTGGCCATTGCGGACGAGAGGCAAGCACAAGACGAGCTGATCCGGACCAAGCGCGCCTCCTCCCGCTTGCTCGCCACTGGCTCTGCCCTGGACCTGCTGACTGGGCATGCCACGGCGCGGGTGGGTGGCCGCTGGACGATGCCTGCACAGGAGATGCCCATACAGACGGGCAGGGCAGCAGCAGGAGGAGGGGGTTCTGCTAACACTTACTCCCAAGTAAGCCTGTAGGGGATCGCAGTGCAAGGAGGGGGGGGGAAGCACGGCTAGTGCTCCAAGAAAGGCCGGGACCCAGAGGAAGGCCGCACAACAGGAGACCACAGAAGAGAAGATATTACTTTTTATTTTTAAAAATAACCTTTTCCCTTTTTTATTTTAAAAAATATTGATTGATTGATTGATTGTTTCCCCGGATTCATTGAAATAAATCTGGTAACCTTAACTTAATTCCACCTATGACTGCTGGGAGCCTTCCAGGAGCTGTGCGGTACCATTCCCATCTATATTATACCATTGCCATCTATATTATTCCCAGCGTTGCATGTACAACTGGAGAGAGGTTGCCAGCTTATTTGAAAGAAAACAAAGCCCCCCCCCCCACCTTTAATCTTCAAGTAGGTTATTAGGTTAGATGCCCAGCATTGGAAACAAAATTTGTAGTTATTCTTTATTATGAGAAAAGGAGGGGCTAACCCCTTGAATTTTATGTTTCTAAGCCATTCTACTAGTGTTTTTTGTTCTCCAGCTTGCAATGAAGTACTTTAAAAATGGCAGAAATGACACCTGTACTATACCTGCATTAACTACCTCTCTTTTCTATGGAAGTGACCATTCTTTGTTATCCTCTCCTGATATATTACATAACATCTGATAGTGAAAAATAGGCATGCTAACAGCGTAATCCTATATATATGGTATCTACTCAGAAGCAAGTCCCACTTATGTCAATGGAGCTGAGTCCCAGGTAAGGGGTACAGGACTGCAAGGTGAGTGTGCACCAGCAAGCACACTTTGGGCAGGTCGCAGCTCCCAGGCTTCCTTGTGACTCAGGCAGAGTGAGGGGGAGCCACTTGAAACCAACAGAGAAGAGGCAGTGAGCCTTGCAGCCAATTTAAAAGGAGAGGGCAGCGGGCAACATCTCGACATAAAGCAGGAGTGGGGTTGGAATGGGGAGTTCCAGGTTCATCCTTAACAAAAGACCCTCTCCTCTTCCTCCTTGTGGTGGTGGGGAGAAGAGTGAGTCAGCAGCTGGAGCACAAACAGGATGAGTCTGGTGGAATTTACCTGACAGAAGCCAAGCCCAAGCAACAAGGCACCACTCTCACCTGGTGGCAAATGCTGGGCCCGGTAGCAACCTACTCTGAGACATCAAGCCCCACAAACTTCCTCTCCCTTCCCTGCTCCTGAAGGCATTGTTGTGTTAACTTCCTGTCTCACGGGTCAGAGTTTTCCTTGGCTGTCTCCCATCAAGTTAGCCTGGCATCCAGCACCCTTTGTCTAGTTTTAGGCACCAGGCAAAACCTTTCCTTTTTACCCAGACTTTTGTGTAACCTGTATTTTATTTGTATATGTATGTGTTTTGCCTGGGTTTGTTGTTGCTGTTGTTGTTGTTGATGATGATGATGATTGGAATTGATTTTTTGTGTATAAAGATCAAAATGAAATGTAGTGTGAACAGCAAAAGAAGCTGGCAGTCGGAGCCCCATCATGCCACTTTAAACAGACATGGTTTATGCCAAAGAATCTTGGGAGCTATAGTTTAAGAGTGGTGAGAGGTGTGAGACAAACCCTATTCCCCTCACGGAGTTACAATTCCCAGAGCTCTGATTGACCGTTAAACTGCTTTGGAGATTGTAGCAAGAATGCTTGGTATGACTCAAGAGGCAGTGTGTCTAGCATGGGAAGCTTGGAGAGGGAGCATGAGCGATGGCTGATTCTACTGTTCTCACTTCCAGTCAAACATGCAAACATGCATCCTTGAGGATGTCCCCCACTGTGAGATCTGAGAGCCCCGGATGACCTCTGGAATGCACATGACAGCAGAAACTGTAATTGCTTGCCCTTCTGCTGGGAACATCCAAACTGACTAAAGAGGCATTCTAAAACTCAGCAGTCCCTATCATGTGACCATACACTCTAGCTTCTTAGCAGAGAAGATCTCAAGGAAGGCTCCAGTAATCCTTGAAGTACTGTGCAAGTGCCCTGGAGTCTCACTCTGTGTCCAGGAGTATATGTTATTTACTTCATCCAGGTAAAGGTAAAAAGGTACCCCTGACCATTAGGTCCAATTGCAGACGACTCTGGGGTTGGGGCGCTCATCTTGCTCTGTACGCCGAGGGAGCCGGCTTTTATCCGCAGACAGCTTCCGGGTCACGTTGCCAGCATGACTAAGCCACTTCTGGTGAACCAGAGCAGAGCACGGAAACGCAGTGTACCTTCCCGCCAGTAAAGGTAAAGGTACCCCTGACCATTAGGTCCAGTCGTGACTGACTCGGGTTGCGGTGCTCATCTCGCTCTATTGGCCGACGGAGCCGGCGTACAGCTCCGGGTCATGTGGCCAGCATGACTAAGCCACTTCTGGCGAACCAGAGCAACACACGGAAATGCCGTTTACCTTCCCGCCAGAGCGGTCCCTATTTATCTACTTGCACCTTGATGTGCTTTCAAACTGCTAGGTTGGCAGGAGCAGGGACCGAGCAATGGGAGCTCATCCCATCGCGGGGATTCGAACTGCCGACCTTCTGATCGGCAAGCCCTAGGCTCTGTGGTTTAACCCACAGCGCCTTCCTGCTGGAGCGGTACCTATTTATCTACTTGCACTTCCAGGCGCAGCATTAAAAAAGCAAAGCAATGAACTTTTGCTTGTTCTCTGCTTACCCCACTAAAATGATTTTTTTTTTTTGCAGTAGGAGGAGGTCAGCTCACCACCCACCCACCCACCAGTTATTTGCTCCTTTCTACTTCAATGCTCCCAAATAGTTTTGGCCATCTCCCAGGCTAGAGCCTTATCTGTGCCATCCCCCATGGCAGACGCTCAGCAGCTGTTGAGGCTTATCACAGGCTGCCTGTCCACAGAGTTTACAAATTAACACCCTATCGAGGCTCCCCAAAGGCTGATTAATCAGAGTGAGGCAGTCTGAGGGCCTTTATCAAGGCAAGCGGCTGCTGGAGAGAAGGAACAAATCTCTCAGGAGGGTGGAGATGCCTTACAAATGAAAGAGACAGGGAGAGAAGCAGAATAGTAAAAGGAGCAGATTTTGTTGAGATAGTAGATGGCAGAGCTAATGGATTGAGGGACAGGGAGAGGGAGGGGACGGTGGGCTAGAGGGCAATGCAAGAACATCATGGCAGTAAAAAAAAAAAGAGATAATTAATAACCTAGACCTCATGATTCTAGATGTCTCCCCCGCAAGGCTGCAGCAGCCTTGCTCCAGAGGGCAATTTCTAATACCTTATGTTGAACACATTGCTGTGATATACAGAACAATTCTCCCTTTAGTGAAATAACTTCTTTTCATGGCAGCTTAAAAAGAGGCCCAATTTAATATAAAGGAGGATAACCCAGAGATGTTTATGCAGAAACATCCTTTTGGTTCAGCCAAGTTTGCCCTTCAATAAGCCCTGCATTTTCATATTGCATCCACCTGTTATGCCACAGTGTTATTAATAAGCAGTATGAATCCAACAAGTTTGATCTAGAGGCTGCTCCATGTTTAAAAAGCCAATGCTTATTTAATTTCTACTACAAAAATCAAGGCCTGGGACGAGGACCAGCAAGGCATGGTGTTCTTAGTTCCCACATTAGAAATCAACAGGATGCTCAATGCTCCCTACCCTTTCCAGTTTCCAAAAGGTATTCATCGGTGTCACCCATTGCCACACTTTCTAAGAAAATGCTCAGACTCTCTCCTTGAGACTCCAAAGCTGCCAACACTTTCCCATAAGCCAGTGTGTTTCTGGAAGGCCCCCATCTATCCAATTTCTTAAGGAATTTTGGACTCTTGCAGTTGCGATGCACACTCCTAAACCTCCAAATCCAGACTAAGTCTCAGCAGCCCCCAACTCACTATCCACAAATGTCTGAGTCAATAACACTTGTCACGAGCAGCTTCCAAAACAAATTTGGCCATAATCTACATTAGGTCTCCCTTCTCTGTGGACAATGTTTAGTTTCAAGTGATGATACAGTCGGCTTATCATGGCTGTGAGACTGGGAAGACCTGCTCCTGCCTTGCAAGCTTTATTTCACCTGGCCTGGGAGAGTGGGGCTCTGATTTGACTTGAGCTACAAAAGCTGAGGCTGCTGAATAGGCCAGAGACTGACCGACTTGGCAGTCTCTTAGGGCAGACCCAGGTCATCGAGCCTGAGCTTCCAGTGTTGTCGTCTGCCATGAGCCATCATTGGCAGGATTGCTAGCAACAGCATCAGATATGTTCTGTGCTTATGATAATATTTTATTCTTTTGTTAATTGTGCTGTTTTAAAGATGTTACATATCTTTAGGCACCAGGCAAAAACATTCCTCTTCTCCCAGGCCTTTGGCTAATTAAGCAATCATTGATCTTTTAAACTGTGGGTGGGTGGGTGTTATTGTTTGTTATTATGTTATGCACCTTTGTGTTTTTATTGTAAACCACCCTGTGATCCTCGGATGAAGGGAGGTGTAGAAATTTAGTAAATAATAACAATCCCCAAACTTCCTGCTCCTATTGACAGCTTCACTAACAACTCTTCTCTCCTGTGCAGTGTTTGCCTTTTAGGTCTATTTCTGAATTTTGATTTGGCAAGAAGGGAGAGGGGCAATTTCTCTGTATTTTTTTGGGGGGGGGTGTTATTTGGTTGCTTCTGTTTTTTATTTTAATTATGTTTTCTGGGTTTTTTATTGTAATTTTATCATGTGAACCGCCCTGAGACCTGAAGATATAGGGCAGTATATAAATGTAACAATTAATAATAAATAATAAACAATGCATTTTTGGAGCACATGGGTTCCACAGAGTGCACACAGTTCAAGCCCATGGGTCAAAACAATGAACAAATCTTTGGATAGGTGTACTGGTATTCCACTTTCTTCCATTCAAGGTTTCAACTTTCTTCCATTCCACTATCTCCAGAACACCCTTAAGCTGCAGAACTCTTCCCAGGTTACAATTTTGCATGGCAGCTGAAAAACACTGGCCGTATTTGCTGGAAGCCCACGTGACAAGAAACCACTGGCACATAACCACTACAGTACTTTTAAGTTGTAATGCACACCTCATTCCCTTCTGAAGCATAAGAATATAGGAAGCTGCCATATATGGAGTCAGACCATTGGTCCATCTAGCTCAGTCATGTCTGCACCAGGGGTAGTCAATGTGGTGCCCGCAGGCTGTTGCTGGACTACTACTCCTCGCAGCCCCAATCAGGTATGGCCAATGGTCAGGGATGATGGGCGCTGTAGTTCAGCAACCTATGGAGGGCACCGCACTGGCTACCCCTGATCTACACTGACTGGCAATAGTCATCCAGAGTTTAAGGCAGGAATTCTTTCCCAGCCCTAACTGGAGATGCTGGGGATAAAACCTAGGATCTTCTGTGTGCAAAGCAGATGCCTCTACCACTGAGCTACAGCCACACACACACTCTCTGCACACAGAGAGAGTTCTGTAACCTGAGGGCTCACAGTCCACCATGGCTCATCAGTGGAAGCTTGGCAGTTACTTCCTTTTAGATGTCTCCTAAAAACAGTGTTGGGACCCAGGTGGCGCTGTGGTTAAACCACTGAGCCTAGAGCTTGCTGATCAGAAGGTCGGCGGTTCAAATCCCTGTGACGGGGTGAGCTCCCGTTGCTTGGTCCCAGCTCCTGCCAACCTAGCAGTTCGAAAGCACGTCAAAATGCAAGTAGATAAATAGGAACCGCTACAGCGGGAAGGTAAACGGCATTTCCATGTGCTGCTCTGGTTTGCCAGAAGCGGCTTTGTCATGCTGGCCACATGACCTGGAAGCTATACGCCGGCTCCCTCGGCCAATAATGCGAGATGAGCGCGCAACCCCAGAGTCGGTCACGACTGGACCTAATGGTCAGGGGTCCCTTTACCTTTACCTTTTAAAAACAGTGTTATTCAAACAGGCTTTCACAATGTGAATTTTCACCAATCAGTACCTACTGCTGTTTACATTGTCATTTTGTATGGTGTACACCACCTTGATGCATTTTAAAAAATGAAAGTGTGGTTTATAAATATTTAAATAAACAATTTTCTCCCTGGTTGCTGCTCCTCCAAATCCAGTAGAAAGGAGAGCAGAAATAAACTGCTAGTCATATGCTCTGGAGGGGCTAAACAAAAATATAGCGTATCAGCTCTGCAAAAATAATCTCTGCCACTGAACTACAAAAGAAAAAGAAGAAGAAAAACAGAAAAAAGAGGCCACTCCTGATCTCTTGCTCATACACGGCATCTCTCAACTTACATCCTTTTGAAAGAAATGTTTTGTTTTGTTGCCTTCCAAAGCAGTCCTGCAATCTGTCAACCAATTACGAGTGACGCTTCAGCAACAAAAGTGTGGTGGATCCATTTACTTTCATACTGAAATAATGCAAATGAATCTGACTTTTGGCTCCAGTCCCGCTGCTTTCAAAGCTGGGACTCCATGCATTTCCAATTCCTGCCCTTTCCTCTCCTCCCCCCCTCTGCGTTCCCCCTTCTGCTACAAAATGTCACCAATTTATTTTAGCCCGGGGGCCCATTTCGAGTTTTACCGCTAATATATGAGAAATGCATTTTTCAAGCTGTTACCACTTAACTGAACTGATATCAGCCACTCAGGGGACACAATATTGTTTACACATCCTGCTCTATGGAATAAGTGCGGATGCCAAAATCTCTGCCTGGGCTCTGGAAGGAGACGTTTACTCTCTGTTTTATGAGATTTTCTCGATTTGTGGCTGTCTCAATGGTCGTAAAAACAGCTGTAAATCAAAAGAGCACAACAAAATTGCAATAACAACTGTCGAACCTAGCTCTAAAGAGCATAACTCCCAGCAACAGAAGGTGGAAGACTTTCTGCTGATTTAATACCAGGTGTGAGGGAGTCCTCACAGGCCCCTGCACAGCGCAGTGTATTGAATAACACCAAGCCTTATTTGCATGCCAAGAGACAATATCCTACACCACCACATGGCTCTCATATTGCCTCTCCTCATTTCCACGCTTGGGGCCGCCTCTTCGCCTCTTCTCCACTCAATTTTCCTTCACATAGGGCTTTCAAATACAGCGGAGAGTGCTTAAACAAATAACTGCTAAACACATAATGCTGTTTAAAGCATTAACGGGGTGAGGAGAGAAGCCAACCTAAAGTCCTCATAAAAAAAAACCTGGGACCACTTGCCGTGCAGCACGGTCAATAGTTTTAACAGATCGCTTCAGCCATTCATAGGAGCACGGCTTTCCCCCCTCAGAGGATATTTCAATCTTCACGTGAACCTTGGGCACCCCTGTTCCTGCCTCAACCAGAGCCCACACTCCTTCTGCCCCCCCCCCCGACACACACATAATCATTAATCACATCAGTCTCTTTGAAATCCGTTTTCAGTCTCTGGTGATCAGTCAGATGCAAGCCTGTGCAAGCAAACATCCAATAAGGAATCAATGTGCGCTGTTAAGTCCCAACCCTGTATCCAGGAGGATGCCCCGACACAAACCACAATTCCTTCCCTTGCAGAGAAAACTTAAGACAGGGTGTCTGGAGTCACCGCTCCTTCGGTCGCCCTCCAGATTGCTAACATTTAGGAGTCCTTCAGCAGTTTGGTGTTAATACAGGGCGGACCTAAACAACAACACCGGCCAATCCAGCTGCAGGGTTTTCCAATCCAGCAGTTCACACCAGCTCCCCTAACCAATCCAGTTGCAGAATTTTGGAGGCGCTGGAGCAGAGCCAATGATTACAAAGTATATTAGTACAGTCATAGCAGTGTGAGTCTCCTTATTAAATTATTTTTTATAATAGAACCTTCCTTCCTCCCTCCCTTCCCTATTCTCTGGCCACCTTCTTTCCCCTGGAAGTGCCTTTTCTTGAACCCATGCAACTCACTCTCTCTCTCCTTCTCCTTCCTTCTTTTCCCTTACTGACACTGGTTAGTCACTGCTATTAGCTTCCCTTCTGCACTCTCTCCAGAATTACCTTAGAAAGAGCCAACTGCTCTATATTTTTCCTCTTCCTCCCTCCCAAATACATTGGGAATGGAACCTCAGGCCAGAGCGCTAAATGTGGCCCTCCAAGCCTTTCTACCTGGCTCTTGAGACTCTCACTAGGCCACACCACTCACCTGCTCCCCTTCTCAGCCTCTAGTTTTTTTGTACCTTGCTGAAATGTGCCCTTTCTCTGATAATGCTTCTTGCTTGTCTAGACAGAGGACAGAGGTACTGTACAGTATTAAGAGTATGTGTAGAAACTAGCCTTCTGTACTCTCCCATTCCTCTCCTTTGGTGTACAGCAGTCCTAGCTTGTGGTTTTATTGCGCTTTACCTACTTTGTCTAAATTAACCTTCAATTTTTATTTTTATTTGAGTGAGAGAAACAATCTAACAGTCAAACTACATATTCAGGAAAGTCAAGAGATAATAAAATTGTTATTGAACACCCTCCCTTCAGATGCGAAGGAGATAAAGAACTACATAACTTTTAGAAGACATCTGAATGCCGCCCTGTATCGGGAAATTTTCAATGTTTGATGCTTTACTGTTTTATATATGCTGCAAGCTGCCCAGAGTGGTTGGGGAAACCCAGCCAGATGGACGGGGTATTATTATTAATAAATAATAAAATAATAATAATAATAATAATAATAATAATAATAATAATAATAATAATAATAATATTGATACAACCATACCAGAAATGTACAACTTCGAGCCTGCGGGTGGATGATCTTTTAATGCTCCTTGCCAACATATAAAATAGCCGCAACACATGGTGAGGAGAGGTTAGGTAGGAGTCATTATCTTTTTGTTGTGATAACATTCAACAGTATATGCAGGACTATATGTTCAATTGTGTTCAATATGTTCGATTGTGAGATTTCCCCACCTGTATTCTAAAAGACATATAGTCATACGATGGCTGTCCTGTGGGAAATTTCTGACAGTATAATTCCATCCTTCAAAGCACAGGCAAAAAGAATCTAGAAAAACTGACTCCAGAACAACAGGGTTTGTTGTCCTCTCTTACCATTTTTATATTTCCAAAAATCTAACCCCTTAATCCTCATCTTCAAAGAACTGCTTTAAACACAATACCTCCAACCTTATTTCATTTTCTTTATAGAAAATTTTGCCAGGCTTGTTTTGCACTGTTGTTGTCACTGTTTAACTCTCTTCTTGCTTGTTTTTCAACCTCAGTGCTTGTAAATGAGCAGTGTTTAATTGATTTAATTACATTAAATCTATTGTAATGGACAGGTGTAAAGACACACACCAAAAGCAATACAGTGGTACCTCAGGTTACAAACGCTTCAGGTTACAAATGATTCAGGTTACAAACTCTGCTAACCCAGAAATAGTACCTCGGGTTAAAAACTTTGTTTCAGGATGAGAACAGAAATCGTGCTCCAGCGGCACGGCGGCAGCAGGAAGCCTCATTAGCTAAAGTGGTACCTCAGGTTAAGAACAGTTTCAGGTTAAGAAATGACCTCCGGAACGAATTAAGCTCTTAACCAGAGGTACCACTGTACAAATCTACATATGGATGGAAGGTGGTGTTGGCCCTATTCTTTTTAAAAAATAACTTTTCTCTATATAGCCAGGCTAACAGTCCCCTTGATAAATCCTCATCTCCAGATGCTCTGCTGACACCATACTAGAAAAATAACTAAACAGAGAGGTGAGTCTCATCTCCTTCACAGTCCCCCAAACCCAGGCTCAATCTCTCATCCAATCTCCCCTTTCATCATTCATTTCATCCTATTTCCCTTGCAGCTGTTGTGATACCTAAAATGGGCAAACATTGCCTTTTCAGGCGTGTGAACATACACCTATAAGACAAGAGAAGGGAAACAATAATAAATAATTATAATTATTATAAAGCACTCTCAAGATACAACTATATTTGTAGCTGCTCTTTTTATATTCCCAGTGCTCACCCCATGCTACCACATGCAACTCCCTCTGGGCAGGAATATCATCTTATGGAAATAATAAAGCTGTGTGTATGTTTATGGTGCAACATCGCGGCTTTTACTATTTTTTGCCCATTGATGCTGAGTTATCAAGTAAGGGTGACAGAAAGAAGGTGGAACTACTCAATTCTTACTTTGCCTCTGTCTTCACCCAAAAGGAAAGCAGTGCCCAGCCTGAAGATAATACAATAAATGATATAAGGAGGGAGCTGCAGCCCATTACAGGAAAAGAAGTGGTAGAGGAACACTTAGCTACCTTAAACAAATTCAAATCTCCAGGGCCTGATGAGCTGCACCCAAGGACATTGCAGATGTAATCTCAGACCCTCTGTCTATAATATTTGAGAATTCTTTGAGAATGGGCAATTTTTGTCTCCATCTTCAAAAAGGGGGAAAGAGAAGACCCAAGAAGAAGACCACTATAACTACCAACCCATCAGCTTGACATCAATACTAGAAAAGGTCCTAGCACGGGTTACTCAAAAACAAGTCATACCAGACGGATTATATATATACCTGTGTGTGTGTGTGTGTGTGTGTGTGTGTGTGTGTGTGTGTATGAGAATATGAGAATTACAAGTTTGGTGTATTCCAACAGGCAAGGTGACAACAGGGGCATAAATGGTGACAGACTGCAGGATCAGGGAGGGTACTTACTTGGTGAGGGAGGTACAACACTGGAAAATATAACAGAAGCCAGTTAAAATATGCCCTCCGATAAGATTCACGCCCTCTGTTGCTGCACTGACATGACAGTACTATCAAGCAAAGCTTCAACACAACCGTAAATGCAATTCCAATAGCCCACCCTGGCTAAATTAATGATGTTTGTGTGCTAGACAATGCCACAGGTGGTGCCTGAGAGACCCAGTAATTACAGAGGTATCTTAGTAGCAGCAATTGCTTCAAAAGGTCTAAATTCTCCATTGCTGGTCTTCTGCTCTTGGGAACAGCATTTTGTGGATAGGTGGCAGGCATATAACTATAAACACATGACTAACTTCAATAGCAACACTGACGTAGAAGGAAAAATGCCAACTGCCAACAGTGAAGTGTCTAGAAACATGCCTACAATGTTTGCCCATGAACCCTATTAAGTGTAGTTTGCATACTTTTGACCCTTTACTTCTCTCTTTTTATACTGACATCATTTCAGAGTCCAGCAAGCTCTTGTGAGTCAGCAGCTAATATTTTTTTCCAGTTTTCAGCCTTACTTGAATTGTGTCCAGAGTACACCGAGAAGTGTGGCTTTGTCAAATGCTGGGTCAGATTTGAATCAAAATAATTTTACCCTGAAGCATCACAGCTCTAACATGTATTTGCTATTCCAGGGAATCGTTGTTGCTGTTGGCATCTATCTTGAGAGACAATGGAGTGTGCCTCTGGGGGTGAAGTCAAACCGCTGAGTTAGCAGCACTGAAGTGACCTCCCCAGGGCACAAGCTTGGGCAGTGTGTATGGAGATCCTGGGTTGTCCAGATGACACAACACAATCAGCCTCGCTCATGTGGTCCAAAGGAAAGCAGAGCTCTATGTTTCACACCAGCTTGGCTGCAGGAGTTGCCAGAAGGAGGCATACAAGGTGCCACCCAGCCATCTTAGGGACTCCACTCCAGATTTGCTGGCTCCTGGAAAAATTGGGTGAGACCACTTGCTGCTGTGTCTTTGAAGGTAATTTGGGAAGTAAGAAGTAAATTATTTTTAGCAATAAACATCTACAGTGGTTTGAGGATGACCTTGAAGATGAACTAGAAATCTTTCAAAGTTCTAACCCAGATCTAATTTAATTCACATTCAGTTCACCTGAAAATTATAGGAACCTCTTCCAGATGCAACTCAGAGATCTATTAACTAATTTGGGGAACTTGGGTTAAACCAAACAAGCTCATTCCAAGCACTGGGTTTTACATATAAACATGGATAAAACTACAACAGTGGAGTAGATTTCACAACCCCTGGTCATTCTTTTACACATTTTTTTTTTACTCTTTAGTTTCTTTGGGCCTTTAAGCTTAATTGTTGGTTGGGAAAGCAAAATCTAACCATTCACATTTCACTGTGTATGTGCTGATGTTCCCTTAGTTTTCTTAAGTTTATTTTATCCTTCAGCACAGAGGCTTGTAACATTCTGAATGCTGACTTTTTTTTGCCAATGATAATTTGGATGAACACGAACTGTGAACTGAACATGAACGGAATTAGTTTGTTTTTAAATGGGATAAATGTGAACTGGAATCAGTTCCTTAAAAAAAACTAAACTTCCCAAGCTCTGATAAAACCTTAAAACAGGATGGGAAGTGGGAGAGTATTGCCAGTTGTTTCCTGACCTGATGGTGCAAGAAGAATATAGCCTTCTCATTCTACCTGCAGTCAGGGGATGGGAAGCTTGCTGACAAGCTGAATGTATGCTGTGACCCTATTAACACACGTCAAGCATCTCAATTCCAAGGCTGCTCTGTGAGCATCATACAAAACAGCCATCACATAAAATATATTAATGTCTAAAATGTCCATTAGACAAAGTTAATGGGCCAGAGATTCCTCATCATCACCAGTTTATTCTGAAACTGTGATCCCACACCAAAGCTTTACTGCATAAAGATAAAATTCAATAATGGTAAGGGTAAAAGGAATGTAAATATGCGTTTTACATGCATTACTTTTTGCACCCCCAATATTAACCATTATGATTTGTTGAAACACATATATTGTTTACTGAACTACAGCATTGTCATTTTAAAGGTGCCCCTAAAAGAATCAAATAAAACATGTGAAGCAGCTGCACAAACCTACTCTCATTATAAATAACCACCTATATTGCATATTTTACATGCAAGCTGTTTTACAATGCATTTCTCAACCACCCTCACCACTGACATTACAGCTCTGATTTTAATGTCATAAAACAGGTGCTGAAACATTGTGGTCTGTCATGAGGTCATCCAGGGAGGCTGTGGCTAAATTCAGAATTGGATTGAGAGCTTTCAAGCCTATGACTCAGGACTGAATCAATATTTGGCGGGGACTTCTGCAAACTGCACCCTGGTGAGTCTCTTCCTACATCACTGGGGACTCTGAGGCCATGGGGCTGACTTGGTGATGGCACTCTGAAAGAGACACCCTTTAAATTTCCCTGAGTGCCCAATGCTCCGGAGCATTGTCCATTAGTCGTGTCCGACTCTTCGTGACCCCGTGGACCAGAGCACGCCAGGCACTCCTGTCTTCCACTGCCTCCCAGAGTTTGGTCAAACTCATGTTTGTAGCTTCGAGAACACTGTCCAACCATCTCGTCCTCTGTCGTCCCCTTCTCCTTGTGCCCTCCATCTTTCCCAACATCAGGGTCTTTTCCAGGGAGTCTTCTCTTCTCAAGAGGTGGCCAAAGTATTGGAGCCTCAGCTTCAGGATCTGTCCTTCCAGTGAGCACTCAAGACCAGCCAGTACTGGGTCTCAATAATATATACTGGATGAGCATTTGTACTCTTATGTCTAATTTTGTTTTCCCTCTACACTGAATCAAAGAGACACAATTTGCAGAGGCTCTAACACAATATCTCTGTGGTTAACAATTGCAAAGACAAGGATACAAAACGGCGAATAATGGCTCTATATAGTAAAGGAAAGCTGGTTTCCCAAGCTAACGACCTCCATCGCTCAATGCTCCCTCTGGAATCCTAGTCATCATCAACTGAAAGTCAAAATTGATCGCTGGTCTTTTAAAAATAATGCCAGCTATACCTTGATGGATCTGGCACCCCGTAGTCAACCCATCTGTTCTACGGTGCTGGGGCAGAGTGCGGAAAATAGGATTCTCCTTTTCACACTGGCCTTATACACTCATCATTTCTCTTCCCCAAAGTCACTAGCTTGCTAGGTTACTATCATTGCTCCTCTGCCTCCCTCACTGATTGCTTCTTAAGCACTCCAGCAGCTACAACAAGCTCATCTCAGCATCTTCAGAGCAGCTGAAGTAGGAACAGGAACGATTTTCTACCCAGTGAGCCAAAGCCAGATTTCTACTCAAGTCAAAGCTATTTTCCACGCATCTTAAAACACACATTTGGGCGAAAACGGATGTAGGACTAAGAAGGAGGAAAACTCAAGCTCACAAATATTATTTTCAAAGAGATGCCTGACTTGCACTCGTCTTCTGCAATGACCACATTTGTGCCTCTGATTAATTTTCTCCCCATGCAAAATTCTGTAACACAGCCACCCACAAACTGATGCCCCTCCAGATATTTTGGGCTACAGTTCCTAGCAGCCCCAGCCAGCATGGCCATTGGCATGAAAACTACTGCAATGCATTGTGGGAAACATATGAGGTCGATGTGCTCTTTAACATTTGTGCTCTTTAACATTTGTTTGTTTGTTTTGATGTATATTCCGCCCTCTTCTACCCATGGCACTCGGCACTCAGTGTGGCTTTTAGACATTACAACAGTGGTACTGGAGTTACTTTACTATGAGTAATATTTGAAACCCCGTCGCCAAAGCTAGCAGGGTTAGTCATGTGCGTTGAAGAGACACACTATAGATGGAATGGGCAACCTCCAGCCCTCCAGATGTTTCTGGACTCCCAACTCCCATCAGCTGTAACCAGCATGGCCAATAGTCAGGGGTGATGGGAGTTGGAGTCCAGCAACATTTGAAGGGCCACAGGAACCTCATCCCTGGACCATTTTCTCTGTGTTAGAGCATATGCTTTGCAAGCAGAATGTCCCAGGTTCATTTTCTGGCACATCCAGTTAAAAGCATCAGGTAGCAGGTGACATCAAATACCCCCCTGCTGCTCATCAGAGTAAATAATAGTAGGTAGGATAGGTAAATGGGATGTGGGTGGTGCTGTGGTATAAACCAGAGCCTAGGGCTTGCTGATCGGAAGGTCGGCGGTTCGAATCCCCGTGACGGGGTGAGCTCCCGTTGTTCGGTCCCTGCTCCTGCCCACCTAGCAATTCAAAAGCACGTCAAAGTGCAAGTAGATAAATAGGTACCTTCTCTGGCGGGAAGGTAAACGGTGTTTCTGTGCACTGCTCTGGTTCGCCAGAAGCGGCTTACTCATGCTGGCCACATGACCCAGAAGCTGTCTGCGGACAAACGCTGGCTCCCTTGTCCTATAGAGCGAGATGACTGCGACTGGACCTAATGGTACTTTTACCTTTACCTTTAGGATAGGTAAATTGACCTGGTATAAGGCCACTTTCTATGTTCTCTGTCCTGAGCACACAAGGTTGGCCTCCCGTTTTACCATGGTGCCTCAGGTTACAGACTCCGCTAACCCGGAAGTAGTACCTCGGGTAAAGAACTTTACCTCAGGAAGAGAACAGAAATTGTTTGGCGGCAGCATGGCCGCAGCGGAAGGCCCCATTAACTAAAGTGGTACCTCAGGTTAAGAACAGTTTCAGGTTAAGAACGGACCTCCAGAACAAATTAAGTTCTTAACCAGAGGTACCACTGTACTGCAATCTCTAGTGCTGAGGTGGACTTCAGTCTTGAGAGGCCCACATTTTTGCTTACTTGGATTCTCCATGACCCACTGAATGCTTAGATCATGATTTAGCTTTCTGTCCACCATTGCCATGGAACAACCTTCCCTCAACCTGGTGCCATTGAGATATTGCTAAACTCCCATCATCCCTGACCATTGGCTATGCTGGCTGAAGCTGATGGGAGCTGTAATCCAAAACATGTCAAGGAAACCAGGTTGGGTAAAGCTATCCTAGAAGCATGTCCTTTTTAATTATTCCCAGTTAACAGTAGTGAAAGCGTACACCTGACCTTAAGATTCCCCACTGTCCTATTTTATTTCAACTTCAAGCTTGTATTTTAACTGGCTCTGTCAGGACCAAGTCCAACACCAAGGAATAATCCTTACAAAGAACACACAGCGGCTGAAACAGAGGAAAACAGGCACTTCACCCCCTCTCCCACCAAACAAAAAACCAGCGCTCACTTCACCGTTCAATGCACATACTATGCTTAGTGCATGAAATGGCTTGGTTTTTACCGAGCAGGCATCCTTTAGTTGGTTTACATTCCTTTTTATCTCTATAAATATTTATATATATTATTCCATATGTAACAGCCGCCACACATTAAGAGGGTTGCAATTTCCCCTTCCCCCCTTTCTTTTGCACAGTCAATCCAACAGAAGGCCAGATGGTTTTGTTTCAGAAAGTAGAATGTTTTGAAGTTATTTATTTGTTCCGTACGCTGATGTTTATTCCCCCGAGGGAACCTAGTGTCTCCTTTGATAGCACGGTGTCACTTTAATAAACTCAAACTGAAGCAAAGTTGCACAGAAAACTGGTGTAGCAGAGTGTCTGGAACGTTGCATGGGGTGCAATTCAAACCCCTACTCAGTTGTGAAACTCACTGAACAGCCCTGCCACTGCCATCCCCCCCCCAAAAAATCCTAGGAACTATGGTTTGTTAAGAGCGCTGGGAACTGTAGCTCTGCGATTGAGTAAACCACATTTCCCAGGATTCTTTGGAGCATGCCATGCACTTTAAATGAGCTTTAGAGGGTGGTTGTCTGTTGAACTAAAAAAAATCCTTTGTATAGTTTATTTGAGAGTAACCCCATCAAACCTACAAAGTCTAACTTCTGCATGACCCACAAATGATTGTGAAATTTACCCTAAACCACGGCTGAAAGTGAAGCAGGACAGAATTTATTCCAGGTTGGTTAATCCAGAATACTTTTGTCTTTGGCTCTGCCTATTGTCAGCTCTGGCCTCGCTCACTCTCGGCACACCGGGGCCCTGACAGCTTACGTCGGAGGGAATTTATCCCTCAACAGAAAAAATGCATTGCCACCTCCACTATACACCGTCCTGACCTCAAGTGAATGAAAGCTGCATTAAAATAATTATAAAAGATAAGACTCCTTGCTTTCACTTCCCACAAAGATGATTGATTGTGTGTTTAACACATACATTACACATGTAGTGGTTCCTCAACTTACGAATTTAATCCGTTCCGAATGCACATTCATAAGTCGAAAAACTCGTAAGTAGAAAAAAGCAGTTTCCCATAGGAATGCATTGGAAATGGAAAAATTCGTAAGTCAAGTAAACCGCACCTAAAATTCGTAAGTCGAAAAACCCCATCTAAACCGCAATGGTTTCCCTTCCGAATGTCGAAAAAAAGTAAGCGTGCGGCCATTTTTTTCATTCGTAACTCGAAATTTCGTAAGTCGAGTACTTTGTAAGTCAAGGGACCACTGTATGTGCAGCTTTCTCTCCTGTATATATGTACTTACAGATATATGCATGTATAAAGTAAAATCTATGAGGTATTGGGGCATGTGGGGTGGGGAGAGCCATCAGGGGCAACAGACTGTTCTCAATAGTTCACCCACCCACCAAAGCTTTCTTTAAAAATAAAAATAAAAAAAATGAAAGGATTTTAAGACTCTGCCATGACCCTTACAGATATGAGGTTACATCTCTGCTCAACAAGCCTGTTTGCCAAAAAGGAGAGAAAAGCAGAATCCCACTACAGACTAGAAAGGCCACAAAAACTACACACCCGCCAGCTATGGTGTTATATTGATTTGGTGTTTGCTACTTAATCTGAATGAATGTCAGTGTCACTGAGGCAATGGAACACAAAAGGAAATCTTGCGGTATCAGTTTTATACAATCCTAGTTACGCAGGCAATTAAACTAGATATTTAGCTCAATTAAGTGCTTCCTTTGTGTTAAAAAAAGAGGAGGGGGAATATATCTGGCCTAATCAATCAGTGCTGGAAGGGAAGGGAAGAAATGCTTTATAGTTTTATTCTCTAAAGCAGGGGTAGTCAATGTCTTGCCTTCAAGATACTGTTGGAATGTAACTCCCATCAGCCCCTGCCAGCATGTCCAGCGGTGATGGAGGATGGGAGTTGTAGTCCAACAACATGTGGAGAACACCATGTTATAACTGGCCAAAATGCCTCTTTTTTTGGAGCCATGCCCAGCAGATGATATCTGAGGAGAGAGTACTACTTAATCCCCCCTGGTGGCCTATCTAAAGAGGCATGGTGGTATCATATTCTATGACTAGTTGACTGTAGTTCATGCACATTGTTCTCTACTTCACGTGACCTTGCCTTGTCTGTTGGGACTGGGAAGACAGAACGGAGCAAGCTGATCCACAGAAATGTGTGGAATTGAAAAACAACAGGAGGAACCAAGGATATGGACTTGAAAAGGAACAGTTCACTAAAACATACCACTGGACATTCCAGCGCACTATCTTCTGTACTCTGGCTGGCAGCAGCTCCCCAGGGTCTCCAGCAAAGAAGGGTCTTCCTTATTACATGCTAACTGATACTTTAGTTTTTGATGCTGGGGACCAAAACTAAGACCTTCTGCAGGCAAAGCATATCCTTGTCTACTGAGGTAGAAGGATGACTTATGACAATTTCCGTAGTGGTTTACCAGCAAGAGCTTAACTGTGCACGTGCACATGTGTGTGTGTAATCAGAAAACACTTTTGTACCTACAGATAAACTCTATACTGCAGGAGTGGATGAAGTGATGGCTGGTGCCCATTAAGACTAGCAGGGCAGGAAGGCAGAGAGGTTAAGCAGTAGATGAAGCCAGAGCCAGCAGCAGACGGAGTCAACTAATTCTAGCTTTGTCCCCATCCTCCTCCCAGTTGAGTTCTACAAGGGCAACAGTAAGACTAAGGAGAAGGAAGCTGATAGACACAACTCCCTCCCTGGACTGCTTGTAAGGAGGGCAGGCAAGTGAGGGCTGGTTGAGAGCAGATTGAAGTTTCTGGGGCAGTGCCCCATTTGCCCTGCTGGACCAAGTCCCACTGCCAGTGGCTCTCCAGTTAATCTAAATCCCATCAGATGCCAATCAGCATGGCCAATGGTCAGAGAAGACAGGAGGAGTAATCCAATGGCATCCTAAAAACCACAGGCTAGCCACCCCTGCTATACTAAATTAATCCTAGTTCTGGAGACTACCTTCTCAAGTGCGGACAAGGAACTTGAGGTCTTCCAGTTGCTGTTGGACTACAACTCCCACCAGCCCTTTCCATTACTCATGTTGGCTGGGGCTGATGGGAGTTGGCATCCAATAGCACAAGAAGGACCATGGGCCCCCCATTATTAACATATTCAGAACCACAGACTGGACCTACACACTGGCTACTCCCTTCATGGCTCAGTGAATGTTTAGAAGGAGCATGACACAATCCAACCAGTCAAGCCCTATAAACTGCCTGCATAGAAGTTTACCCCAGAAACCCATGTTAACTATTCTGAGCTCTTCAAATGAAGATCAAAGCATGTGTGTAATAAATAAAGTTGATAACAAGGTCAAGGTCCCAAATGCAATGCCTCCAGCAGAGATAACCCCTACCCACAACTGCACTCTCAGCGAGGTTCTGTGGCGAAGGCCAACAAAATGAAAACAGACCTTGCTGATTACGCAGCTGCACCGCGGCCTTCTTAAAAAGTATGGTGACTCAGGTCAGCATTTCTATTAACTTTCTGCAACCCCTTCCCACTGCTTCTGCGACCTCACAGTCTGTAATCTGGGAAACATGATGGTCATCCCACAGAACCAGGTACAGGTAGTGGGTAAGGAAAGGTGGCCTACAATTCATAAGGCACTCACAACAATCAGCAAATAGGAGGCAGAAAGCACAGCAACGGTTTGCAGTGCCATGTGTTCCACTTTCCACCAATAAGCCCTATTTGCTGTGCAATGTGAAAGACCAGAAAACCCCAAGTGCAATGTGCCTCTGTAGACGAAGCAAAAAGGCAAAGCAAAAAGCAACTATGCTCCAATGCCTTGCCGCCAGGTGCTTCTAAGTACACCAAGCACCAACCAAGGAAAGCCGATAAAGCGCAAGTCCAAGCTGCTCAAGTGCATTGCCACGCTTTCCGATGGGCACAGCCTCTTCCATGATAACATGGCACTCCTGGAAATACTGCTGCGAAGTAGAGGGCAGCAGGGAAAATAAATGAAGTACAGTAGAGGTTGGAGGATCATTACTCGCAGACCCCTTGGGATATCTCCACCAGCACAGGCTGGGTTGGGGACAAGGTCTAAAAGCATGCAGAGAGCCTCCACAATTACGGAGTCTCTGCTTTCCACTTCTGATAGCTAGCCTGTTCCCACCCCACTCCAACTTGTCTAATTAACCTATTATATGGGTTGTGTTGTACGATCAGGGCTAGGTTGCCACTATTTTAAAACAGCCTTGTGTATCTGGACATCTTTCCATTCTATACAGCTCTGAATGACAAGTGCACAAGTAGCAAGATGTGTCAAAAAGAAACATGGTGCATGAAAGTTTTTCTCCTTCTTCCCAAAGCCACCTCTGTGGTCTGGATGGCATCCATATTATAGATTTAACTCACAATGCTTTCCCCAAAGAATGCCGGGAACTTGTAGTTTACACCTGACAGAGAAACAATTCATGTAGCCTTGGTGAACTACAGTTCCCAGGATTCTTTTAGAGAAGCCATGCACTTTAAATGTGCTTGAAACGTGCAGCATGGATGTGACCAAAATTGAAACACAATGAAATTCCCTCCACTTGGAACCTCTATGGCACATCAACTTCTGAAACCCTACCCCCGCTTAGGATGAAAGCAGATGACAGCAAACCAAGAAACATTTAAAAATGTAGAAACGTCTAAAAATATACAACAAGCACAAGCCAACCGACATCTAAAATAACCTTAGACCCAATCCAACTGCCATCTTAAATGAAAATGTTCCTTCTTGCCCCTGGAAAACACCCATGGCTCTGGTTTTGACAGCTTTCCAAAGGAAGTTCGTTCTACATTTGGGGAACAAGACCCCTCTTTACAAGCTTTCACTGCTCATCATCACCATTCATTTATTTGCAGGCCACTTTCCCACAAGATTGTGCCAAAAGCCACAACAAATCAAATGCAATAAATATAACAAATCCAAAACAAGTAATAGGAACAATCCCAAATAACCATAGCGTTAAGGAAGGAAATACACATGAAAGTAGCACTCCACAGGATATTGTACAAAGCAATGCAAATAAGCTGACCAGATCCAGCAACTTAATTTTTTTTAATAAAAAAAACACCTTCTCCAACCTTGTGCCCCAAATCATGCCATTATCAAAGAAGCGTGTAAGTTAAAAACAACTGTATGTGAATGAGACAGAACACACTCATTGTTGATGTATTTGGAAACTGCATGGTGCAAGGAACAACTTGTGTGCCGTTCAACTGCAAGGCTTAAATTTTTAATTTGCTGTTTTTTTCACACTGGGGGAGATTAAAATGAAAGGCAGGCAGCCATGAGGGAAGGACTATTGCTCTTTGAATGTGTTATCTGTAGTCCTTCAGGCTTCCAGGAGCGTTGGCTGAAGGTGGATGGAACTCTTTTTTGGGGGGGGTGTTTTGGAGTGGAGGGGGAGTTGCTGTGGCAGAACTATATTATGTTGCTCCCTAGGAGGTGAAGCAAAACAATAAAGAACACTTAATCTCTTCTCTAATTCTGCTCTGCGGGGCAGCTCCTTCAGCCAGCAGTACCAGGCTCTGTCTACCTGGGAAGGGGTCATTTTCCTTCAGCTTCCCTCCATCCCAGGGAGTGCTGTGTACCCCTGCTGCATCTTTCAATGGCTTTATCAGAGCTTGCACCAAGTCGAGCGTGAAAAGCAGCTCTGGGCTCAGCAGGCAAGAGGTGGTGTGCGTCTGTGAGTGTGTTTATGTGTGTGTTGTATGGGTTTCTGGGGTGGGGGAGAGAGGGAGAGACCGCAGGAGGAAATGTTATTCTGTCCTTTGTCTTTTCAACAATTTCTCTTTCTTTCTCTCTCTCTCTCTCTCTCTTTTTAATGCAACTTGCAGGGAAAGTATAATTAGGGGTCTTGCCGAGCAGGCTTAAACTCTGGAGTAACCCTTCTAAGGACCTCAGCAATGGATAATCAGGTGCGCGGCTGTGGGGCTCAGCACGCCTCCCCACCCGCAGAGCATCTCGGCCTCGTAATTAGAAGCCTCCACACTCCGCTGCATAAAGGCAGATTGCGACGACAGCGTGAAGTCCTTGTTTGAAGCTTGGGGGCACTAGGATTTCTGCTGCCTGTGATGGAGAGAAACAAAGAGACTCCAGCACAAATGGAAAGCTTTCAGCAGCCTCAGAAATACTTGGCAGCGAGGATGTCATTTTTTTTTAAAGGGGTGCTCTTTGAAGGGCCAAAGATTGTGCACGTTTGCTTCCTTCCGTTCTAAATTCCTTCACAGCCTGTTAAGAAAGGGGATGCCCCCCCTTTTTTTGAGAGGGCAAAAAATCATCCCCCCACCTTTACACTGTTCCGACCAGATATCGTATCTATCTCTTAATTCCTAGAGAATGAGGAAAGCATCCACACATTTCTGCCAAAGCCTAGAGAAACTCTCTTTTGCTCACCAAAAGATTTAAGAACTGAAAAATCTCTGGGAAACTGCTTTGAGGCTTTCAGCCATATTTTTTAAGCAAGTGAGAAAACCTGCCAATCCATGAACTTCAGGGGAATTCTGGGAGCCCAGCTAGAAGAGATATTTTGTTGGCCTGCACTGATGCTACAAATATGCATGTTTTTTAGACAATTTCCTGGCTCACTCCTTACACATGATTCTACTACGCAAGTAAGGGTGCCAAACACTGGAAGCACCTCTGATAAATGGGAAGGTCCATGGTTAAAAGGTAGAGTATCTGCTTGGCGTGCACAAGGGCCTGGGTTCAATACCCAGCATCTCCAGGTTGGGCTGGGAATGTCCTCATTCTGAAACCCGGGACAGCTCCTACCAGCCAGTGCAGACAACACTGGACTAAATGGACCAATGGTCTGACTAATGGTCAGTACAAGGCGCCTTTCTATGTTCCTAAATACTTCCTGCAGAATGTTCCCTGTTCATGATTCCCGACACTCCATTCCATTTCTGCCCCAGCCCTACAACCAGTCAGTATTCCATATCTACTGAGTGTGCTCAGTCTTTATAGTGCTGCTCCGCTGTTGCCCACCCACAACACAAGGGCTTTTCGCCTCTCTATCTCTCTGCCCATCACTTCTACAAGCCTTGGTGTGTCCGCCCCCCCCCCGAGTGTTGATCCCTCTCCATCTTGGGTATGCATGGTGTTGCTTTGCCTACAAGGAGGCTAGCATTCAGGACAGACCAAAGGGAAACACCAAGCTTCTTCGCACAGTGCATAGATAAACTATGGAATTCACTCCCACAAGATGTAATGATGGGCACCAACTGGAAGGATTAGACACATTCATGCCGCTAAAGCATAGCTGCCAAGTCTCCCGCTGAAAAATGTGGGATCAGCAGCGGCGCGGCACCGGAAGTCGCTTCTACGCATGTCCGGACATGCGTAGAAGCAACTTCTGGCGCCACCCGATTTCTGGTGCCCATACATGGGTAGCGCGGCACCGGAAGTCGCTTCTACGCATGTTCGGACATGCATAGAAGCGACTTCTGGTGCCGCGCTACCCATGTATGGGCACCGGAAATCAGGTGGCGCCAGGACCCAAAATGGAGCCTCCCTGGCAGGTACTGAAATCCAGGGGATTTACGGGATTTTTTCCAATCCAGGCTGCCAGCGGGGAACTGTTTAAAATACGGGGGTTTCCCGCGAAAAACGGGAGTCTTGGCAGCTATGCGCTAAAGGCTGGCAATGGCTACTAGCCATGAATATCAATTGATGGGATATTCACTGTGAGAACAGAATGTTGGCCTATGACAGTTCTTCGACAGTCTTCGAAATCTCCCAGGCGCTAGGTGCGTTTTGCAACTGGCGCAGGTCCAACTGCAACCACATGGAGATCTCTGGATGCCATCTCTGGGTGGCAACTAACATCTCTACCTGGCTGGCCCCTCCAGCTTTTTTAGGCAGGTAAGCAGAAGAGCTTATTTACTGCATTTATATCCCACCTTTTTCTCTAAGGAGTACATGCTTCACTGTACATGCTTCACTGTAGTTAATCCCTACAACAACCCTGTGAGGTAGGTTAAGAGGCTGTGACAGACTCCAAGATCACCCAGTGAGCTTCATGACTGAGTGGGGATTTGAACCCTGATCTCCCAGGTCCTACTCTAACCACTGCACCACACTGACTGCCTGGAGTACATCTGTTATGGGGCAGTTATATAAATTAAGTAGGAGAATAATTTTTGGGAAAGCAAAATGCCACTTAGAGAAGGATCTGAAATATTTTGCTTGAAGCTTGAATTTGTTTTATTCTGGATTGTTTTATTTGATGTATTAAAGCATTGTAAACTGCTCTGAGTGGTTTTTTCTTCAAAATATAAAGTGGTGTTGAAATGAAATGAGTGAAAACAAAACAACAACAACAACAACAACAACAACAACAACAACTGTAAAAAAATGGCACCTGAACATTGTGTTGTGGCTACCATGACCTAGGTTTAAGGTGCCATTTGACGGTTAGCTTATATATCTGACCGTGTTTCCTCTTTTTAAAGACACCGTCTTATAACTTTTTTTCCTCAAAAAAACACAGGGTGGCTTGTCGGTGGGATGTCTTTTATTATTATTATTACCGGTATGGTTTTTACGGCTCAGGGCGCTGCTGGGCTCTCTTGAGTGTTAGGTGCTGCAGCAGCCACCGGTTCCGGATGGTGGGGCGGCAGGCGTCCTTGGCCGGGCCAGGTGGAGGCCGCTGGCTTAGGCGCTCCGCCTGCCGCTGCAGGGTGCTCCAAGCTCCTTGGCCGGGCCAGGCAAGGAAGAAGCAGTGAGCCCAGCGGTGGCGGCAAGCACGGAAGCGGCAGGGACGGCGGTGGATGAGAAGGCGGAGCGCGGGGATGCAGCCAGCAAGGTGGGAGCGCGATCAGCTGTTAAGCAGAGCTCTTGGAGCGCCGCTTCACAGCTGATCACGCTCCTGCAGTGCCGGCCACATGGAGTGACTCTGTGAGTGGAGGTGCTTGTGGGGGTTGGTTTCCGCGACGCAGAAGTATGGCTTATTTTCGGGGTATGTCTTATATTTCTCAAATGCTTAAAAACCCTGCCATGGCTTACTTTATGACTACGTATTAAAAAAGGGGAAACAGGGTGAGTTTCTAACAATAGACTCTTTGGTCAGATTCAGCAAGGCTCTTCTCAGTTTCCTAAAACTTCAATTACTGAGATCACTACTAGTATATAGAATAACGTTTTCATTCTCCAGCCAAATCCTCAGCCCAAGGCCCCATCTAAGGCTGCTCAAAGGCCTTCAGCCCAGTATGTTTTTTTTTAAAAAAGAAAGTCTTTGGGCTCACTTAGGATTCATTTCAGACAGAGTGACGAGTATAAGCCAGCAGGCAAAGCTAGTAGAAACCCCGAAGGACAATGAAAGAAATATGGCAAGGGCCACAAGAGGCACGATTGGGTCTTTCCAGGGGGTGAAAGCAGCCTCTCAGAAACATAAGGAAAGCTTGCCATTCTGAAGTGTTGCGTGCTTTTCTCACTTGGCATGAAATTGCTGGGTTATTTCCTTGGTATGCGAAAAGGAAATTGAAGGTAGAGCCTGGGTGGCTTTGCCGGGGGACATCTGCAACGTGTCTGGCCAATTCCCAAATTCAAGCTCTTGTGAATACCCATTTGTAGATATTTAAAGCCTAGGAAGATCATTAAGCAAGCTAATAGAGCCACTAGCAAGGGAGTGCTAACTTGGACTCGCTAATGTGTCTCATTCCTGAATAATGAAAGGGCAAAAGTATCCACAGACGCCTATCTGGCTACCACTGAAATTGCTATCACAGGGGAAAGTGCAATTTGAGTCTGCTCCCCAGCCTCCCTCTTTCCTCTTGACTACCACAAGGCTACAATACAAGAGAGCTATTCTCAACTCTATTTCTTATTCTGCCTTCATTGCACATATATTCTCTCTCTCTCTCCCTCTCCCTCTCTCTCTCTCTGACATTTTGCATTCATAGCTTGACTCCTACAATCAAACACATAAGAATAAAAGAAGAGCCCGGCTACATCAGACCAAGTGGTTCATCTAGGCTAGCATTGTATTTTCCACAGTGCTCAGCCTGATGCCTCTGCAAAGCCCACAGAGCATGCAGTCAGGACCACCAGCCCCCTCTTGGCTGCTGAAGCTGACCACATGATCAAGCTATATTCCATGAGTTTGTCTAATCTCCTTTTAGAGCCTTATAAACTAACGGTTAAAGCCATTTCTTGCAAAAGGATATGCATGCATGACCACATGAAAATGGTTCCCTTGAACAGACCACCCTGCCACTTTCCCCAAGATGATTCAAAGGGAGCCATCCCATCTGCACCCTTAAAATTCCAAATCAATGGCAGGGATTACTCTATCTGGCCCTTGGGATTCTCCCTAGGTCATACCACCCCTCTCCCTAGTCGGCATCCCTCTCCAGCACATGCTCCTTGAGAGCATTTATTCATTCCGTTCCATTCCTCATCAAACAAGATCTCAGATAGGTGCATATGGTAAAACAGAGTTAATAATAAATAATCATTAACATACAAAACTCTTCCAAACAAAATCATGATCCTAACACTGTTTATAGTTTCCTGTAGCTTTCACTTGGGGAAACAGTAAATATGTAAATAAATAAATGCACTGCTGACATCTTATCCATTAGACCACTGGTTTTCAACTGGTGCATCGCAACATGAGCACTACCACCAAGCAAACATATGGCAAATGATTAAGAAATGGGTCCTCAAATGCCTGTTTGGGTTAAAAGTGGGTCCTGTGTCTGAAAAAGTTGAAGATACTTGCATTAGAAGTAGCTTACTCTGGCACAGAGGCCAGATTTTCCCTGGCTTGAATGTGTGCTTGAACTGCAGTGCAACACAATGACTCCCATTTGCCTGGATGGAGGGGTGTGTGTGAGCAAACACATGCGCACCTGTGAAGAATTTTGCATTACTGGAATGTATGCTACTGTACCAAAGGCTAAGTGTCACATTAGTTGAGTTGTCCATTTTAGCCTCTGGTCCTGCCTACCACCGACATTTTTTCCTGGAAGGTATCCCATGGGGAAATATAGGCCAGGAGTAGAATAAAATATGCAATTCCATTCCAGGAGTGCGGAACATTTTTATTTTTATTTTGTAGCCCAAGGGCCACAGTCCCTCCTGTGTAAGCTTCTGGGAGCTGCATGCTCCTTCTGGGAGGGCATGACCAGAAATAAAAACATGCGTGGAGCAACAGGTGCATCTCTTCTGCTACAGTAGGCTGCATCCAGTTTCTAAACACAACTTTTCACCATCCAAGCAAGCATCACAGTTTGAGGACACATTTAAGCCAGGCAAGCACTCGAGGAGGAGGTGGAGCAGGACCTATGAGGGGTGTGGCATGGGAAGAGTCCCAAGGGCCAGACAAAAATGACTTGGGGGCCGCATTTGGCCTCTAGGCCTGAGGTTCTCCAACTTCATTCTGGCTCTATGGAGACTCATTGATCCCCAACCCACCCACAAACACTGGTTTCAACTTACTTGAACAGATATCCTTTCTCTACCCACCCTCCCGCTTTTCAGCATTGCTACTGTATTGATAAAGGCAAGCAATGCCAAACTAAAAACCACAATATGGAACTTTGTGAACCTCTCCAGCTGAATTGGAGCCGGCAAGCATCCCAGAAGGCTTATAAAGATGCAAGTTCAAGCTTTCTCATGTGCTGTCTTCTCCTTCAGTTAAGTGTGTGTTGCTTGTAAAAAAAAGACTTAATAATTAATTAATTTTTTATTACATAATAACTCTGCAGAGCTCGTATTCTCCCCCCCAATCCCATCTCTGTTTCCTTCCCCCTCTAAAGAATTCTGGCTATAATTTGCAGCATTAAAGAAATATAGTCATTGGAATAGTTTCCCAAGAATTTCCATATAAGGCCTGACCATGGTAGTGACATCCGGGCAGGGGTTTGGGGCAGGAGGCCAAGGCGACACTCAGCAAGAGGGTCCCCAAAGACAGCAGGGTGAGCTTACCATAAGTGAAGTAATATGCATTACCACACATTGCACTGCCCCATAAGACCACTGTCCAGAGTCTAAAATTACATAATTGCACCACTAATTCACCTCGGCTATAATGCTGCATGCCCTTAGCTGCTTAGAGGAGCTTATGAGACCAGATAAATTACAAATATTGTCAGCCAGCATAAGGGCTTCTGCATTAGTGGATAGATCGAGTTTGTTGTGCGGCAGAGGAATCCAGCACATCAATTGCACTAGTGGAAATGCGTTGTGCAACTAAGTTAGCAGCAACCTGTGTACAGTGGAACCTCGGTTTATGAACACCTCGGTTTATCAATTTTCGGTTTATGAACGCCACGGACCCATCTGGAACGGATTAATTCATTTTCCATTACTTTCAATGGGAAAGTTTGCTTCAGTTTATGAACGCTTCAGTTTATGAACAGACTTCCGGAACCAATTACACCCATGCTTCAGTTTATGAACGCTTCAGTTTAAGTACTCCACGGACCCGTCTGGAACGGATTAATCCACTTTCCATTACTTTCAATGGGAAAGTTTGCTTCAGTTTATGAACGCTTACTCCGCGGACCATCTGGAACGGATTAATTCACTTTCCATTACTTTCAATGGGAAAGTTCGCTTCAGTTTATGAACGCTTCAGTTTATGAACAGACTTCCGGAACCAATTGTGTTCATAAACCGAGGTACCACTGTATACATTTTCTTTCACAACAATGTTCTGCTGCTGCAAAAAGTTTCTCCAGCAGAACACTAAACTTAGCAAAACATTGGAGACAACACAGAGTAATCTGTCCTCTTCCATTAACATGCTTCTTTAGATGTTCACAGGCTATCTAGAGACCAAATTGCCATCTTGGAAAGTGGCAACTAATGGTCTTAAGAGATTTTGCCTCTTTTGACACTGACAAGAAGTGTCCCCCCCCCCTGTGGTTTCATTTAAACGGGGCTTGCCTATTACCACCAGGGGAAAGTGTGCTTATTATAGGGTGGAGACTTGTGGAACCACCATAGCCTTGCCAAAATGTCCCCCACCTACTCTCACTGCTTTTGTCATTGAAGTCAACGCCGACAGCATGGCTATGGTGGCTTGGGCTATGTGAATTGTAGCCCAGCAACACACATCTGGATGGTACCAGGTTGCCCCAAAGCCTCCTGCCATTGAGAAAGGGCTGAAGATCAGTGGTACAACATCTGCTTTTCACACAGGAAGTCCCCGTTTCAATCCGAGAAATCTCCAGGTAAGGCTGTGACAGAATCATGCCTGAAACTCTGAAGAGCCACTCTAATCAGTGTGGACAATGCTGAGTTAGATGGACCAATGGTGGGGGACATTTTGGCAAGGCCATGGTGGTTCCACAAGTCTCCACCCTATAATAAGCACACTTGACTTGCTTACATAAGGCAGCTTTCTATATTCCTAACATCCTGATCAGAGTTGAAATTATTATTAATTTAATCAAGAGTATGATCCCCCTCCTTCCTGATGATCTCCAGGGTTCCGTTCTACGTTTAAGGGCAGATTTTGACTGATGGCAGCCTCTTCCTGAGAACTGGGCTTGGGGGCTTTCTGTGCCCTTTTGCCAGTCACTGCACTTGCAGGGATGATGCACTTAAAAAACAAAGCACCATTCCTTTTCCTATGGGGAAATAAATCCTGCCTCCCATTTATCATTCAAATGATGCCGATTAAGAGAGGCTCATAATTTCAAGGGAGGGCAGACTTTTAGATGACAACAAAAGCCAAGCACAAGACATTAGAGAAGGTAATGTTCCACATTTCAGAACACAGCATGCCATTTTCCTCTAGCAAATCTCTCATGGTCGTATCCCTGCAATTTTTTGTTTTAATATATTTCAAACTGCTGAGAGCCGCATGCCTGCTGCTGATGTCTGATGCAGCGTAAGAAAACGAGATAGGAAAACGAAAGGGATAGAAGTCCTTAGTGAGGAAACGTTCAAAACAAAACAAAACAAAACAAGAAGTGTCTTATCAACAATCTCAAGGCCTATTCAGAAAGCCCACAGCTAAATTGTTTGAGGGTGGGCGGCAGGACCAAGCAGTAACTTCCAACTCATCTGCTTTTCTGGACACCCTGGGGACCGCACCACAGCAGACTACAATTTCTAGTAAATATATCCCAGGGACATAATTAGTTTTTCAGCTGGGGGCATGATAAATTGGGCATGCATAATTCAAGGCCAGAGCAGGCTGGAATATAAACTGTTCCATGACAGCTTCCAACTCCCCAACAGGAGAATGTAAACTGAACTCTCTGGCAACCAAAGTTGATGGACGCAGCTAATACCGTGGGTTTCATTTTACAGCTCAGCTTCTTCCTTTTGTCGGCCTAAGTGCACAATACATCTCCCTCTATACTACTCTCTCTTCACTTCCTCTACAAACAGAGCGGAGCCCTAATCCTCCCCACAATATAACCTCTCCATATCTGCCTTTTATTTGTTTTTTAAGCTGAAGTCAAACCACAAGCCTTTAAAAAAAAACCCTTATGGATTCATCTCCCCATCTGAAAACCTGCATTTGTGGCCCTGGACTCAGTTAATGCTTTTGTTTCAGGAATCCTGGGGAAGTTTAAAGGACAACGCTTTAGATTAAGAAGGGGCTCGTGGCTTGACTTGCTTACATAAATCTTTGGTGCTATGACTGAACACTTCTGTATTGTCATTGTGATATTTCTGTACTTTGGGTTCTATCTAATGTTAGTTCTACTCTGAGCACACCCATTGAAATTCATGGACATGGCTAACTTTAGATCCATTAATTTGAATAGTACTACTCTAGAACCTAGTTGGATGCAACCTTTTGGTTCCAGTCTTTGTGGGTATACAGTACACCATGAGTGCCTTCAAAAGTGAAATTACATGAAGGAAAGCATCATGAGATGGACACACGGCTGGCCTTGTCCCCACTGTACATCAGATAGTATCCAATGCTAGTCCTACTCAAGAGTAGACTCACTGAAGTTAATGTTCCAGAAAAGCCCTTCTGGAACATCCCCAGGGTCCATCTAGTCCAGCTTCCTCTTCTCACAGTGGCAAACCTGATGTCAATGGGAAGCCCACAATCAGGGCAGGTACACAACAGCAAAACTCCCACATACTCACTTATGCTCCTCAGAAACCAGAGGCATATCACCAGTGATATTGGAGATAGTAAACAGTCATTGTGACTAGTCACCATTGATAGCCCTATCCTTCATGAATTTAAAGCCATCTGAGGTGGTGGCCATTGCTACATCTTGCAGTACAGTAGTGAATTTCATATGCATCCTGTTACTTCCCTTTTGTCTGGCCTGAATCTCCCAACATTCAGTTTCATTGAAAGACCCTAGGTTGAAAGTGTTGGGACTACAATTCCCATCATCCATGACCACTGGCTAAACCGACAGTGGATGATGGACGTTGTAGTCCAACAGCGCCTGGAGGCCCAAGATTGAAGAACTCTTTCCCTGTGTATAAATATATTTGGTGGTGGTGGAGAATCCCTTATATAATTTGCTTCATTTATAAAGGTAGTTCCAAATATCAAAACCTAAAGGTGCCAACAAAATCCCCAGCTCAACATTTCAAAAGTAAAGGGAGCAAGGCAAAAGCCATAGCCCAGTTGATAATCTGATTTTCATGCAGATGGTCCCAGCTTCAATCCCCAGCATCTCCAGGTAAGGCTGAGATAAATCTCCCCCTGAAACCCTAGAGAGCCGCTGCCACTCAGTGCACACCAATGGCCTCACACAGTGTAAAGTAAATTCCAGTGTTTGAACTCTTGATGCCTGGTTGATAGAGCGTTGTTGAGCTGGCCTGGAAAATTTATTACATTCCATGGGGATGCAGTGCAGAAGGAATGCTTTTATTCAAAATGGAAAACCTTTGGCATAATATGGCAAGTGCAGTGCTAAAAACCATTTTCTGAAAACAGTCAGATAACCGCAAATGGTTTGGAGCTGAGGAGGCTCACGGAGGGATATTGACTCCTGTCAAGTTCAGATATAGTTGTTGTCCACAAATTGTAATGTCAGGTTTTATTTGCTCAGTTACTCGTATATTGCATGGAGTGGACCTCACTGTCTTTCTCAAACCCTCTAGACGTGGCTTTTCACCTCTCTGGCATGATGACAGCCGAATGGCATAAACAGATGACACACAGGGTCCTTTCCAACTCTACAATTCACACACACACACACACACACACACACACACACACACACCCCCTCTCTGTGTACACTGTCAAATCCAAGGCTGTTAAGGGAATTAGTCTCATGGGAAATGTGACTATATAAATCTACATTTCTACTTCATCCTTCTAGCAAATTTGCTCCATACGTGCTTGAAGTGGGAGATAGCTAGCTGATTTTTCTTTTCTCTCCTCCAAATAAGCTTAACACTAACAACAGCAGTGCTTTTTGAATTCACCTCATAAGCAGCAAGCATGCAGACTGCCGTCGGCATGGATCTGATCTGCTATGTTGCCCATCTGTTGCACTCCTGTTCTAAATTATTACTACTATATTGCAACTGCTATAGTAGTCCAGGTACTCAGAGGCGGGTAAAGTAGCTACCTCTCTGTGGTCAAACACCATTCTGAGTGTTGCAAGGACAGTGTCCAACCCTGACCCAAACCAGCTGTTTCCATTTGTGTGCAATGGCTTTCCACTGCACTGCTTGTTTCCAATGTAACAACAGCAGTTTGTGGCGCATGATGGGGTTCGCACAGAAAGACCAGCTCTCATCCTACACAGGATCTCCTGAAGCTCCATCCCTGGGAGACCCAGGAAGCTGGGCCTTGCAGTCAGAGCTGAAGGGGCGTACTGTGGCCTTGTAGTCTCTAAACATTTGGGAGATTGAATCAGGGGGCAAAGCCTGGCTGTGAATGGTGACTCAAGGGCGAAGTCTGATGTTTAAGAGTGTAGGGTCAACAACAAACTCTCTTAAGGGTTATCTACAAACCCCACCACTCTGACTCCTTAACCTAAGTTTTTACATCTTTCACTAGAGACCCAGAGGAGGAGTCTAAAACCTTGAGATCAAACCTCAAGGCATATTAGTCTTAAACCTAAATGCTGATTTGCTGGCCCACAATTAAAAGAGGGAGCCCTGTGCCAAGCTTCCCACCACACTGCAATGTCTCGTGCAACATACTGACAGCTGGACATTATTGTGCTATGTTTCTGATGTGTGTGTGGCTTGCTTTGCATCACTGGCTGCTGCAGGCAAGGCTGCAGAAGCCAATGGAGCAATGGTGTCAGGACATGGGAAATGCTGTACTCTGGAAGAGGTTGTTCAACATGGAGCCGCCATTTTCAGCTGCAACCTTCTACTTCTTGTAATGCTTATTTTAAGTTCCTCACAGGGCTTGACGGGACCTCCATGGATGCACGATCTCATTCAGCTGTTAATTCTAAGCCATCTTGCATATGCATTCAAAGGTACTCAGCTGCAACACAGAGCCGTTTATATTCTTTACTTAAACAAGCCATTCCCAGTGTACACAGCAATGGCTATATGCAGTCGTACAGGCATTTACAAGACTAGAAAAATTAAAACAGCAGTTTTGCTGTCAAGATCATAAAACAGATACATCCCAGCAAGCCAAAAACAAAACAAAACACAAAACCACTGCAGAGGCTCCAAGAGCAATTTCTTCTAAGGGTTTTCCTTGTAGATCATTAAAAGCATATTAAAACAGAAAACACCCACGTAGGTTGAAAGAAAAAACATGTTTAAAAATGGAAAGAAGCTTCCACTTTGGAACCAGTAACAAAAAAAAACCCTTTTAAAAATATACATTTATTAACACTAATCTCAGATCATTAGCCAATTTGGCAACGGACCAGAGCAGAGGGGGGGAAATTATCCTTGTCATGCTGCAACATCAGCTTTCATCCAGAAATACTAATTTTGGTAAAATGAATACTGTGTGGGCTTTGCATTCTGCTCCGCTTTTGGCTCCATACAACCTTGTTAAAAGCCTGGGAGCCAGCCATATAGTTAAACTGCACAGATGTTCAACAATCTGTACTAGTGTTAATTACCCTAATGTGAGCAGAAACTCAACAGATCCCTGCTAATGAAGGAGAAAGTTTTCCAGCGCAACTACCTTATGTTGCATTGTCACTATATTACTGGGCTCCCCCTCCCTCCTTCCCCAGCCCAGCCTCCTATTCTCTCCTGCGTCCCCATGCGTTTACACATTGCCTGCCTAGCTCTGTGCGCATGAATTGGACCAACTAATGACTGCATACTTGCAATGTGGCAGGCGCCATTAGTCTGATCAGCAGCACGACTCTTGCATGTTAACACAAGACAATTTTAAACAGGGAGGGGGGGGGCAGAAGAAAGAAACAACAGATATGGCCAGAGCTCTGGTTTGCTCTGTCCCCACCCATCTGCCTGTGTGGCTTAGTCCTTAGCAGAACTGCAGCCAAAAGCACACAAGTACTCGAACATGGTGTCCTCCAGATGTTGTGGACTACTTTTCCCATCCGCCCCAGCTAGTATGGCTGGTGTTCGAGAGCCCTAGGAACTGTAGCCCACAATATCTGGAGGGTGCATTGTTGGGTAGCCTAGAATTACTGAGTTGCAAAAATAACGGGGTGTGGATTGGAACGTGTGTGTACATGACAAATGCTGAGTATGGACACAGCATCAACCTGGGGTTTCTGTGCCACTTCTCCTCCAGGGGAAGGATGGTAATGAAAACAACTGTAGGTGTTGCAACCATCACCAACTGCCTAGCTAGTGACTTCTAAGTGTGAGATTGTTAAAATGCCAATGGGAAGCCTGAACACAACAAAGCAGAAGGTGCACTAACCAAGCTTTTCAGTTAAGGTGGAGCATTATTTATTGTGGCTGTTCTTCCTTCTTGGCAGGCAGCACTATTACGTCTTCAAATATATTGTATGCTTAGCCCACATAAAAAGGGTAGCGTTGCTGAACTTCATATTGTTTCAAAACCACAAGAGAGCCAAACAAGCTGGTGCTGCAGCATAACTTTGCACACATGCCCATTGGGGGTGGAAGAGGGAGATTCAAGAAGCCCATTCTGAAACCTGACCTGGAAGGTTCTGTGATGGAAAAAAAACAACCTCAGGCTCAGTATAGCTACCTTACATGACCGATCTGCAGTGGTACCTTGGTTTGCATACGTCTTGGTTTGCATACGACATACGTTTTGGATTACAAACATGTCAAACCCGGAAGTGCGTGTCCTGGTTTGCAACCTTTTTTCTGTTTTATTACAACCCTTTTTGGGGGGATTACAAACAGTTGTTTTTTTTGGAGGCCCCATTGGCAAAAGAGCGCCTTGGGTTACAACCTGTTTTGGTTTACAAACAGACCTCCAGAATGGATTATGGTTGTAAACCAAGGTACCACTATACCCCACTTAACACATGTCTCCAAAGGGCAGCTTCTCGCCCTTCTATCTTCTTCTACTTTGCCTCCTGCAGTGAAAACTCTTAGCATGATTATCCTAGCACATAGTAGGGAACCTCTAGCCCACAGGCCACCATGGGGTCCAAGCTGGCCTGCACCACCACTCCCACAAAATCATGCCCAACTGAGGTCTACATTTAAAAACAAAACCATGAATACACCATATCATTAAAAACCCATATAAAACATTTGCACTCTCATATGAACACCTAGAATTCATATACACAGAGAGAGACAACTTGATTTGTTTGCAGGAAGATGGGACAATGTTGGCTATTTAATGAAGATTTTTATTTGTTTGCAGGGAGGTTGGATGCCGTTGCATCAAAGCAAATGTTCTGCCACACTTTCAGTGAATCTTCCAGTCACCTTCCTTATCACAAAACATCAGTTATTTGGGGGAAGTGGGCTTGTTGCACAGGACAACTCTAATTGCGCAACCTGAGTTTGCTGGCAGGTGACTGAATCTCAACCAAAAGGAGTGACAGTCTGGAGGCACCCACTCTTAACACAGCATGAAGTTAATTTTTCTGAGATTTGCCTGTCCCACAAGGGCTGCACTGAAACAGTCAGCCAAGTGATTTTGCCCCCAAAGCATTCCCATTGTGTGTGAGGAATAGCTACTGAATGACAATCACAGTCAACCAGCAATGAACACAGGAAGGTATATTATACGATTGGTCTATCTAACTCAGCTAAGTGGTGGCAGCTCTAGGGTTCCGGACAGAAGAGCCTTTCCCAGCTCTGCTGGGGCCTCCTGCATGCAGAACACGTTCCTTACTCCTGAGCCTCCAACAAGCTCAGCTGTTACTCTTTGCTTGGCCATGCACTAATACTTTCTTTGTACTGATTTTGAAGAAAGTTTTCACATGAAAAGTAAATTACATGGGAGGGCAGGAGGCACAGTTGGAGATTTGGCAGGGGAAAGTGGAAATGATTTTAGAACATGCCTTTGCGCTCTTTATTTCCCTACATATTTATCACAAATGTTGGAAGCAGCACAGCTGCATAATGGCAACTTCAGGCGCCCATGGGCCAGGCAGTCAACGTTTCCCACACTTAAATAACATTGAGCAGATTCAAAATTACTGCACTTAATACTAACAAAAGATGTCTCAATTTAATCTTCAAACAACCCTCCAAGATCAAAACACAGCTGGGCTGAATAACAAGACAGGCCTGGGTCAGCACAAGGAGAAGGACCAATTTCCTCCAATAGCTCCATCCACTCCTAGCACAAGTGGGAAGGAACTCTTGTGTGTTGCAACATAACCCTAACCCCCTTCTGTTTATATGTCTGGGGATGAAGGGAAGGGAAAGCACAGCAAATTGATTCAGAGATGCAACATGCGAATGGAATTACCTGAAGTTTGGGAGTGGAAAAGAACCAATGCTAAGGCCTTTTGTTTTCCTAATCCTTGCAGATGATTAAGAATGGATCAAGATTAAAGTTGCCCAAGGACAATGGAAAGCACCTGCCACTATTGTCTTCTTTTTGGAGCTGGATAAATTGAGATGGCTCATTAAGGGATGCCCTCAGGGCAAAGCTCTTGAAAGGAATTCACAAGCACTCTGGGTTGTTCTCCTCCCTGCTTTCCTGTTTCCCTGTTCAGGTGCAAGAAGGAACATGCACTCTGGGCAAAAGAAGTGACCCCTTGGTTTCTCAAACATTTCTAAGAAGCACGTAAAGAATGTTGCTAGGTTATGAAGCATTTTATTTCTGGAATGGCTCTCTGTTCATTGGCTATTACAGCCAAGCCACTGACCTAATTATTTTAAGGAATGTGACATTTCCGTTGAATTTTATTACTTTTAAAGGTTTCTTCAATCTATACAATTACAAGATATGTTAATTAAGATTAGGCTTTGCAAGATACTGAAAATGCTGGATAGCAAGTAAAAGTGGCTTAGAAAGATATACAATTTACTGTGGCTAAGTTTGTGACCAATAAAAAAAGTCTCTAAGGAATGTATGTATTTTGGAAAGTTGTTTGTCTGTTTGCTAGGCACCTGGCAACTCTTAAGATATCCTAACCAAATTTTGCATGATGGCTCCTGAGATCAAGGAGCAGGTTTACATCTCTGTATTGATACAATTGAATGTACCATTTTAAATCAAGATGGTGGGCTGAACCTTTCAAAATAGCAGATTTTAACCACTGATTTCAAAGCTGCACTGGGTTTTAGTTCCATACAATTGTTTAATTTGATTTTTAAAAATAGGAGACCTCTATCCCCCCCCTCCAGAGTTACAGTTCCAGATTGGCTGAACAGATCAAGCATTCTTTCCAAGAAACTCTGCAAACTGTAGCACTATAGGGGGCAAGAGGAATAGGGGTCTCCTAACAACTGTCAGCACCCATAACAAGCTACAGGTCCCAGGATTCTTTGGAGATAGCCAGAACTATCAAAGTTGTATAATGGTGCTTTAAATGTATCGTGCAGAAGTGTCCTCAACGACAACCCCTTAATAGTCATCCTTGTTGCTTCTACATGCTGCTACTGAATGACAGAAATCCAGTGTGTTGCAGTGATTAGAAGGGCAGGCTAGGACCTGGGAGACCAGGGTTCAAATCCCCACTCAGTCATGAAGCTCACTGGGTGAGCCTGGACCAATCACAGCCTCTCAGCCTGACTTTCCTCATAGGGTTATTTTGAGGATGAAATGAGGAGGGGAAGAACTATGTATACCACCTTGAGCTTCTTGGGAAAAGGTGGGCTATTCATGAAATTACACACACACACACACACACACACACACACACACACACACCCCTCTACCTTTCCCTATGCCCCAATACCTTTCTAGAGAACACCACCAGGTATTCCTTTTCCTTAGCACAGTCTGTTTGAGCTTGTTTAGGCAATTCATAAACTGCTCTTTAAAGGACACACCTTTACGTGGGATTTTCAAGTTTCGACTTAAAATGCTTGGATTATATTTTTACCGCAGTGGTTACGGGTTCTTTGTTTGCGTTAAGTAAAGCAATACAAAGAGTGCAGCCACCAGCACAATGGAGGGTATTAGCGTTTAAAAAAATAAAAACCCTCCTTTTCATGAACGTACACATCCTATTTCAGGCTGTTCTCCCACCCACCAGCCCATCCCCATTACTCTGCTGCTTGAGAAAAGCAGCTCTTAAGTTTTCCAACAGAGCAAACAAAAGTTTTGAATTTCATCCCATGCTAAAGAGAACCCACAATGTTATAAAAGAGAAAAAAGCAAGAACTCCCCCCCCCCCTCCGACAAACTCAGATGGCCACCCGTGTTTCCCCCTTCCTTCACGTTTAATATAATTCCCTCCTCTCCACCAAAGCCTGATTGATTCCCAATTTCAATGCACGGTAATAAGCTAGTAAATTCTACAAAGAAAGGAAGACGTCTACCTTTTTTAACAGCAAAAGGTCCCTTGTGACCTCAGCTTGCCTCACTCACACCTGCTGCCTCCTCTCCAGTAAAAAAAGGTAAAGGGACCCCTGACCATTAGGTCCAGTCGTGACCGACTCTGGGGTTACGTGCTCATCTCGCATTATTGGCCGAGGGAGCCGGCGTATAGCTTCCAGGTCATGTGGCCAGCATGACAAAGCTGCTTCTGGCAAACCAGAGCAGCACATGGAAACGCCGTTTACCTTCCCGCTGTAGCGGTTCCTATTTATCTACTTGCATTTTGACGTGCTTTCGAACTGCTAGGTTGGCAGGAGCTGGGACCAAGCAACAGGAGCTCACCCCGTCACAGGGATTCGAACCGCCGACCTTCTGATCAGCAAGCCCTAGGCTCAGTGGTTTAACCACAGCACCACCTGGGTCCCTCTCCTCTCCAGTAACCTGATCCAATTCTAACCCTACCAAGACTTGTTCACTTCCACTTGTTTGCATGCAGTAGTTACTTCCCCCCCCCCCCCTTAAATCATCTTTTTCCGCCTTGAACAAAATGGAAACCCTGTACTTGCTTAGAGAACAGGGATGGGAGGCCCTCCAGATGCAAACTGTACTACAACTCCCATCATCCTTGACCACTGGTGTTGCTAACTAGGGCCGATGGGAGGTGTTGTCTAACAGAGCCATCCCTGCTTTAAACACACTTTGGCATTAATATTTGGTTTTTTAAATAATAATTTTATTAGCATTTTTTCAGAATAGAAAATTAACACAAAAAGAAAACACTACAATAACAACAATAGAAAAGAAAATAAACACACAAAATCAAATTACTTATTCCTTTTTCCTTCACATTATATTAATATTAATATAATTAATATTTGGACCTGGTCTCTGCCAATATGGCAATCCTTTAATGAGATTACCCTAGCTGGGTGGGGGCCAGTTATCTGGCAGTGGCTTCTCCTGGCTGGGACACCATCTAAAGGACTCAACTATATGGGTGGGGGCCCAACTGTGTGGGTCTTTTTCATTGAATGGACATATGCCGGCGGTGGGGTGGGGGTGGAACAGCACTGAAACTGGTGGGGTGGAAGGGAGGGAGGCCAACACTAGGTAGAGCCATTGCCACTGCCAGGCAGAGCCTCTTATTTATAGTCCGTCCGTCCCCCCAATCCTTCTCTCTGTTAAGATCTACAAAGGCAACATTGAGACTAAGGGGGAGAAAGCCGAAAGCCAGGAGGACCACCCTCTGGGCTGCTTGTAAGGCAAGCAGGTGGGGAACTGCCCCATTTGCCCTAAAGGGGCAGCCCCTGTGACTGCAAAGGTGTCACACGCAAAGATCTTGAGGCCCTCTGAATGGATGAAGGGGCTTAAAGATAGTCATTTCGGTGTCCCTGTGTGTGTGTGTGTGTGTGTGTGTGTGTGTTTACATACGCTCCCTCTCTCCTCCCACCCACCACTCTCTGCCATTGTTCAGCTAGAAGAAACCAGGATTATAAATACCATTTGTCTTTGCAGAGCAGTGGAGGATAGATGAAATATGCGCCTTAGGCTTATCAGCTCCAGCACTGCTAAAGGGAAAGCTGGCTTCTGAGGCCTTGGACGGCGGCTGTCCTTTTCAGAAAAGAATCAAAGGTCTCAGGAGAGGGAGGAACATAATGGAGTGACCTTCAGCTAATAAAGCCCACCCCAGAGTCCATGGAAGCTTGGGGAATATTGACAAAAGTTCATATTTACAACAGCCTGGATGCCTTCCAAGAAACCATTACCAATTTAGAGAGCCAGAGGCTGGCAGGCATCTCTCTCCCCCTCTCTTTGAGGGGAAAGAATAAGTAAAAGAACAGAAAATATCTCATCTTCCTTCCTTTTCCCCTTTCCCTCATGCGAGCTGAAAAATGAGATGGAGCACAGTAATTCTTCATTAATGAGGCCCATATGCTTTCCTCCCTATAATGAAGCTAGGGGTTGGTGTTTTGTTTTGCAGAGAAATACAATGAAAATCTGCTGGCACACCAACAACAATGCAGAACCCTTGGACTTTAAAAAGAGGGTATCTTGCAGTCTTTATGACAGATCTCTCAGGCATTAAAGTGACCAGAAAAAAGAAGGAAGGAAAAATCCACCACTGGTAGGATTGGGGCAAGAGTTTCAAAGAGGGCCCAGGGTCATATATGGCAATGCCCCGTGTTGCATAAAAAGAGAGATCTCTCTTTTAGGAACAGCAAAATTATTTGCACGGTGCAAGGAAAGGGAAGCTTGGCACCAGATCACACATGAATCCGTACATCAGATGAACCCTGAAACTGAATCCATTTCTGTACTAGATACACTTGTGCAAACTGGGGCAGTTCCATAAGGGCAGTTCCATAACCAAACTTAAGCCTCATCTTAAATCAGTATAACCAGGATAGGGAACCTCTGGCTTGTGGGCTGAATGGAGCCTCCCATGCATCCTCTCCCTGTTGCCCTCAAAACTCAACTTTTGCCAGGTTGGAATGTATCCCTGAACTGTGATAGTGACTCTTTGTTTGTATGGATGGAAGAAAGAAAGATGTTGGCAGGAAATCTCTGGATTTTGTTATCTGAAATGTAGCCTACTGTTAAAGAGTTACAGCCACTGCTCCACCCAGTCTTGCCTCTGGCATCACCTACTACAGGCACATGGCACCTGGAAGTTTGTCCATGAGGGAAGGTGGCTGAGAGTTGTTAGGAGACCGCCATTACTCTCCCAGAGCTACAATTCCCAAAGTTCACTGGGAAGAGGAATTGATTGTTAAACCGCTCTAGGAATTATAGCTCTGTAAGGGGAATACGAATCTCCCAATAACTCTCGGCACCCTTAACAAACTACAGTTCCCAATATGTTTTGTGGGACGCCATGACTGTTTAAACTGATAAAAATGATCCTTCAAGGGTACCCTGATTCAAAGCTGTATATACAACAAAACAGCACATTGAACTTAGTAATGATACCATTTGTAGACTGTCCCTCTTACAAGTATGAATGCCAGTTGTTGCAGAACATCAATCACTGGGGGGTGTCTGCCGTTCCTCCAGTGGTGCAACATCTTTCCCACTACCTAAGTGCGTCTGATTTCTGCAGTTCATGTGCACTCTCCCTATAGGAGTTAATTAAAACAAGGCAGGTGGTTTGTCAACAGTGTTAAAACAGCTGTCAGATAACAGTGTGTGCGAAGCCTTTGATATCTCTTAAGAGAGGAACTGTGCAGTTGCCACTACCATTTGTAGCCTCTGTCGAAAATTTGACAACATCAACCCTGGAGGTTTCCCTTCTACTCTCTTTTCCAATTAGACCTAGTTCTCACTGAGATGGCAAAGCTGCGCCTGGAATCTACCACTGCAGACAGGAGGCCAACATGTCAGTCTCTTACACACAAAGAACAATCACGGGACAGTGGTCTTCCATTGGTGTTATATGGTTAACGCACAACATTAAAAGGAGGAACTATAACTCAGCAGTAGTCTGCTAGCGCACATAGCCTTGAATGAATAAGGTCCCAGGTTCAATCTTCAACCAGCAAGTGTGCTGAGGCAGTGGGGCTAACATGACCTCCAGTCGGCTGCATCACTGTTGTTTAATGGGAGGTAGAGAGGAATGGACAAGGTGGGCTCATTGCATAATCCAGCACTCCCACTGTAGAGTTTGCACCATGCCTACTTTCTCTCCCGCCCCCCCTCTCCACCTCCTGGTAAGCAGAAGCAACACTACAGACTGAGGTTAGGGGAGCACCACCCACCCCCCATGCTGGCACTACTGTCCCTGACATCTCCATTCAAGAAAAAGATCAGGAAAGCAGATGATAGGCAAAACCCTGGAGAGCGGAACTTGGTCAGAGTAGACAACACTTGAGCTTGAGGAACAGTCGACCTGATATAAGGCAGCTTCCCTGTTCCTATTGAATGCTGATATACAGCACGTCAGCTGTGTCTCACAATAGCAAACCAGTAATGGTTGTGGTTCAGTTATTCACTACATCCTCAGCCTCATGTTCAAACAAGCAAGCTAGCATAGCAGGGGGTTCAAACATGAGTGTTTAAGCTGTTTAAGACCAATGGATTTAATACCAGCTCAGTCCAAATGGGTGTGGCTGTTTAGTCCAGAGAGTTCGTCCTGCATGACTAGAAAGGCTTTTGCTTAAGGTTTCCCCCCCCTCTTTTCCCTTCCTTGAGCAACTGCTTGGGTAAAATATAGCACACCCTACCCATAAAGTCCTTTGTTACAACATCTTTGCCATAAAGCTGCAAAACCTTGGCTCCCAAGTACATTAAATTCTTATAAACCTGCCTTCATTTTAAGCATGCAATATTTCAACACACAAAGCGCCTCTTCTGAAAAGATAGCACTTTAATGAGGAGACAGGTAAAACATATAAACCAAAGCTCATTATGGCATAATTTCTGGGAGATGACCAAGCTGTTATAAAAAGGAAGTTGTGGCAGTCACATTTCACTGGAGCTTGAAGCTAAAAACATGAAGAGAAGGCCACAGCATGGTGCAGGACAGGTCTGCAAAACCTGTTTACTGCTGAAGGCGAATGGCTGCATCCTATTTATGCAAAGAAAGGCTCTTACAAGACTGTCACAGAACAGGAGAAGCACGTAAAAACATTGCAGAAGAAGACTTCAAGTGGTTAGAATAGACGTGGTCAAACAGTGACCTCCAGATGTTGTGAACTAAACCTCCCATCAGCCCCAACCAGCATGGGCAACAATATCTGAAAGGGTACCAGTTTGGCTGCCTCAAGAATTAGAATGGTCAAACTGAGAATTCTTGGGACCATTGACTATACACCCATCCCTAAGGCACAATAATCATCGACATGCGGATGATACCCAGTTCTACCTCTCGTTTAAATTGAAACCAGCGAGGACAGTGAAGGTCTTATGTGAGTGTCTGGAGGTGGTTGGAGGATGGATGGCGGCTAACGGATTGAAGTTTAATCCTGACAAGACAGAAGTACTGTTTTGGGGGACAGGGGACGGGCTGGTGTGGAGGACTCCCTGGTCCTGAACAGGGTAACTGTGCCCCTGAAGGACTAGGTACATAGCCTGGGAGTCATTTTGGACTCACAGCTGTCCATAGAGGCGCAGGTCAATTCTGTGTCCAGGGCAGCTGTCTACCAGCTCCATCTGGTGCGCAGGCTGAGACCCTACCTGCCTGAGGACTGTCTGGCCAGAGTGGTGCATGCTCTAGTTATCTCCCGCTTGGGCTACTGCAATGTGCTTTGAAGGTGACTCGGAAACTGCAATTAATCCAGAATGCGGCAGCTAGATTGGTGACTGGGAGTGGCTGCCGGGACCATATAACACCAGTCCTGAAAGACTTACAATAGCTTCCAAGTACATTTCCAAGCACAATTCAAAGTGTTAGTGCTGACCTTTAAAGCCCTAAACGGCCTCGGTCCTGTATACCTGAAGGAGCGTCTCCACCCCCATTGTTCAGCCCGGATACTGAGATCCAGCACTGAGGGCCTTCTGGCGGTTCCCTCACTGCGAAAAGTGAGATTACAGGGAACCAGGCAGAGGGCCTTCTCGGTAGTGGTGCTGCCCTGTGGAACGCCTTCCCATCAGATGTCAAGGGAAGTTTATAATATTTAACGCTGTATTATGTTTTTAATATTCGATTGGGAGCCGGCTGGGGAAACTCAGCCAGATGGACAGGATATAAATAATAATAATTATTTTTAATTAAATGTGCCCATGCACTTCCACCCTGAAGGAAATCCAGTAGGTGGCCATGAACGAGATGTAGCAGGTTTGTTAGGCAGAACCGTGAATTAGGCATTTGCCACAAGTCGCCTGGGCATGATTCAGCACCGGATATAACAATTCCACTACCTGGGCAGAGATAAGTGTTGTGGTTCTGCCTTAGGCCCCAATGCCTGTTTGCCCAGAATGAGGTTCCAAGCCAACACAGATGCCGCCGAGAGACTTGCCCTAGTCTGAATGGGTAAGCCTGCATTAATAAGCAGCTGGGGGGGGGGGGGAAGATATGCTCCTTCCAGCCCAGAATTCCATTTATCATGAGCTTACAGCAAAGAGATAAAGGGAAATAATTATCTTAACGTAGTTCCAGTCATCAGTAACAGTGTCAAGGTTTTGCCCTGCTGCTGACCCGGAACATGTGACTGTAACACAAGAGAGAGGGCTGCTGTCAGCTGAAACGGTGACCCTCCTACATTATTGTCAAAAAAGCAGAACAAAAGATCCTTTTGTTTTATTGTTTTTGCTGGGTTTAATTTTCTTACAACGGCTGGGCAATCAGGAGGTCCTTCTTCTCCAATAACAGATGTACCTCCAGGTTTGAATCAAAGACACAGGCAAGTGAATTCTCCAGCTGAGATTGTGTTTGTGTGTGTGTGTGTGTGTGTGTGTGTGTGTGTGTGTGTGTTGTTTTTTGCTTCCATCTAAACTAGCTTCCTCTTTTGCTCCTTTTACGCTCATCTTTTCACATCCCCTCTCCTTTATTGACTACAGTAAATTACCTAATCATTGTTAAACATTCATTTTGGCAATCTCCGTCGGCAAATGGGAATGCACAAATTATAATCAATGACAGCATCTTGATTAAATTAAAATGGGGGTGAGGAGAGTTTCTTAAACTCATGCTTCACAAAGTGTGAAGCAAGTCTTCCATGGTTACGTTGTGAACCGCCCCGAGATCTAGGAGCAGTATACAAATTTAATAAATAAATAAATAAATAAAAGGACCAGGCCTACAGTTTGCATTATTCCTTTGATTTCCAATGTTTGGAGGTGAGTGCTGTTGGTTATGAACAGCAGAGGCTCACCAGGTGGGGAAGGAGCCATTACACTAGGCTTCCCAGCAGACGGGTCACTGTTGCTTATTGAGAGATGGGTCAGGCAGCAGAGAGGTTACTGTGGTGCAAACGTACTGGCAGGGGTGTCCCACTGGCTCAACTAGTGTGTTTGCACCACACCAACTCCCCTGCTACATGAGCTCTGCCCCACCCAGCAAGCCGCTTCTGGATATGAAACTAAAACAGCTCTACCCATGCACAAGAGAGAGTCTTGATGGGTCTTCAAGGGTTACAGAAGTACAAAAGATTTTTTTTGGGGGGGGACCCCTAAACATCAGAATGAGCATGCTCAGTGATCACAGAATGTTGATTTGAGTGTTGCGAGGAGATATGGGAAATTGAGTAGCAACGGGAATGGAATGGGGTGTCTGGGTTTGGGAAGGACAGGGAAAGCAGCTCTGTGGTACAACATCTATACTGCATGCAGAAATCCCCAGGTTTAGTCCCCAGCATCTCCATGTAGGGCTGGGAGAAACTCCCTCCCTGAAACCCTGAAGAGATGCTGCCAGTCCGTGGAGCTGAATGGCCAGCTAACAGGGACACTCTACATTGCAGCATCCACCAAGGCCAGGGCTACAGTCTGAAAACACACAAAGCAATGAACATGCTAAAACTAAGTAGTTCTTAGTCTATAGTAACTGCCTGAATGGAAGACCTCTTGTGAATCTTCTATATGCCGCATTGAATTCCACGATGGAAGTACGGTGGGATATGCAATTTAAAATAAACGAATCACTTCTAGTTTTTTTAAAAAAATAAAATCTAATTGCCATTTAAATTTGGTTCATATATATATTGTCTCATAAAAACCCTACAACATTTTTTCAAGGCAGACTATAACTACAGAATGAAAATAAGAACACAAAACCAGAACAAATGTAAAGCAAAAAGCAGCACAGCAGCGAATAAAAACAGGTGCTATGGTCTTAATTTCACTTGCATTGCAAACCTGCAATGTGCAGAATCCACGCAACCCCTGCCTAGACTTTTAATGTATTTTTAATCTTTTGTTGGAAGCCGCCTAGAGTGGCTGGGGAAACCCTGCCAGAAGGGCGGGGTATAAATAAATGATGATGATGATGATGATGAGGTTACTAACTCTGGATTTTGCCATCCTCAGTTTGCCTTGAAAATATTATTTCTTGAAACCTACAGTGAAAGTACAACAGACTTCCTGACCCTCAAGTCATGCAGAACAGGCACCCCCAAACTTCGGCCCTCCAGATGTTTTGGACTACAATGCCCATCTTCCCCGACCACTGGTCCTGTTAGCTAGGGATCACGGGAGTTGTAGGCCAAAACATCTGGAGGGCCGCAGTTTGGGGATGCCTGATGTAGAACATACTTCAGCACGTAATATTTCCATAGGCAAATAGTGTGGTTTGGATAGGCCTGAATAAGCCTGTCAGTAATAACAACAAAGTGATCCCCAAGCACATGCACACACAAAGCCTAGCCATGGAAGTCTATAAAGCACAATTCAATAATAATTTGCTTTCTTCTTCTAATTGTATAATTAAGTTGGAAAATGAAATTTTATAACACATGTGCACTTTTTGGATCTAAAACAATGGAATTTGGAAGCTTGGCAGCATAGCTGGGGAGGGAAGGAGGTGCCACAGAATTGCAGGGATGGGGACATACAAAAGAGCACAGGCCTTTTAACAGAAATAAAGGAAGCACCAGAGCAGGGTTGGGGGAACCTGTGGCCTGCTAGGTTTGTTGGACTACAACTCCCATCATTCCTAACAATTCTCCATGCTGGCTGGGGCTGATGGAAGTTGCAGTCGAACGACACTTGGTGGGCCTAGGCTGCCCAACTTTGCACTAGAGAAAGAAAACGAAAGACAAAAGCAGAAGAAGAGACTGCAACTCAGTTCAGGCATCCCAACACCACACACACACACACACACACACACACACACACACACACACACAACCAGCCCCAGATGCCCATTTGGAGACACTTGATCTCATACCTTGCTTGCTACCAAGCCACTCCTGATACGAGGCAGCTCCAGGTCCGCTGAGTTCTACAGACAAAACAAAAAGTTCTGTTCACAATCAAACACTTTTAACAGAAATCTCTTTTTCACCTTGGCAAAAGGGGGTAATTTCATGGATCTGAGTCCGCCTCTGCCCCTTCATTTCTTGAAAGAGGTAGGGGTCTAACTAATAAAATGGGCAGCAAATTAGACTAGTGAGTGGTCCCTATCATTAACATTTATTGCATTTCTATCCTGCCTTTCTTCCACAGAGGTCAAATAAGTATACACAGGATACTCTTGCAATGACTTCTGTGAAGATACCACAAAGGAAGTTGACTGGACTAACCAATGGGCTATTGATTCTCTTAAGAGTAGGAAAAGGGATAGCCAATTTGGTGCCCCCAGGCTGTTGCTGGACTATGACACCCATCAGCCTCAGCCAGCACAACCAACGGTCATGGACATGGGAATTGCAGTCCAACAGCATCTGGAGGGCACCACCATGGCTACACCTTGAGTTGGTGGTGAGGCCCTGGTGCCATTTGCTGACACAGTGAGGTTTCCTTTAGGAACACAGATCATTGGTTCATCTAGCTCTGGACTGTCCATACATAATGGTAGCTGACTTTTTGCGCAGAGAAGTGGCTTTTGGCAACCCCTGTATTAGGCTGTTATAAATTCTCCACTGCTCGTTGTATGGGTAGCTAGAATGGAGGTGAGGGGATTTTTGAGAGGATCCACAACAGCAACAACAATATTTATTACCTACAACAATGTTCTTCAACCTTGGGTCCCCAGATAATGTTGAACTACAACTCCCACCACCCCCAGCAATGGTCAGGGGATGATGAACACTGGCCTAGAGAGTGGACATTTTCTATTGCCCCTGGCTTAGGCCTTCAGCAGTCATCCCTGTCACCAGGAAGGACCAAGAGGTGTGGTTTGTCTAGTTGCCTTTCCATCCATTTTAATATTTCATTTTAATATTAATTAAAGCAAGGGCAATACATAAAAAAGTGGGCATGTTGCAATCTCCCATAGAAATTTGCTGTTGTAAGCTTATGTTGTAGTTTATCTGGGTCTGAATTAACTTCTGTTGACATTATCTTCATCCTGTTAAAATGTGTTTTGTGATGGTCTGACAACTAGATAGAAACAAATGAATCTCCTCTGCTTAAACGGCCTTAAAAGAGTCACCTTTTCAAGGTGAATCTGCAAGTATTTGCTTTAAAAGTATAGGCATGGAGAGAAGTTCCTCTTTATGTATAAAGACTTTTAGTGAAAAGTTCGACAGCTTTGCCTTAACTTGACTCTGCTCTAACACGCGGCATACTAGAAGCCAATGTCAGTGATAAAAGTGGCCCAACACAATATTCAGTACACCACTTAAGTAAAATAGGAATCACAGATGACAAAGAAAGAAATTACAATGCAACTCAATGGATGTGAATATTTTTCCATTATCTCAACGCGCTCTGAATGAATCCCAAGAAACTGTCAGGTTGGTAGGTCAATATTACAATGGCTTTAGAAAGGGTAAAGGATTGAAAAGACGTGCTATTGGGTGATGCAGAGTCAGATCAATGAAGATGAGGGATGAGAAAAAACAAAAATAAATCGTGTGTTTAAGTGAAATGAGCTGTCTAGGCATATATTTCCCTATTGCAGAAGAGGGTAGGTGGTGGTATAAAGGGCATTGTACCTTAGAGGGTGCAAAATGATTATTTAGCAAGTGATAAAAGATAGTGTGATAAGGTTAGAACATTTGAAGACGCCTTATACAGTCCATTTAGCTCAGTATTATTATATGAGCTTTCCACAAATTCATACCAGTGTATTTTTCAGTCCTACCTAAAACTGCTGGGGATTGTACCTGTGGCTTTTAACAAGCAAAGCATATTATTATTAGGTTTGTTACTCGCCCTTCCACAGGCAGGTTACAGTAATATAAAATACTGCATTAAAAACAGCTTAAAGCAAATTAAAACCACTGCCATAGTGGGCCCACTTGATTAAACAATACAGTCACATATCTGTGATTAGATAAATATTTCTAAAGCCCCAGCGGGTCTTTTCTTTTTAAAATATACTTTTAAAATATTTTTAATTACTTTTTTCACTTCTTTTAAAATAAAATATTACAAGTGGTGCTTTGGTTATGATTTGCTTATATAAAATTCTGATTTTGCAGATTCATATTTGTTTTTATGCTGAACAGTGGTTACGAACATAGTACAGAGATCACCAAGGAAGAAGACTAAGGGCAAAAGGCATTTGGGTTTTCTCGGTATTTCCTGAGTTATAATTGTCTATACTGCTGACATTTCGTCAGCATACACTACTGTTGCTCTGAAACAAACTAGTCCACATTGTTTTGTTTTTCAATTTCCATTTGAGCCTATGTAATGTTCATTTATATATCGAGCTGTTTATGTCAGCTTGTAAGAGTTAACTTTGGGGTCCTCCTTTTCGTCACACAGAGAAGCACATCCCCTCCTTGCAAATGCCTTCCTAGGCTCTTCCTCTGCCTTCGCCCAGCAAACAGCTGCCAATGGCTCCTGGCAGCAAGCAAGTCCAATTGAATTTTAAAAGATTTTCCATTCTACTGCACTATTTAGCGAGCACAGAAAGGAGGCTGGGGGTGGGGGGGGTGGAACTTGTGTGTTGCTTCACCATTTATGTTGTGTAAATCTGAGATAACAGATCTTCTGCCTAATCCTAATGAGGCCTCCCCATTAAAATCTTTATTAGCTTCCAGCACAGTGGATTGCCAAAAAGCTTGTCAGTCCCCTCCCCTCCCCCCATCCCACTATCTCCCTGTACCAAGATCTGCTTTAACTTTTACAAATAGCTCTAAGATATTTCCCCTGCTTATCAGCATTGCCAAGCAGCTTGCCTTATCACTGCTATTGCAGATAAAATAAATGAGCTACGAATGATATGAATAATGGCATTTTCTGTAGGCTGGTTTCCCATTACATTCTCAACAGATTGTAGATTTAAACTTCAGCACAAAAGAGGCAAGGAGGAGAAAGAGAAGGTTTCCCCCCTCCACCGCCAAATTACCTTCCTTTTGCTCAACAGCTTCAGATTCCTGGATGTATTTTAAGCCTACCTGAACTGAGGAGGCAATTAATTTTGAAAGGGACAAGAAGAAAGACAAGGTTCGGCTTCTCAGAAAATCCCCAGGACTAGCTGTTCTGTGACTCTTAGAGGGTTGCTGCATTCGGCTGGGGGGGGGGGGGGCTTCAAGGCTACACAGGGCCTGATAAAGCTGTCTTCATTAGACATCCTTCCCCCACCCCACCCCACCCTCTAGCTGTGTACAAGCCTGGAATCATGAACAGGACAATGGAATCATGGAAAAGGAAGCAAAGACTTGATACAGAATAATACATTTCTTGCTACCAATACACACCTGATCAGATTTTGCCGGATGTGGTACATTAGCAGTGTAGGCAGGGCCACAGAAAAAAGGGTGATAACAGTAAGGAGGGGGTGGGTAACCTGTTTCAGCCCAAGGGCCCCCCATGCCAGTGGTGGGTCGGACGAAAAGTCAGTGGAGTAATTAATGGGAATTTTACCTTTGCAAAGAAGCAGGCTAATTTCTAAACTGGTCAGAGTTCAAGGACACAGTCGTCCCAGGCAAAAACTGTGGAGGTTTGTGTGAAGCAGGGCCAGTGAGGTGTGTGGCCTGACGGAAAGAGGGTATGGCCTGAGGGGATGTGGCCTGGCGAGTGTTTCCCGGGCCAGAGGTCTGAAATGGTCTGAGGTTCCCCACCTCTGCAGTAAGAGATCAGAAAGTCCTACTGGTACAACAGGTAAATGGGTGGACTTGGGCGAGGAAGCCAGAGCTGGCAAACCTCGCCCTGCAATAAACAACTAAGGGCCTTTAGCTCAGTGACAGGGTGTCTGCTTTGCAAAGCGGAAAGCCCTAGGTTAAATACCTGGCACTGCTGGAAGTATCCCCTACCCGAAACCCTAGAGAGCTGCTGCCTGTCAGCGTAGACCAGTGTAGCCAACCTCGGCGCTCCAGATGTTTTGGGACTACAATTCTCATCATCCCTGACCACTGGTTCTGTTTAGCTAGGGATGATGGGAGTTGTAGTCTCAAAACATCTGGAGGGCCGAGGTTGGCCACCAATGGTATAGACAATATTGAGCTAAATGGATCAGTGGTTTGACCCAGTGTAAGGCACCTTCCTATATTCAAACTGGGCATGTCCTTTGAGGGAAACTGCTACAGAAATGATAAAATATCTTCTAAAGGGGAAGAAGATTCTTTGCCACAGTAGAGATGACATCCTCAGGGCTGTGATGTAAATAAGTGGTGGTAGTGGTAGGGTTGTCAGCATACTCTGGCTTACAACAGTGGTTCCTAACAGCATCTGCCATATTCGTTTTCCTCTGTCATAATCCTATTATTTTAAATTGCTAATGCACCACTCCCATGATGGAACTCAAAGCAGTGTACATGAAGGTTCCCTGGTAGTGTCCTACTCAAGCACTGGCCAGGTCCAGACCTGCTTAGCTTCAGCAAGGTTTGCTGCATCATATATCTTCAGGCTATACCCTGGGATGACTCACACTTATTCCTCCCTGCTTGTGGATTACATTAAGATGCTTCTATACACTGGAGTGTATGAAAAGCTCTACAGTGTGATGATAACACTCACACATAATCCAGGAGCTGAGAAGCAATGAATGCCTATTATCATGGAGGTTTAGACAGTGGAAGGTGGCCGATTAGGAGACACACAACACTGTCACACCAATCTCAACCTGTCCCCACTGGCCTGCTTTCCTACTTACAATTTTATTTATTGCATTTATATCCCACCTTTTCTCCAAGGAGCTCATGCTTCCTCATTTAGGTCACCCAGCAAGCTTCATGGGTGAGCAGGAATTCAAACCCTTGTCTCCCAGACCATAGTCCAATACTCTAGCCATTACACTACCACTGGCTCTCAAAACGAACTCAACTTACAACCAACCCTAACAGCTCCATCATCTTCAGCTCCTCTTTGCTAATCAAGGAAGGAGACAAAATTGGAACTAGCTGGTGCTGTCTATCATTCATTGTATGTGGTTGTGCTTATCATTGTCTATGGCTCCAGCTACTGTTGACCTCCCTGCCTTCCACTCTGGTCACCAGCCACCACTGGATTTAGATCTCGAGTCATATCAACCATCACTATTTCCCACTTGCTCATCCATGCTGATCCTGCTAATATCAGTACATAAGACAGCTGGGTGTTCAGCTGTGCCAATAGCTGCCAACCACAAAAGCACCACAGTCACTATCCGGAAACATCCTTAAACTCTTCCACTGAACTGAACAGACCCAGGGAGATGACAGCAACTGATTAAAGTAATCAATATCCAAGTCTTCCCCACCAACACCCTCCTCCCATCTCCCATCTCTGTCCTAGGGGCCGGATCCAGCATTCTGTTGTGCTAGAAGGCAGGTGAGTTTTAATGATGTGCACCAGTAGAACAAGTTAAAGTTACTCTTACTTTGCACTATATTGGATACAACCACAGCTTGGGCATGAACCCCACTGAAACCAACAGGACTTGTTTTGGTTGGCTGGACCAAAAAAACCCTGGCCAGATGGAAATGTAAAACTCAGCAACACCTGTCTTGTATTTTCTGGACACTTAATCTACCAGATACATGTAGCTATGAGTAACACACCATTTGCTGACTGCCATACTATGAACTCCTTGGTTCCATCATGTTACAAAAGTGTGTCTACAACATTTGACAGAGTCAAGCGAAAATGGTCTTCTCTCACTAACCTTTTTTCTTTCTTTTTGGCCTTCTGCTACCAGCACAGCAGGGTTAAATGATTTTCCATTCCCCCACAATCCTAGCCCTGTCACTGTATCAAGGTTATCTATTATTGGCAGTGACAGGTGAAAATTAATCTCCTAATTATTTCTTGCTGCGTAATCTCCACTGAAGAAGTAACATAAAAGGATTACAGTGCAGCCTTCGTGGAAGGCTTTTCGGGAGCCAATCATACGGTTCTAAGGGAGGCATGTGTTGGAGAGGTATTTATGGAGGATTTCTAATCATCTGAAGACACACACACATATACACACACACAACTGCTTTAGGACCAACACACTCTGGACTAAGGAGCCACTTGGAGGTCTCTTAGTGGCACAAAAGAAACAATCTTTCACTCTCTTGCCAACAACTCAAGGGAGAATAGCAGGTTAAACACACAACATGTTTCCGCTGTTGCTTGCCGTTTGTTTTGTCAAGTGTTCAAAACATGCCTCCAACAGCACCAGAAGGAAATTAATTTTTCCCTGCAGACAGATTTTTTTAAAACACACACACACACCAATGTTAGACTGGCATTCTGTTATTTATTGCTTAGCCCAGCCTTCCACTCCCAGCTGAGTGCAATTCAAAGAAACAAATCAGACTGGCAAAAAGATGTCCCAGCATGGAATGTTCCCGTTCAGGATTCCAGCCAGCCACTTTCTTTCCTGGGCTATTCCATTCCGTCTTCTGATCACAATGAGCCTGCTCAATCCTCACTGAACTACTTTGGGTTCTCAACACCGAGCCAAAGAATTTTTCAAAGTATTTTTTTCTACTTCTGCAAACCTTTGGGCTTCCCTGCAAGGCCGATACCACCCACTTGTGCATGGATGGTGCCATTTTGGATACATAAGGAGCCTCACCTGGGTCACACCCACACTATATATGTGAAGTACTCTTAAAGCAATTTAATGGTGACAGCTCCCCCACCTAAGAAAGAAACCGGAGAACTGTAGTTTGCTGAGGGTGCTGGGAATTAGGGATTCTTTGTGGGGAAACAAGAACTCTTAAAGTGTTTAAAAATGTGCTTTGAATGTATGGTGTGTATGTGAGATTGGAAAATGAGTTCGCTATTACTATACAGGAGGTTGCGGAAGGAGAGCCAGCTGCACTCTCTGCAATGCACACAGGACCCACTCCTGCATTGTGTTTCCTCTTAATGGAAATGACAAAGAAGAAGAAGAAACCCACCCAACTGGATGCCATAGCAGACATCATGCTTTGGAAGGGGGTTGGACCAAATGATATTTTGGGTCCTTTCCCATTTTATGATTTTAGGATTGCATGGCAAAGTTCCCATAGTTTGGTCACTCACCCTAACCTCTGTAACTGGCAATGGTTCTCCAAGGTCTCAGACCAAAGGAAGGTCCTTCTCAGACCCTCAACCTGAGATGAGACCAGGGAATGAACCTAAGAACTTTTGTATGAAAAGCTTAAGGTTATAACTGAGCTGTGGGCCCTGAACTACAATACGTTGGGTTGTATCAAATGTTAGTCTTGCTCAGAGTGGACCCAATGGAATTAATGGACCCAAGTCCACTCTGAGTAGGACAAGCATTGGCTACATTCCTAAGAGCCAAAGGTTTGCTGTCCCTTTTCTAGATGACCAACCCTGTTAAACCACCAAACTTGGATTTAAACCAGCTGGATCCTCTCAGTTCAGCATCTTAAATGCAAGTAAAGGGAAAGGTAAAGGGACCCCGGAGTATTAGGTCCAGTCGTGACCGACTCTGGGGTTGTGGCTCTCATCTCGCATTATTGGCCAAGGGAGCCGGCGTACAGCTTCCAGGTCATGTGGCCAGCATAGTAAAGCTGCTTCTGGCGAACCAGAGCAGCACACGGAAACGCCGTTTACCTTCCCGCTGTATTTATCTATTTGCCCTTTGACATGCTTTCAAACTACTAGGTTGGCAGGAGCTGGGACCAAGAAACGGGAGCTCACCCCGTCGTGAGGATTTGAACCGCTGACCTTCTGATTGGCAAGCCCTAGGCTCTGTGGTTTAACCCACAGCACCACCCACGTCCCTTCTAAAATGCAAGTAAATTGACTTAAATGAGTTTACAGCAGGCTGCAGGAGAACATTCATTCCCATAGAAATACTGTTTTGCTGCTTTAAGGCAGAAAGCAAAAGGAGTCCAACTTAAATTTGAAGGAAAAAACTGACAGAATTTGAAGGGAAAATAATATAAAACTGGTTGAACAACCCAATGTACACCACACAAAGAAAACTAGCCGTAAGATCTGGGTGATGAAATAGTCTGACCACAGCTCCAATTACTCTGCCTAAGGACGGATCTGTTTTTATCAGGTTCTTTCTACTCTTCACTAAGGGTGCAGACAGACAGACATTCTAAAGTGCTGTGGAAAGTGGTCTGAACATAAATGTTCTTGCCCTGAAAGCCACTTTGTTTTTAAAATGTGCTGTCTTGAACTGTACTATAGTGGTGAATACTGCATCACGACAGCCCCAGTAGTTGCAATGAGACTTCAAAATATGCAGGCAGCTGCGTGGATCCATTATATATTATTGCCACACATATGCAGAGATACATAGATCAAAGAGCAGCAGAACATGTAATACCCAGGGACTGCAACCCTATCTATTCTGCAAGTAAGCTCCAACTTCTGGCTATATAGGCTTAAGCTTGCAAAACAGCCTTAGCTTTAAACAAAAGGTTCTTGGAAGCTGAACTGCAACCTTTAGCTTTTTAATTCAGAATGGAAACAATCTCCCACAGGTGTGTTGCCATTTAAACTGCTAACCCAAAGAAGGAATCCTGCCAAAGAAAAGAAATATACAACCTCCTCTTATTTTCCTCATTCTCTGACCTGTATGCACACAAACCTGAAAGCTTCATTCTTACTTTATTTATTTGTCATAGCAAAGAAATTCCCACAATCACATGGACCCTCTGGCAGATGATGTAATCACTCCTGCTCTGGAAAAAATGTCTTGGACCTGCACTCCTCTGTTCATTATGGCACTGCTGCTCAGTCTTGGAGAAAGGTCTATGCCTTCCTGAGTTTTCTTATATAAATTCGGCCTGAAGTTTTGGGTCTTCTATCACCGCTCTTAAGGGACCCAGGTGGCGCTGTGGGTTAAACCACGGAGTTTAGGGCTTGCTGATCAGAAGTTCGGATCCCTGCAATGGGGTGAGCTCCCGTTGCTCGGTCCCAGCTCCTGCCCACCTAGCAGTTTGAAAGCACATCAAAGTGCAAATAGATAAATAGGACAAATGCTGGCTCCCTCAGCCTATAGAGCGAGATAGGCGCCGCAACCCCAGAGTCGGACACGACTGGCATAGCTGCCAAGTTATCCCTTTTTTACAGGGATTTTCCCTTATGCTGAATAGGCTTCCTCGCGAGAAAAGGGAAAACTTGGCAGCTATGACAACTGGACCTGATGGTCAGGGGCCCCTTTACCTTTATCACCGCTCTTATTTAGGGTTGCCAGACTCAATAGAGGACAGGACTTCTGTGCCTTTAATTGCCCTGCTCTCTTTTGCGTCTGGAAACCTTAAAGGGAAACCAGCAGACCCTTTGTTTAATTTCCAAGCAAAGGGTCTGCTGGTTTCTCTTTAAGGTTTCCAGACTCAAAAGAGAGCAGGGCAATAAAGGCACAGAAGTCCTGTCCTCTATTGAGTCTGGCAACCCTACTCTTATTTCTCACGTATTGAACCTAACTAGGAGCACAGCATGAGTATTCAAAAGATGAGCTGGTGAAACTGGGTCTCAAAGGCCATCAAATTGGACAACATAGGATTAATGTTTATAGTCTACAAAAACTTGCCTGCTTCTCTTAAACAGAAGCTCTTTATGTCTGGCTGTTAACCAGAAACTTGGTGGTTTGAGTGGACAGCTGTGGGCAGAATTCCTGCATTGCAGGGGGTTGGACTAGATGATCCTTAGGGTCCCTTCCACCTCTACAATTCTATGGAGGTAATCAATATAGCCATGACCAATTCCAGCCTGAAGACACAAGAAGCCCATGATTCAATATTGCATCAGGAGCTGTGTCACCTAGGCAATTCATGCAAAGAAAAAAACTCACACCACACGCCTGCCTCCTGATAATCAACAAACCATATATACTTGTGATACTGTCATGTACTTAAGTAACCACAAGATGGCATACAAATTATTGCAAAAATAAATATTTAAAAAAATGTGATTTGATGAGGAAATTCAAGTAAGTCAAGAGCAAGTATTGTATATCAAAAGGAGCACAGCTATGGAGGTCATCATTACCAAAACCACCACCAGAGGTCACTGTGCTACTTTTGTGCCCCTAAAAAAGGAATGAAAGGTGATGGTATTTTTAAATAAAATTATTTCTAGGGTGGTGGATGGAGAAACACAAACACCCATTTGCTCCTCTTTTGGCAACAAGCTTTATTGATGCTCCTGGAATGAGAGGAATTTGTGAGTATTAAATTAGCATTCAGATGGAAGTATTTTCTCATCTGCCTGAAAATTTTTACAGCTCCTATTCATCTGCTGGTTTGAATATATCTAAATCCACTTTTAACAGCAAATGCTGTACTTTAATAGCCTGGATTTTCAGCTTCCATTAAAGAGGTTAAGAGGCCCTGCTAGAGGGCAACACAGAAGTGCCATCACTGGGCCGAGGAAAGAAGGGACGGAAGACTTAAGCCTGATTAATGCAAACATTGTTGAGTATCTACAAAAATAGGCAGACAGTATCAAATATCATATTGTTTTCCATGCAAAATTTGATGCACCCTTTCCTGGGTGACTCTGCAGATTAGGTGCAAGGCAGCAGCGTTTAGACTAGATGATTCATTAAACCCAACAAGTTACATAAAAAAGTACTTGGGGACTTAAATATATAGTTAACGAGGGGAGGGGGGGCTATAAATGCAATAAATCTAAATGCAAAAAAGAAAGTTTTGCCCCTGTAAGGAAACAACTGGCCGAGTTTTACTGCTGGGTAATACGGGGATTTTCCTTCCATTTGACTGCAGCTGCAGTAGATAAACTGAAATAACTAAACGAAAGCTGAGACAGAAGCATAAGCCTTTAATGTTTTGTATCTTCAGCATTAAGCCTGTCACACAGAATTAAGATTTTTGTCGTTCTGCCATCTTGGGATATTTGTGTGTATGTGTGTGCGCACGCAAAATAAAATGATTACCAAACCTCTGACAAAACACACATCATTGCACATTAACAGACCTCTCTCTAATGGCTCCACACCTCCATCTCCAGCATTCCCACCCTCCAGTTCCCCCCACCCCTCTGCATATGGACACTATTGATATAAATTTGTGTGCATAGACATTTCAAGACAATGATTCTCCTTATATGACACAGAAATTCCGAGGTATTAGTTAAGGTATACAGCGGTATTAAAGGTAAAGGGGCCCCTGATCATTAGGTCCAGTCGTGACAGACTTTGGGGTTGCGGCACTCATCTCACTGTTTTGGCCGAGGGAGCCGGCGTACAGCTTCCAGGTAATGTGGCCAGCATGACTAAGCTGCTTCTGGCGCACCAGAGCAGTGCACGGAAATGCCGTTTACCTTCCCTTCGGAGCGGTACCTATTTATCTACTTGCACTTTGACGTGCTTTCGAACTGCTAGGTTGGAACAGCGGTATTAGGTAAGGACAATTCCTCTCTCGCTCATTACATCCTCTGATGTAATGGTTTCTGGATAGATCCATTTGCTTGATATTAGGGTCCCATCCAAACAGTGAAAGACTCTTACCGGTAAGAAGCAATGATCTGTCCACCTTGGGAGTCCCTTGATCTATTGGCAGTTTTAAATAAGCAATGTGATATGCACAATGAATGTAGCCTTGTGCGCTTGGTACACAGCCAGTCTGTATTTCTATAGCCAGTCATCGAATTTCACTGCTTTGCACTATCTTTATAAACAGGTGATCAAGGGGACAACATATACAATGGTGCTTCTGCAGGCTGCATCCTTGACTGTGCTGCCTTCTAGACATGCTGACATCTAGGAAGCCACCATGTGAATACTGATGCCACAAGCAGATTCTACGCTTGACTTCTTGGAGGGTGAGGCAGGAAGCATATAACTGAGCTGCAAAATAAGTGGATGGCAGATACAACGGTTCAGTTCTGGATATCACTAGGCGTACAGATCCTGCACAGCAGGGCTACAGAAGAGTTCCCTCCTGGAGGGACCGCTGTCAGCATAAGTAGACACCACTGAGCAAGATGGAGCAACAGTGTGTGTTGGACCAGTACAACCAGTATGGGGGTTGTGGCTTTAAGTGTTTGTTAGACTAGGGTCTGGGGAAAATTTTTTAACACTGTTTGGCTATAAACCTCATCTTGGTCCAGTCATAGTCTCTCAGACTAACTTACCTCACAGGATTGTTGTGAGGATAAGTGATTAAGTTTCCTTAATAATGGTTTAGTGCAATGCCTGAGAAGAACCATTGTGACTTGAACCATAATCTGGTCCCAGCTTATTCACTGGCACAATGCAGCATCAAGCAGCCATAGGCTCGATTTGCACAACATGCCAAATTTTAGGTCTGTTACATTTTGTGTTTGCATTGAAAATGATTTTATACACAAACACACCACGCACGCACGCACGCACGCACACAATTGTTTTATGCTGCCTGGAGATGCTCCGTATACATAACTCTCCTTGGAAAGCTCATGAAAAAAGCTTGTTTGCATTTAATTCTGCGTATGCAGAAAGGTGATCTATGTTAACATTTGCATGCAGTGAGTGGTATGATGGAAGACAACACAGGGTGGCTTTAAAAGATATAGCTCCCAAGTACTGGTTAAAAAAAAAGAAGACCTGCAAAAATTCATTTTACTGGCTACTTTTGTGCAACATTTTGACACCACAAGCTAATGAAGACCAATCACCACTACCATCACACCCACAAAGCAAAAACTCATTTGCAATGCAAACATGGTGATGGCAAGGATGAGGTAAGGTGCTGCTCTCACACACCTGTCTCAAAGGGTAACAATGAGAGGACAGCTGGAAAAAAAAATAGATGCAAATGCAATTTACAGCAGGGAAAAATGTGTCTGGGGAGTGTTTTAACATCACACAAACAGAGGGGCGGGCGGGCTGCAAAGGCCTTTATGGAAATTCGTAATATTCATGGATGGCTAGGAGTCATATTTATTTCTCGGCAGAAGCAAGGTTTGAACTAGGAACCCCAGGCTCTCATGTCTTCTCCAGCAATACTCCTTCAACACTATTCTGATAAAAATCAATATAATATCCCCCTGAGGTTGTTTTGTTTGCAAAGGTAACCAAACATGTCTATTCTCTGCCAATTCCCCCCCTTTCACATTCAGCAGTCTTCATGCAAAATAACTATCGCTCTCATGTAGAATGGCCAAATACAGACCATAGAATTGCCTATACTTAGAGAAGGTAGGTTTACATTTATGCATGTGAATTTTAAGAAGAGCAGCTCCAAAACTTTCTGGTATTCCTTGCTGCACACAAACTGCCTTTACCATCAAATCTGCATCAGGCCTAAACAGAAATCTATATAAAAGACTTCCTTTATCCCAGTGACATTAAAATGCCTAGTTTCCCCTCTCCCTGAAGAAAGATGAACAGAACAGGTTTGAGATCCTACAGTGGCTGATCTTACTTCGTTTAGAAAGCCAAGCAGATATGGTGGTGAAGAGCATAGCATTTTTAAGACATTAATGTACCACCAAGGTCCTAACAAAGCTTTTCTGCCACCTAAGTCTGTATGTGGAGAAAATCGGATTTAATGCATAAACATAAACCCCTGGAGTAAAATTCTGAGCAGGGATGACCAGAGGTTTAACTTCTTAGGAATGAGAGCCGGCAGGTTCGGCTAGCATATAATACCTTAACAATCTTTTCCAGCTAAGACAGACATTCTTCCAAGAGTGGATAATACAGTAAATAATTCCTGCTCCCACAGTAGAGAAAACAGTGCTTCAGGATTTGTGTAATAGGCAGCTTTCATGACCCCTCCAGCAATCAATAAGGACAACAAATGTTCCCCCCTTTATCTCTCTGTAAACATCCCCACTGAAACTGTTTATCCCCCCCCCCAAAAAAAAGTAAAATAGGATTTTGGCACCATTTATGCACAGAGGAATGAAATATACATTTCGGAGGCACACACATACAGCTTCTGCAGTACTTAGTCATTCCTTTAAAATGTTTCATTCCTGCAAGGTGGCCAATTTTTACTTTTTACTTAAAATCCTTTTCTCCCCCACGATCCTACCAAGGTTTCTGCTTTTCTTGCAGCCACAAAAACCAAAGGAAAATAGAAAGCTGCTTTATACAGAATAGGATCATTGGCCCATCTAGCTTAATATTGTCAATACCGATTGGCGGCAGATCCATTGGATTTCAGGCAGAGGCATCTCCCAACCCTACCTGAAGACGCAGGGAATTGAACCTGCATGCAGAACAGATGCTCTGCTTCTGAGCTATGGCCCTGTTTGCTCAGTGATGGGGGGAAAGCTCATTTCACACTACAAAATTTGCACTTTTTAAAAGAGCTGCTTTTAAATGTCTAATAGTTCCAAATGTTAATTTCAAATGAAGTGGAAGAGGTGGTTGGCAGGAGGGGGAAATGCAGGAGATTCAACCATGGCTTTCCTTGCAAGCCTGGAATGCATATTTTGTTACTTTATTTTATCATTTGTGAAAACATTTGTTGACCTTCTTTCATATAAAATAAAAGGCAGCTGACAGAATAAAGTCAGTGCAAAAAACAATACACACAAATACTACAGATATCCAGAATTTCTAATAAAACCAGCATTATGTATGTATTAATATGCTAATGTGATTCACCTAGCTTTGGAATGCTTTTGAGATCCCACTGCCACCATGTTATACTGGAAAGGTCCCTAGAGATCATTTTTAACTTGTTAACCTGGCGTGAGCTGATTTTTTGGACCTTGCGCTGAAACCCCCACCTTGGACAAGCATAGAAAACAAAACTGCACACGGTGTGGTAATTAATTACTATCTTGTTTTACTTTAAGATATTACTCTCAACTTTTATGTTTCAGTTAATACTAATCTTTTACAAATTCAAGACTCTTTCACCTTTGTGCTTTATGTTACCGACCTGTGTGGATGAGTAAACATGAAACGTTATCAGTACAATGCCACATCTGCCAAAGAAATTGCCCAAGAGATCTGCAACTTAGATCTAGAAACTGCAAGTGTGTACGCCCGCATGGAAAAGGGTAAGAGACAAAAGGCAGAAAAAGGAAAAAGCATTTCAGGAACATGGAATATTAAAACATCCACTGCCTCATTTCACACATCCACTGCCTCTCATGTATGTCAGTTCCTTCAGTTTATCTTAACAAGAATTTAATTCATTAGTTTAGGACTCCAGACTATCAGCCCTCAGGTTATCATCTTCCCTTTGAGAAGGTGAAGCACACCTTTGTGAATTACAGGGCTGTGTGCATGTGTGAGCATGCTAAGAATCTGCTAATGGGATGCGAGAGAAAATTTGTCTTGGCTTCTGTGGTTTCTTTTCTCATTCCCTTTTGCTGTAGTCATTTTGGTTTTATAACTTTCTCTGCCAGAATCCTAAACATTCTCCATACAAACCAATACATTTGCCCCCTTCTCCAGAAGTCTAAGAAAACCAGACACCCTAAAGAGACTGATATTTTCACAATCTCCATTCCATCTGCAAGGCTGAAACCCCATCCCATATGCATCTAACTCAGAAGCAAAGCTCCCTCAGCTAAACTCCCAATAACTTTGGCACAAGATCCAGTTCAATTGCTCCAATTCTAAGCACTCTTAATGCGCCGTTCAAAACCTGATTTAAATCCTGGTAATTATTTTTCAAGTCAAATTTATCCTATTGACTTCCAATGTGGCTAAACACAGCGTAAATCCAGACGCTTTGGTTTTTAAAGTATGTGCATGCCAGGTTGGAGAAATCACATATATCACACTCACAAAACTATTCAGATTTAAGTCCCACTGAACCCAGAGGGAGAGACATCCTTCCTAGCAAGTGTGCAGGTTTAAAATTGCAGTAATGGCTGTTTCCAAGAACACTCACTTGGGAGTTAAGTTGTCCTGGAAGATCTCCAGGCTTGCCTCAAAGTTAGTATTATTAAATAATAATAATAATAATAATAATAATAATAATAATATTTATTATTATTATTATTATTATAAACAAAGACCAGCTTCACTGAGTGGGCCAATCACCTCCTTTTGTGGTGTGTCAAGTTATTACACCAGACCCTTGTTAGTTCCAGATTCATCCAATTTTTGTTGGTCTTCTGCTCTGGAAAATAGTCTGGATTTCCCCTGTCCAGCTCCACCCATGAATGCAACCATTCAAAGTTTAGTATTTCCCCTTTCCTCCTGTGCTGTGTACAAAATGAAAGCAGACATGTACGGTATAATGAGGTTTTTTTTGGGGGGGGAGGAGATGCTCACTTTCCCAGAGCAGGCTAGGCTCCCATCATTTCAGAACGTCTCCACTGCTTTAAAAGCTCCGCTTTGAATACATTTTTAACCCAATTGCTAATATTCTGTATTGAGAACTGTCACATATTTACCGCTCACTTAAACAATTGGGAAGGCAGTATCCTCCTTAGTAATATCTCGCTATTATTCAGTTTGTCCTGGTGCCTTAACAAATACCATTTTTGGAGGTGGGGGAGGTGGAAAGAGTGCAATTTTAATAATAAAGAACGGCCGGGTAGGGGGAAAGAGAAAGGAAGCCAAAGGCCGAGGAAAATACGGCAAACGGTGGGGAGTAATGTAACCAGTTCGTCAATTCCACCGAAAGCAGGCGAGAAGAAAAAGACCAATTCACCGGCAGTGTGCGCGCGCGCGCAAGACACACGGCAGTTCCCCTTTTTGCGCCTGTCCAGCTCGCAATTGGGGCCCACAGCAAATCCCAGCTGCGCTCACCAAGAACCAGAGAGGGAGGGAGGGAGGGAGAGGAAATCTAAAAAGGCACCGATCCGGCTGCTTTTTTTTGTTTTTTTAAAGGGTGGTGGCGGAGGGGAAATTAAACGTGGATCTCCCCCTCTCCCCGGCCCACCTTGCAACCCAAACGGCTGGCTGTTTCGTTGTTCATTCGCGTCGTCATTAATATTACTATTGTTTTACTTACCCCCCTCCCCGACCACGCTGCTGTCCAAGCGAGGCGGGTCTTTAAAATGCAATCAAAAGCACAGTTGGCAACTTGGCGGTGGAGGAAGGGAAGAGAGATAATCCACAAGGCGGAGAGGGGAGAGGAGCGCAGGGAACAAGGGAAGCCTCCCGAAAGGCGCGCGCACAGACACACTCACACGCGCGAGGCGCGGATCGAGGGAGAGACGGAGGGGATGGGGTGGGGGCTGGCGGATCAAGTCTTTAATCCATAGGCGAGATGGGTTTGATCGGCTTCGGCGGGCGATCAAGGGAAAGCCAGCTTCTTTGGCACAAAGGAACATCCATCCACACAACAAGGACGGCAACTACAACACCCTGCAGGCGGAGGCGGGAGAGCGAAAGAGGATCGGATAGAGCCCGGCAGCTCGCTTTCTTTTCCAGCCGACTAAACAATCCCTTTGCCGAGGCAAGCGGCGGCGGGAGGAAGAGACAGACCTCCCTCGTCTCTCCTTTTTCCCCTTGCAAAAGGAAGAGAGATAGATATATGGATATACACACATGTATGTGTATCTTTGCTCGCTTTTCTTCCAGTCGCTCCGCCGTTGCTTGAATGCAGGCAGATTCTAGGTGGACGCCGGAGGGAGAAACACAGGTCTTCAGAGTACGGAAAATATATATGTGGGGGTGGGGGGGAGTGTATTAAAGGTGCCTTTAAAAGAAAATAAAGTTTTCCCCTCCTTTTTTGCTTCTCCACTTGCTTTGCTGGTCTCGCTTCCTCTTGCTTTCCTTTTTCTTCCTTCCTTCTCAACCCCGCTCTCGACCCAGAAGATCAAACCACCACAATCGAAGGCAACGAGAAAACTAACAAAACCTTCCGCTCAAAAGCCAAACGCAGGAATCATTTCTCCCCCTCCGATCCCAGACTGCGGGGTCATCATAGCCAGAGAAGGCACAGGAGGAGGAAACGCGGCTCCTCCGATCGGCATCAATAAAGCAACGAGCTGGGGGAGGGGGAATTTTTAAAAAACAACAACAAAAGCAATAAAAAAGCAAAAACAAGTCACAGCTGCCCCCCTGGCACCATCACAGCCAGAGACAAGTCCCCCCCGGCTTTGGAGAGGTCTCGTTTTTTCTTCCTCTCTTTCTTCCTCTCTTTCTTCTTGTTCAAGTCTTGGTAGCCATCATTCCCAACCATGGAAAAATAAAAAAGGCGGAGGAATGAATTTAAAAGAAGAACAAGACGTTTGGAAAACCTCAAAAGCTGCTTCTTTTTCCTTCCCCTCCTACTGAGGAGGCGGCGGCAGCGGCAGGAGCAACACGCCCAGGCGAGTGAGCGAGCGAGCGAGCGAGGATCCCCTTCGCTTTCCTCCCGCCGCGGTTCCCTTTTCCCAGCTAGCGCTTCTTAAGCAAAGCCGCTCCGAGCGGCGACTGCTCTGCGCGCAGGCGATTGCGAGCGACTAAAATGTAGCAGAGAGAGAGAGAGAGAGACGGAGAGAGAGGAGATCCAGGCGAGAGTAATCAAGCCAAGAGAAGCAGATCCTCTCTGTGTGTGTGTCCCCGCACCTCGCCCAGAGGCTGGGGTGGACCCTGTTGCAGCAGGCACAGCAGCAGCTAGTCTACAGCCGCCTAACCGTGTCCCCCCCCCCACCTGCCCCGCTCTCCAGAACAAACCTTCGCCCGCTCCCACCCCAGCTGCGTCCTCCCCTTCCCTCTGGGGGCTGGGAGGCAGAGCCAGATTTGTTATCTCAGTTATAGCTGGAAAGGGGGCGGGCGGGCGGGGAGGACTGTGTTGCAACTCAAGCACAGCCTTGTGTCAGAGTTTAACGGGTGGAGGGGGGGCAGGGGGAAGAACTGCTGCTCAGTTCAATAAAAGGAGATATGTCAGAAGAAGGGGAAATTTGGACAAATGAACCCACAACGTTGCCGCCCAGCCTTAAGGGTCTTGGTCAAAGGGGGGGGGGCAGCCAGCCCAAGCATTGTGGCTGCTGAAGCCAACCACAAAATGGTCTCTCCCTCCCTCCCCAGGAAAGAGAGGCTGCTGTAGAGGTGGCAAGGAGGAGGAGGCTGTCAGGGAGGCAGCAGATCTGGCCTCCAAGGAGCAGCAGCTGGCAATTCATTCCTTGGAGGCCAGATCTGCTTGCCTCTGTAGACCCTGCCATCTGAGGTGGATGTCTCACCTTGGCTGATGGGTGGGCCGGCCCTGATCCCTGTAACTAATTGGTGGGAGGGTTGTATATCTTTGGCTTCCTGTCACCTTCCAAAATAATGATAAATGAAAGAATCTGGCTCAGATGCAAGACAAAGAGCAGAAGAAATCCCTTGGGAACATGTCTCCATAACCTTCATCCAATGTATCCTTCTGGTTTCCTTTATCCCTGTGCAGTTAAAGGCTATGGCGGGCATAGGCAACCTTGGGCTCTCCAGATGTTTTGGAACTACAACTCCCATGATCCCTAGCTAACAGGACCAGTGGTCAGGGATAATGGGAGTTGTAGTTCCAAAACATCTGGAGAGCCAAGGTTGCCTATGCCTGGGCTATGGCGATACATCCTACCTGGGGCTGCCTTTGAAGGCTACTCCCAAATTGCAAAACTATAGCTGTCTGGCTGCTGACTAGGATGATTACAAATGCTTCTGCAAGTGCAATGGCTAAACTTTGGTTTCCAAGCTCAAAGGGATGGTGCTCACCTTTACAGTCCCAAAAGGATCAGAATCCCAGATATCTGAAAGACCACTTTCTCTCAGTGTACATGCCCTTACATCAAATAGCATTGCTCTGCCTTTAGCATGCCTTCTAGAGATGCTTGCCTGGTACCAGTTCTTAGTTCATTTTGGCATTGTGACATTTTAATTTTTTTTAAAAAAAACTTTTGATTGAAGTTCGTTTTATGCTGCTTGCTGCAATTTGATTTTTTCCTGCTTTATTTGTTGATATATTATTTTTATTATTTGAGGTCATTTGTTTATGTTTTTGCAGGCCATGCTGGAAGCAGTGATGCTGATCTGGCGAGCATCTTCAGTGACGTATTTTTTTGCAGCAATTAAGACCATTTCTGTCCACACAAAGCATTTTATGGGACCCTAATTCCTCTGTCTAGTAATTCCATGTTTACAGTTTTATTGCATATTTATGAAATCTGTACAGTACATGGTTAAATTTATGTATTTATTTGATTCCACTTATGAATCGCTTCCCACAAAATATCTTGAAGCGATTTTACTGTTGTACACCGCTTTTGATACTTATTTGGAAAGTAGCACAAAAGCCTTGAAATTAAATTTAAAAAAAAAAACCAAAATAAATAAACCAGCAATGGAAAAGAGGCATTTTGATGTAGCTGCTGGCCCAGGTAGTCACGAAGCATGGACACCTGGCAGGTTGAGGTTTCCAGTAACTGCTGCTGTGCCACTCATATTTTGTCTACATAGCCCATGTAAACAAAGGAGACACGGCATGTTCATATGCGTGTACAACCAAATATGAAATCAAATGCATTAAAACACATGCCACAATTATTACCCTGGACCAGGATATTGATGTCAAATCTAGTTTTCTTGAACAAGGCAGTTCCAATGTAGTTAATAATCACTGTAAGGTTCCCAGTCACTGCTGGGCAGTAAAAGTGTCTGAAACCCTTTACCCAAGTCCAGGTCACAGAGGTTCCTGAATTTATTGGCAAGGCTGCTCATGAAACTGCAGATGTTGGAAGGAGTCCACATCTGTCTCTTTACGGTGGGAGAGCAGGATGCCAATCAGGGTTAATTTGGGATAAATTTACAAGAGCACACAGTGTGACCTCTAGAGTACTTCTTTATGGTTCTACTAGCAGTCTGCTAAATAGATTGCCCTGCCGTAGCACAGAAAGCAGCCTGGGCCTACAAATTCAAAATGAGTTTTACAGGAAGACCTAGTGATTGCAGTAAGGAGAAAACTGGTGTCACAAATGACATCCAGATGAGAGCAAACTGTAAATACAAACATCAAAAGGGTCAAGCTTCGCCGTCTGGGGAGGATAGAGGGGAAACGTCTTTCAGTTTGGAATTTTTTAATATAAATCTTTCAAGGAGGAAGGAAGATCTTGCTGTCCCCTATGTACCAAACAAATTCCTACTGACTTTAGGCAAAAGCCTACAGTAATGATCACATCACCTTCTTATGCAATGACCTCATGAAAATGAGTGGTGAGTAGCTTTGGAAGGAATAACAACAATAGTAATATTAATAGACCTTTGTTTTTAGCAACTTAAGCCAAGAGTATTAGTCGTCCTTTTTTTTTTTTAACCATACAGTGCTTTTTAGTGGACCAAAGGCTTCACACATCCTTGCAACAACCCTGTGAGGTAGGTTATGATGAAATCCCCCTGTGAGCCTCACAGGTTAAAAAAAGAGTGGGGTAACTTTTTCAGCTTGAGGGCTGCATTCCTTTCTGGGCAGCCTTCCAGGGGCTACAAGACGTGTTATATTGAGCCAGGCAAAAACATTCAAGCTGCGTGTGCACGCACAAAACAGGACGTTTGGAGGAGGGTCCTGAGGGCCAGACAGGGAGCGCTGGAAGGTCACATTCGGCCCCCAGGCCTGTGGTTCACCACCTCTGGATTATAGCTGTCAAGTTCTCCCTTTTTTATAGGGAAATTACCTTATGCTGAATAGGCTTCCTCGCGAGAAAAGGGAAAACTTGACAACTATGCTCTGGATTGCAATATGGCAACTCAGTGGTTGACTGGTCTATCAAGGCAAATGGGCCACCGCCCCACCAACCTCAGCCTGCCCTCAGTCAGTTCCCACCTGCCTGCCTTCTTATTTAAATCCAGTCCAAGGTGCGGTCCTGGATTTGTTCTTGCAACCAGTTGCAATTGGTTGGGCAGAAACAAGCCACAAGCTCTGGCTCAGGCATAATGCTATGCCAGCAATTCTATGGTTTGTTCCCCTGCTTAACTAACAGAGGAGCAGAGTGAAAGCGCTGGCCTGTGTGCACCAGCATGCAGTTTGTGGATAACACAGTTAAACAAACCATACTCTGTAACTTTTGTGTTATGTGTAAATGCAGCCAGTGTTTCAGAGACACACAAAGTATTTATAGCATGGTGTGCTGTGCTATTTCATGTATAATTGCTGACTTTGAAATGAAATGAGATCATGAAAAATGACTTCCATGTTCATTAAGCCTTGATGACTTCAGAGCTTACAATGGCCAAGGTAGTGTAGGGTCACAAACACACATTTAGGTCTGTAGTTTCTGCAAATTAACACCTACAATGTATTTCTTTTGCTAGATTGGTTTACTACTAAATTTCATGTCTAGCTGTTCCAGATTGTGCTGCAGTTGGGAGTCTGCCATTCTTTTCGAGCATGGTAGCAGACATACTTCACGTGCAAAAGGTCCTAGGCTTAACCCTTGGCATCTTTGGGTAGGGCTGAGAAAGACTCTTACCTGCAACCCTAGGGAACCACTGCTAGTAAGTGTAGATAATACTGAGCTAATACGCTTGGAAGTACAGCTACTGCCACTGATTTTAAGAAATGAATTCATTTATCTTATACATATGCACATATGCTCTATTGTTTTCAATAAGAAATCTCAATAGGGGAGAAACAGCAATGTATAGAGGCTACAACAAAACAGAACCTGCCTCTTGCCTACTGTCAGGGCAAAAAAATGGAAGAAAAAAGCATGGGGTGTGCCCTGTGGTACTAAAGGGCAGCACCCCGATCTTCTGCAAAGGCATAGGATCATAGTTAGATCATTGGCCATCTTTACACTTAGACCATTGGCCCATTTTGCTCGGTATTGTCTACATACACTGATGGTCAACAAAAGAGGTTTAAAGACTATCTCAAGACAAATCTAAAAAAAAGTAGTATAAACACTGACAACTGGGAGTAAAAACACTGGCCTGCGAGCGCTCCAGTTGGAGAAGAGCCTTTACCAAAGGTGTCGTGGGCTTTGAAGACACTCAAACTCAGGACGCAAGGGAGAAACGTGCTAAGAGGAAGGCACGCTTGGCAAATCCACCCCGTGATGAACTCCCACCCAGAAACCAATACCGTATCCCCACTGTGGAAGGACATGTGGATCCAGAACTGGTCTCCAGTCACTTACGGACTCATTGTTAAAACCGTGTTTATGGAAGACAATCTTACCCAGCTACGAGTGATCACCGAAGAAGAAGAAGAAGAAGAAGAAGAAGAAGAAGAAGAAGAAGAAGAAGAAGAAGAACATGCACTGACTGGCTTTCCAGGGTTTCAGGCAAGAGTCTCTCCCAGTCCTACCTTGAGATGCCAAGGATTGAACCTAGGAACCCCCTGCATACAAAGCTGATGTTCTGCTATTGAGCTATGACAGGAGGGATTGAAGAATCAACAGTGCAACAGAGGTTGCAGCCTAAGAGATCTCTCCAAGCTTTGAATGTACAAATCTAGGTGTAAGATTGGGTGGTATTTGTTTAACCTCTCACCTTCACACTGGGTGGTCAGGCATCAGGCTGGAGGAGCAACTCTGAAGTGGCTATCAAATAATCAGGTTTTTATTTTTACTCTTGGACTGGTTGGGCACTGCAGAAAGCACTGTAGTTTAGAACAGGATGGATGGAAGTCTTCAGCCTAAGCCATATATCAAAGCCTTCATATAGCCATGAAAATACTTCCCATTCTTCTTCATAACCTCCATTGGCTTGGCTGCTTCCTTCTCCTCCTTCTAATTAGCTGACCATCATTGGGAGCCCTAACTGTCTAAGCTGTCCTGACATAAATGCAATCCAAAACCCCAAAGCACTTGGGGCTGCAGTTTTTCCTCCACCTAGATGCTAGGTTTCTTCTTCTGAAACTTCTTCCCTCCTTAGGAGGATGACATTCACTTGGTTCTCTACGGTAATAGTCCTTGAAGGGATGCTGCAATGGGACAAATGTGCCATTTGTTCAGAAGATGGCTTGTTCTTCCAGATGGTCTTATTCATACTTCCTCCTGGGCATTTCTAGGACTCAGCATGTTCTTTCAAAAGGGGAATGAAAGATGTAATTGAATCTCTAGCACTGCCCTACTGCCAGGCCAAGATTATAAGCATGAAAGGCCGAAGCATAATAAAAGGGAACCTAAGCAGTATGTAAAAGGGACGCGGGTGGTGCTGTGGGTTAAACCACAGAGCCTAGGGCTTGCCGATCAGAAGGTTGGCGGTTCAAATCCCCACGACGGGGTGAGTTCCCGTTGCTCGGTCCCAGCTCCTGACAATCTAGCAGTTCGAAAGCACGTCAAAGTGCAAGTAGATAAATAAGCTACAGCTTAACAAGGGAGGCAGATGGAAAGGTGGCATAGCTGCCAAGTTATCCCTTATTTTAAGGGATTTTCCCTTATGCTGAATAGGCTTCCTCACGAGAAAAGGGAAAACTTGGCAGCTATGAAAGGTGGAAAACCACTGCCTCACATCATTTGGGGTCTTTGTGTTTCACATGGTGGAGTAAGGTGGGGAAATGTTCAGGAAGACAATCTTTCTCTGAATATTCTGAAATGTTCTCAAGTCTCAGGACCGCTAAAGCTATGGCTCTCATTAGTGGCAGTGTTGGAATATGGAGGTGGCTTGATTGCTTTTGCCTAGGGCAGCTCAGCTTCATGAATAAACACCCATTCACTTCTGCTCAATTAACCATTTGTTTTCAGGACCCTTTGAAGAGCTTTCTCCTTTGAAAATGTTGCTGCTATGGTGGGAAACTGGGCATTATGGAGGCAGCTGTCTGAAGTTACTTCATTCCATTCAAGGAAGCACACTGTTGGCTATTTAATTTCAAAGGCATCATTTTAACATTTACTATCCCACCTTAATGCAGCTAACAGATCAATAATGAAAACGGTAAAACAAAGCACAATCACACACACACACACACACACACACACAATCTCATCACATGGTTAAAATAATTATATAACAATATCTGGCAGATCGAACAATTCCAGCAGCAGAAGATAAAACAAAAAATCTAAGCCAGTGGCGGGTCACTTCATTAACTAAAGGAGTTTGTAAAGAACCAGGTATTTACCAGCCACCTTAAGCGAAACAGTGATGGGACCGGATTGGCTTCATTCCATTAGGCACTCCACAAAACATGAGGCACATAAGAAAAGGCCTTACCCCTAGCTGATGCCAGCCTCACTTCACAATGTTATATCAGGGCCTCAACTGGCAATCGAGCATACGAGAAGGGACATCCTTTAGTATTATTTCAATACTTATTTCAGGAGGTTTGTTGTGTCTTGCGTTTTGAGGTCAGACTGTGCCCTGGAACAGCTCCTCTCACCTGCATGGTCACTTCATTGCTAAAATGGAGCCCTTAACACTATTTCTGTGTGACTGAGTTTGTTCTGTGTTTATAACATCATATCTCATTTGGCCCAGAGAACTAGACCTTTAGTGGCACACTAGACTAGGCCTGCATTAAGAGGAACAAGGAAATCTGCCCTACAATAGGCAAGAATAATGGTGCATCTGGCCCAGTATTCAGGTGAAGGTCCAGAGCTCGGTGTTAGAGCAGCTGCTTTGCATGCAGAAGGTTTCAGGTTCAACCCCTGACACCTCCAGTTAGGGCTGGGAATGCCCCTTGTATTAAACCATGGAAAGCCACGGCCAGTCAGTGTAGACCAGGCATCCCCAAACTTCGGCCCTCCAGATGTTTTGGACTACAACTCCCATCATCCTTGACCACTGGTCCTGTTAGCTAGGGATCATGGGAGTTGTAGGCCAAAACATCTGGAGGGCCGCAGTTTGGGAATGCCTCATGTAGACCATGCTGTGGTAGAGCAATGGAGCAACGGCCTGGCTTGGTATAAGGCAGTTTCCTATGTATTGCCTGCTTGGAGTGGCAGTGGCTCTCTGCTTAGGCAGAGACAGCCATAGGCTACCTGATCCTTTTAAGAGAGATGCTTGGAAGGAAATGAGCCTGGTGCCTCCTGTATGCAAAGCAGATGCTCTGCCCTAGAGCTATGGTTCCTCCCCATACCGGTAGTTATAGCTGCTTATTCATACTGGGGGGAAGCATTAAATGAATAGCTAATGGAACCTAATACACATGAAATGGAAAAATAAATATATGTAATATGAATACTTGGCAAAATTCAAAAAAGCACGAATGAAGTGAACATATGGCAAAATGTGTTAAACAATGACAGAAGCGCTCATCAGCTGTGCTATGAAGCCTTTGTACCACAGATGATGCTTAATTTCACTTCTGTCATTGTTTATTGACTTATACCAAGTATTTGTAATACATATATTTATTATTCTGTTATTTATGTATTAGGATTTCATTAGCTATTCATTGTTTTAATGTTCATTAGGGTTGTTCTCTCTCTCTCTCTATATGTGTCCCTGCCCCTTTGCTGAAGTGGGAACATGTTCCTTTATTTTCCCTTCTGTTCCTCTTCTCCACCGTGCTTATTGCTTCTGCTTGGAAGTAATATTTAGGCAAGGGAGGAAAGAAAAGAAGATAAAAGATAAGAAGGGGGAATTTGTTGCCCTCGCTATATATTGCTGGACTAAAGGTTGCATGTGCTGCCCTGGGCACCCAAGCAGTAGCTATACCACTGTGTGATTCAGCAATGTCTGTGGAGCTACACGTTCCTCTTCTATGACTTATAATGGATATGAGGGACCTTTGGCCCTCCAGAGGTTGCTGAACTACAACTCCCATTATCCCTGGTGACTGCCCATGCTTGCTGGGGCTGAGCTGCAGTTCAGCAACATATAGAGGCCTACAGGTTCCTCTTCCCTGGTTTTGTATGGCTAGGAAGTGTCTGATGAGCAACTTCAAGAGCACTCCATTGTGTGATCTAAATAAATAACTTAGTGGACTAGACTTAGGGTGACCATGTGCTCTGCTTTACGCAAGACATTCATTATTCTACTTGAAAGCCAATTTGGGCCAAGTCCAGTTTGAAGAAAGGACCATAATAAGAAGGGAAAGGAGGGGTTGTGAAGTTGTCTATCAACAGGGAGCACCTGGTCAGCAGATTGAGCAGGCACACAGTTCACCTGGTAACAGTCTTTCCACTATAGGAAGATGTATTGCATTTCTATGTAAAATGTAATTATTTCTAAACTTGTATATATATATATACACATGCTAGCATATGCAAATTTTATATAAATTCATCTGTTTTAGTCTCCCCTCACCCATTTTTGGGGGTGATGCATTTCTTCTTTTTGGACCTTCTGCAAGTGACCACCCAAATTATCTTCCTCTTAAGTCTCTGGAATAATGTATATTGTAACATATACAGGGTGTGATTATAGTCTCCTAATTATCACATATCTTTAGAGCTGCTTCTGTTTCTTCTTGCAGTGGCAATATCTATCTATAATCACTGCCTGTTTTGTTCTTTTTTTGCATCCGATTGTGAACCTTGAAAATATGCAGCCCACTTTCCAGGTGCCTCTCTTTGTTTACCACACACACACATAAGCCATTGGATCAATCTTTGTATGCACAGGCTGTGCAGGTTGGCTTGGGAAGCTGGAGAGAAAGGAAGCAGCTGGTGGAGGGGGCCAAACTTAGTCCTTCAAGACCCACCTTCAGGCAAAATAAAAAAATTCCTTCAGTAGCACCTTAAAGACCAACTAAGTTTATATTTTGGTATGAGCTTTCGTGTGCATGCACACTTCTTCAGATACGGTATCTGAAGAAGTGTGCATGCACACGAAAGCTCATACCAAAATATAAACTTAGTTGGTCTTTAAGGTGCTACTGAAGGAATTTTTTTATTTTGCTTCGACTCAGACCAACACGGCTACCTACCTGTAACTAGAACTATGGAAGGCACCTTCAGGCAGTTAGGGAGACCAGGGTGCAACTCGTAATTCAGAATGCACACAGAGTAGGGGTGCGGGGAAAATTCAATTACGGTAAGTTCACATTTAAAGGCAAACCTACAAAATTTGCACTCTCTGAAACAATATGTGAACCAGAACACATCCATCCTTTGAAATTACCCATCTCCAAATTTTGCAGTGCAGTTCTCCAGTCAAATAATATGTACAAGGCACATGGTATGGTAAAATGTGCATTATTAGTGAAACATGCATGGAAATTGCTTTGTAAAATGTTTGTTAGGCAAAATTGCATATAAAAATGTATATATTAGTATAAATTTGCACCAAAACGCAGATAACTTTTCATGAGTTAAAATTAATAAATACAGTACTGTGAAACGCTGAAAAAATGTGGAGAACTGAATTTATGACTGGAAAAATTAGAAACACATAGATGTGAAATGGACTGATCCATCTATCCTTAGCCATGAGACAGGGGCGTAGGAAGATAGGGGTGGGGGTGGGGCCGCCCCGAGCAGCGAGCTCCAAGGGGCGTCATCACGGGCGCCCACCCCACCCCCGGAACGCGTGTCATGCCAATACGGGAGGCGCGCTATGCCCCCGGAACGCATGCTACGCCCCTCCGGGAGGCGCATCCCACCCCCAGAACGCATGCCCCACCCCGGAACACATGCTCCGCCGCTCCGGGAGGCATGCCCTGCCCCCAGAACGGGCACCAGCCCTGCCCCCGGTGCCGGAGCATGAGGCTCCGCCACTGCCCTGAGATATAGTAAATTGATCCCAGGTAGCAGAGCGGTCCCATAATAAGCTTCCTTTTTATCCTCCTCCGGGAGATCCCCTTGTCTCCATGGAAGGTCAAGTGAAAAAGTGAGGTGAGAAGGAGAGACCCAGAAAAGACACTCTGCTTCATTGGGGCTGATACATAAGAATAAGTAGCATTATGGTGCTGTGGCTCAATTTGGTTTTTTAAAAACTTTGGTTACAAACCTTTCACTAGTTTTAAATTGGTTTAACTGCTTCTAAACTGGTTTATTATGTGGGTCTGTTAGGACAATTCTTATAACATATAAATATACATTTTTTTGTGTGTGTGTTTTAAAAGGTTACCATTGTGTGGTGGCTTCTGAAATCAGTTTGATGCTGTTTTCTAGATCAGTTATCATACGGAAGCCACCTCAGGAGTGTATTAAAGCTAGCTAATAAATATTGTAAACAAACAAACAAACAAACAAACAAACGGCTTTGCATGCAGAAGGTCCCAGGTTCGATCCCCCTGGCATCTCCCGGCAGGGATGGGAAAGATCCCTTGTTTGAAAGCTGGAGGAGTTGCTGCTAGTCAGCGTAGGTAACAGTGAGCTCGATGGACCACTGGTTTCACCCAGTATAAGGCAGCTTCCTATCCTATGTTCCTAACACCGTGCTCCACAACAGCTGCCCCCTCAATGCAAGCTGTTTGTCTGGCACAACCTGCCACGCAATCTACTGCCACCACAGACCCACATTTCTGTGGTGGTGGAAGTAAGTGGCACAATGCTTCACAGCACAGCAGGCCACTTTGTATGAATGGCTTGCCGTACTGAGGCAGCCACCAAAGGGAAGTGATTTAAAATGGCCTCCAAGCAGCAACCGTGTGTGTATTGACCCTTAGACGGCCTTTTAAAATATTGTTTTCACCATGTTTTGATTCCATCAATAGAGCTGACAAGCCAGCTAGGGCCAGCGGGGCGGGGGGGGGGGAGAGAGTTCACATCCTGCTCTTGATGAATGCTGGAGAGGGAGGGGGAAGCTGGAGCTGACATTTCAGCAGGATGCCTTATCTAGTGCATCGAAACTAGTACTTAGGACCACCTGCTATTTGTGGTCACCTGAGTCAGTCAGCCCAGCCATGATTGCCCATCTCCTCTGTATTAATTTGGGCTCTAGCAGCTGGCCACCTGCCTAATGCACTTCCAGCTACCCACCGGCCTATCCGACTGTGTAAATTGCATTGCAATGGATGTGCTATCGGTGGCTGAAAAGCCAAGCATGGAAGATTCTTTGTTTATTTTAAATGTGCAAGAAACATCAAGCTCAATTGTTTGTGGACCATATAGAGAGTGGGGGCTGCTGCCGGTGTTTATTTGGCTTGGGAGTTTGTAGCTGCATTGATCCAACAGAATGGGAGATCCAAACTCAAGCAACCAGTTAAGGTGTTGAATTCAACAGGGAGAAAGCCACCATGGGGGTAAGCGATTTCTTTTTGCCTGGTGATCATATGTGTGAGTGCTCCTTCCCAGAGCACACAAATGGTAAAATCTTGTTTCTGTTTCAATCCAAATTTCATTATTCCTTTCTCTCTTTCCTCCCCCTACCTCTCTATATAAAGGGCTCTACCTCCTGTGGGTGTTTACAGTGGCCCGCATAATTGAGCCCAAAGCCGTTTCGGCTTCTTAAAACATAGGAGGAAGGTGACTGTGAGAGGCAGGAGCGACACACATAAAGTGAAACATCAAAGCCTCTTTGTTTTTAAGTCCAGTGTAATAAAAATTGCATTTCCCGTTAGCACTCTGCATGAGGAAATATGTATTACTAAAGGCAAGATATTAACAGAAACCCATCCTCAGCTTGCTGCCGCTGCCAAAATGATGTATTTCAAAATCATGCTGGGTACACTAATGATCTGCAAGGTAATAGAAGGCAATCTCAGAGAAAAAGTCCTTGGGTGCAACCACAGTGCACCTCTCATGTTAAGCAGTCAATTTCCTTCTACCCACCATAAAGAGATTTTTAACGACATGTTTCATTCTGCAGAACCCTATGGCTCCAGCTTGCATTTTCTCCAGAAATAATTTCAGTGCACAATACCCTTCACTTACGTCCTATGGGCTTACTAAAAACAACAACAACAACAACAACAACAGTTGCTTATTTCGGATAAAGGCTAGCAACCATATGCTAAGCCACGATGAATTCTCACAAGACCGTGGAGTTGGAAGGGACCCCAAGGGTCATCGAGTCCAACCCACTGCAATGCAGGAATCACAGCCATCCAGCCTCTGTTGAAAAAGCTCCAATGAAAGAGAGTCCGCCACCTCCCACAGTGCTGCGCTGAGGTTACTAGGTATCCTACATTTGGCACACCTGCCTTGCTGCACTCTCCCGCCACTTACAGGACCATTAGAAGAAATTACCAAAACATTACATTTACTTTACATTACATTGCAGCGGTACATTTTTGTTAAGTGGAAGGAGTGACTGGTGACAGTGGCTGATGATTGAGTGGGAGATAATGGGAGTGCCCAGGTGGGTGGTGTGCTTGTCTGTACTGATGGATGTGCATGAGGTGTGGGAGCAGAATGTGATGAGTGATACTGAATGAGTGGCTGCTATTGTATGATTTGTGTAAGGCAGGATTTGGGTATGATTAATATGTGCTGGGTAGGGCAAAGTGTTGTATTTTGTGGGTCGGGGTGTGCCTTGGCATGAGGGAGGATGAAAAGGGGACCCCAAACCCTAGAGATGATGTTACAAAATGTGCTGCTTGTTTGGGGCGCATTTTTATTATTGTGTTGCATTGTAGTCTTTCAGATTCATTGTTTAGTTATATATACACACATGGTATCTGCTATTCTGAAAACCACTTATGTATATAAATGTTAAATAAGCAAACAAAACATATTGGGTGTGTTGATTTGTGCCAGCCATTTATGGGTTGCCAAAAGGTCTTCCTAACGACATATATATGAGCCACTTCCAGATCTGCCCAATGGTACTGCTGCGCCATTTGCTTGGTTCTCTGTCAATCAGTAGTGATGACACAACATTATGAGCTTGGGAGCTGAAAGGTTTAAAGAGGGAGCCCTGTGAATCAGGTACTGGCTCCTTGTACTGCTGGGACTACTGGTTAAGGGATAGAACCGTAGGCCATTCTAACCTGGAAATCATGAGGGCAGGACTGGAAGATCCAGTCAGCTGCTACTGGGGGAGTGGGTGGCTAAAGACGAGCAGGCTCTCTGACTTCCATTTGATCAAGCTGTTGTCACTTGGAAGAGACTGCTTTGTCCTCTCTTTGTTCCTCCAGCCACTGTAGGAACACAGGAAGCTGGCTTATAACAGGTCATACTGTTTGTCCATCAAGCTCATTAGTGTCCACTCTAAATGACAGCAGCTCTTCATGTAAGGTAAGCAAAGGCCTTTTTCATCACTTGCAGGATGCATACTACTGTTCTAAAATGCATCTTGCTCTATCACAAAACCATTCCGTAAAATGGCATTTGCCCATCATTGTCACCATAAGGTTACATCCAATATAAGACTATTTATTTCATGTATTTATTACATTTATATCCCTCCCTTTTCTCCAATGAATTTATGATGGTGTACATGGTTCTCCCCCTCCTCATTTCACAACAAGCCTGTGAGGCAGGCTAGGCTGAAAGGCAGTGACTGGTCCAAGGTCACCCAGTGATCTTCATGGATGAGCAGGGATTTGAACCCTGGTCTCTGAGGTCCTAGTCCGACACTCTAACCACTACACCACACTGATGCTAAATAGGTTGTTCCCACACATGCCCAGTACCCTCCCCAGATCTGCTGTAGAGGGCTGGAAGAAATCCCAGAACACATTTAGGGGACGTGGATGAACGAGGGGGGGGGACGTACTATTGCACTTGTGTAAACCCTTCTGCTAAAAGAACAAGCACATTGGATACCACCCATAGTCCCCAGTTTACAATGGGTGGCTGATGGAATAAGGTGTGGAACTTAGAACTAGTGGAAAAATTAATACAACAACAAAGACCGCAGAAGGTTAATAGAATCCGAGATATTTATTGGAACATGGTGGTCACTCCAATGCTTATGAATCAGGATGAGTGCACTAAAATGCTCACCATCCCCGTTCAGTCTAGTCTAATTCAGTGGTGGTGAGCCAGTTCAGGTTTGCCGTTGGCATCTAATTTAGAGCTGGTGAGTTTGGTATTAGCTTCTCTCTCTCCATTTGTTCTGGTGCTTTGTAACTTTGTATACTACCAAGCTATTGATTTTGTGTTTTATTTGTATGTTTTTGTTACTTGTTAATGGTTAATACTGTTAATACTTGTTAAAAAAATTAAGGTTTTAAGTGTTAACGGTTCGCAAGAAACTAAAGCAGGGGTAGGTCAACCTGGTGTTCTCCAATATGTTGCTGAACATCCATTGATCAACACTTGGAGGGCGAAAGTTTTTTGAGATGGCAGCTTGCAATATAGCTGCTCTGTTGAAACACTGTCATTTCTAGAGCCTTGAGCTTCTGGATCTGACACTTTAAACAAACACTGTAACTCTGTTTAATGGCACCAAACAGACTGAGGCTTTCCCCACCCCCACCCCAAAGTTATGCTCACTCACTCACTCACACACACAAAGAAACTTCTGTTTACACAAAGAGCCCAGGCTTAAAATCTACAGTTTGCGAAGCTGTAATTTGTGGTTGGCAATTGTGGTTCGTTTAACAAAGGAAGTCTTCTAGTTTGCAATACGCGCAGCGCTTGCTTCCCACTCCCGTCACCACATAAACTATTGTAGCAACAGCCTTTCGCCATGGCAAATATATGATGATCCAGCAACGTGGCACCCTTCCAAACTCCTATTTCATGGTACACCATACACACAGAAACACTACATCAGTTCTGCTGGAGCACAGGCCTGTAATTAGGGCTGGCAAGCTACTAATTACATACTGCCATCAAATCTAACAATTTTCCCAATAAAAAGAAATAACTACTTTGGTGCAGGGTATGGCAAATACAATTACACACACGTGTTTTACATTTAATAGATATGCACGTATACAGTACACTCATGCTGTATGCATAAAATGTGGGGTTTAAGATGGCTGGACAGATTAGCATCTTCCTAAGGTTCTGGCTTTATTGTGTGATGCATACAACGTCAGAAGCCTACCAATTTGTACTCAGACAGGCTGGGGAGAGAGGAGAAACTTTAGTTTCCCCAAACCATACAACCCAGAAAAAGAAAAAGAAAAACACTGCTCCTTCCAATTATTCTGTAGTTCCACAGAAAGCGGGGGCATTTTAAAATCCAGGAAAAACTGAGGACAAAGTGAACAGGAAGGAAGGAACCCTGATGGGATGGAAGAATGGGGCAGCTTCAGGAGGGTTTGAATCAAAGAAGGTGGAGGGCATTAGGCCTAATTTTCACCAGCTTTTTTTTTTACTTTTGAAAAAAAAAGTGGACAATAACTCCTCAGATTCATCCACCAATAAATACAGGACTTGTGCCATTCTCTTCAACATAATTCTGCTGTGATATTTTGCCATTATTCTAATATTTTGCTCCACAGATTTTGCTTTAATCTTTCCATCTCCACATTCTGGATAACCAAAGGCATTTGTTACAGGACTGTTCTTCACACAGTGCACATGGAATTCTCTCCCACAAAAGGCAGCGATCCCTACTAGCTTAGAAGGCTTTAAAGGAGGATTAGATTCACAGAGGATAAGGCTATCAATGGCTACTAACCCTGGATGGCTATGCTCCACTGACTATGTTCCGCTTGCACTGTTGGAGGCAGTGTGCTTCTGAATACTAGTCATTGGAAACTGCAGGAAGGGAGAGATGTACTCGGCACCTGCTTGATGGATGGCTACTGTGAGAGCAGGATGCAGGACCAGGTGGGCCACTGCTTGATCGAGCAGGGTGTGATAATGTTCTTACGTTCTTATAACTTGCAATATATCCTTTCTACAGTATGTTCCTTAACCAGGGCAGTTCAGGACATCCATTCAAGAGTGGTAAATAGCTTTTAAAAATCTTTATACATAGGGGTATCTTCCACATTTTTTTAAAATAAAAAAACACCGCTTTCCCCATGCACCAGATCAGGCTAGAGACATTTCATGCCTTTTATAAGGAGGTCCCAGGATGGAGTGCAATATACCAGCACAATGCCATAACTTCGGGCACTGTGCTAGAGTTACAAATCAACTTGCAAATGCCATGCTGATGCAATGATTTAGGTTGGCATTATTGTACTGGCAACTGCCACAACTTCCAGATGTAGTATTGCACAAACAGCATTAGAAGAAGTGTATCCTTATTCATATGAAGACCCATCTGGTCTGGCCTATGAGAAGCCTGCAAGCAGAACTGGAATGCAGCAGCAGCTCTCCCCACTTGTGAGTTCCCGCAAGTATCTTTCCTCTTCGTTTTGGACCCACTCTCTTCCATTTCCAAAGGCAACTTAGGTAGTCACCAGAATGAAGCAATGGAGAGGCAGCTTAGGCATCTGAAAAGCCAGAGCACCAAAGGTGGGGGCTACCACCTGTCAATCTTGCAGCAAACAGCGATTCTCCGTTAGAAGATGTTCCAATCAGCTACTGCTGCAGGCCCTGCCCACAAAGAAATATGAGGATTCAGCTCAATTTGATCTAGAATCATGTCATATTTTCCATTGTGAGGGATTGTGGCACAGTGATTAGAGAAGCCTTTTCTCAACGTGGTTCCCTCCAGATGTGTTGGACTACATCTCACATCATCCCTGACCATTGGGCCTGCTGCCTGGGATTGATGGGAACTCTAGTCCAAAGGGTACCAGGCTGTGGGAAGTTGCAATACAGCCAAGGAGATGCATTGTAGTCCTGTCCCTACTAAAAATCAAAATATCCGATTGACAACAATATGTTACAGCTTTGCAATACAATTCTCATTTTTGAAGGCAAGTATCGTGTCAAGACGGACCTTCACTGGGGATTGCCTGTCACAGTTGCCTCACAAGAAAATCCCTTTTACCTACAACCCATCTTGAAAATTTCATAGATACCTGGGGGAAAAAAGCTCAACGTTTTTATTTTATTTTACAGGTATGAGATTCACTCAGCATGAATAACAACCAGGAAAGGAGATTTTCCCTGTCTACTTACAGGTTTGCAATGATCAGAGCTGGGGATTAGCTAGCTAACACAGCATCTTTGTAGAGAGATACATTTCCCCCCCACAGCGAGGGCAGCTTAGCTAGTTCATGCACCAGACTCTGCAAAGGTTAGGCAGATTCTTATGTCAATATGAGACTCTGCTATTTATCCATTTAGAAGGTCTTTACTGCAAGTTGCTGAGCACTTGAGATTGATTTTTTTTTTTAGAGCTCCTGTTTGTTAGTCACATGTTTACATGGCTCTCCTTTGGTGTTCTCTGGCCACCTGTCTCTCTCTCACACACACATCATAGGGCTCAGACGAAAGGACTCAGTATGTCCCAAACAAAAAGGAAACATTGAGCGAGATCAGCAATGTGTGATTTGTTCACTTAGGAAGGGCAGTGGCAGAACATATGCTTTGCATGCAGAATGTTCCCGGTTCAATCCTCAGCACCATCAGGTAAGGCTGGGAAAGACCACTCTGCCTGAAACCCTGGTAAACCCCAGCCAGTGTGAACAATACTGAACTACCGGTAGATGGACTAATGGCATGACTTAGTATAAGGCAGTTTCCTATGTTCCCATGGTGGAACACATCGGATTGCAGCCAAACCTCCTGAATACAATTAAGCTCCAATTGTATAAGAGACAAAAACGGTTATTATACCTATAAAGTGAACCTCTATATTGGGGATGTGGAATCCTGTGGCCCTACAGGGGTTGTTTGACTGTACTTCCCATCAGTGCAAGTCAGCCTGACCAATGGTCAGGAACAAGGGGAGTTGCAGCCCATCAACATCCAGAGGGTGATAGGTTCCTCCATCCTTTTCTGTGCAAAACCAAGAGCAGGAGAGAGTCCTCAGAATGTGCTGTGAGTGCCCAGGGTGAGTTCTGGGTTTTTCTGCTTGTACCAAATGGATAAAAGAACTGTACTAAGGTTTCTCAGTCTGTATTCCTACTTGGTATGGAGTTAGAAAGAGGATTAGAAAAGAGATCCATTGACACTGGACCTAAGGGCTCCTGAATTCCTGTGACATACACAATGTGCAGAGGTACAATATCCACACCTGAGCACACAGACATGTACTCGCGCAACCTTTCCTACACAGAGGTCCTTGGTTCCTTCTGTTGCCCAAAACCTATAGCCTGCTTCTTATCAACATATTGGTCTAAATATTTTTGTTCAACCACTGCTCATTTTTCCTTTGTGCTACCACATCTGCTGGGTTAAATCACCATGAAGGCACGAACCCCTCCTGCCCCAGCATGCCCACCCCACTCCTGCACCTCCCCAGGCCAAAGCAATACTACTTCAACAAAACACGTTATAAACAGCAAGCTGCACAGCCTTTGCCAAACCACTCCATCAGCAATTTCTGGAGTGCATGCTTCCCTCTCAAATGTATGGCACATTGTTAAGAGTAGGTAGCAATGGAAAATTATAGTCTTGCGTCCATGTTGGGACTGAGCATCAAAGGCAGTGCTATCTTGTGCCCCACCTGCAAGATCATCAAGGCTACATCCACCCTCCTCCCTCTCTGCTCATGCATCTGTCAGTCCCCGAGGGCTGTAATTCAGCTATCCTTCTCTCACTCTATCCATCACATTTACACAAATTCCCAAGGTGGACTGCCTTCTAAATGTCTTTACCTTGCGCATTATCCTGGGGCTTAACAATCCAATATTGGTGCAGCCAAGCATAATTACTCTCCATTGATGATAAAACACCCTGAATCCTGTCAGGCTTGGCTATTTGCATCTTACAGTGCTGAGGATCAATAACTACAACAAAGGAGTGAAGCCTGATTAGATGCTGGCTGCCTCTCCACAGAAAGGAGAGAGCTGGCTGCTTTGCAAGACGGAAACTCTGGTTAAGAGAGAAACAGACCAATCCCCTTACAATGCAGTCTCTGAGGTCTTGCTTTGAGAGTCTGCAGCTTGAATAAGCAAAAATGCACACCTAAAGAGAGAAGATGGTGCTCAGATATCTTTGATCACTTGCTTCTTGGTGAAGGAGAGGGTGTTGGAGACCAGGATTTTTGTGGGTTGCTACATCATTTTCTTCTTTTTCCAAACTTCAAAGCTGAGTGTTGATGCTAATGTAATCAAAACCATGCACAAGGAGGAGGCATTATCAAGTTTGGGGGAACCTCAAGATTTGCAAATGTTCAAGAAACAACAACCCACACAATGCTTTTTTTGGGGGGGGGGGAAGGGAGAGGGAAAAAAAATATCAAAAACCAGGTAGGAGAGAGAATGAAATGGGGTATGTGTATGGCTGGCTGAATGAAGCACTGAATAGGAGCATTCCACACTGCAACATTTTGCTGCAGGTTCTACTTGTTTTATAAATGTCAGGTGTAGCATCTAAATACAAAAAGATTTTCTCATGAATTGTTGCTGTACCCGCTACCTGAATTAGCAGGCTGGGACACCTAGCTGATTTAGTTGTTGAACCTGCTATTTGAAACAGCAGTCTGGGTTGCCAATTCTCAAGTAGACTTGACCACCAGCAGACATCTCAGTTTGCCACATAGATGCACTCAGAGGACAGTGTCCAGCCATTGTATAGAACATTGTTGGAAAATTTATCCCTCTTTCATATAACACTGACATACAGTGATACCTCCAGTTGCAAACGGGATCCGTTCTGGAGCTCCGGTTGGATCCCGAGGAATTCGCAACCGGAGGTGCCGCTTCTGTGCATGCGCGCGGCACGTAGAGCACTTCTGCGCATGCGCGTGTGACGAAACCCGGAAAATTAATTCCGGATTTGCCACGTTTGCATCCTGAAAGATATGCAACCAGAGGTGTGCGTATCCAGAGGTACCACTGTACTCATAACAAAACACAGAACTGGAGCCATAATCAGGCCCTGGATAAGCTGGGAACTGCATCAGTGACTGTCATGGGACACATCCTGCAGAAAGGAAAGAGCTGGTAAATTTAATATTCTGCTATGAGAACAAATTTGTGTCCTTTCCCCCACTCCTGGTGGCATAAACCTATTTTAACAGTGTCCCAGAATCTTCAGCAACCGTGATTTGTATAAAGGAGGGCATTTCTTGAAAAGCTTGCTTCTTATCTGAAGCCACCAGCATGTACTCTTCACTGACAGTGTGGCCATCCCGGATCCACTTTATATCTTGAGAATTCATCATTCATCATGAAGAAAGGGACATGATTATGGCTTTCCACCTGTCAGTCCAAAGTGAAATGTAACTTTATATTGGTCTCTGCACTCTGCAGTCAGGCATGGAAGATTTAGCACTCACAGCTATATTTTTGAAGGGGACGAAATTGAAACAAAGCTGCTGTGTCATGAGAACAGGAGCCAATCTTGCCAGCCATTTCTCTCTAGGGGGAGAAAGAACCCTCCACTTACATGCCTCTCTATGCACCTGGGTGCAATTGATTCCTTCAGATTTCCAACACACTTAAACCATCTCAAACCACCAGAGAGGAGCATTGATTTGTTCTGCAGCAGAGAACAGAATGGATATAATGGAGATTATATTTTTTAAGGCGATGATTGCTAAGGGAGGATGAAGATAAAACTGTATTAAATAAGAGGCCATTAGGTCTTAAAACAGAGCCACTCAGCCATCCATCCCTGCCCTCTGCAAGGAAGGGTGATAACTCTGTCACATGCCTCCAACACAGGTGAACAGAAGTGTAATGAATTCACAGGATGTAATAAACCTGATAGAAATTGGCTTAAAATAGACTTGTTGCAATAATGAATCCTCTTTACAGCACAGTGCACTCAAGGACTCTGTCCTCATCAAAACGACATTACGGATAGTGGGAGAAAATGGAAGGAGGCCTGTAAAGGCTGGGGCCCTTCTAAACAGACATGACAGGTCCTGAAAGCTGACCAATGGTATCCTATCAAAGAAAATGATGTTGAACTCTGCAAAGCAAAGTGGAAATGGAAAAGCCATCCACCGCATATGTGAGTGAGAGCAAGGGCGTACCCACCATGGGGCAAGTTAGGGCAGCTGCCCTACTCTAGAAGCAGGGCTGGTGGGCAGAGGCAGAGCACAGCCCGGCGGAGCGCGAGTTCACCATTCCCGCCGTGCCGCGCCGCACCCTCCCTCCAGCTCCCCGGCGCGCCCTCAGGCAAGGCCAAGCGCGGCGGGGAACCAGGGAGCGCGGCGCGGTGGGCGGGAACGCCGAACTCGCGCTCCGCTGGGCTGGGCTCCGCCTCCGCCCACCAGCCCTGCTTCTAGGGAGGGGCACAGCCCGGCGGAGCGCGAGTTCGCCGTTCCCGCCCGCCGCACTGCGCCCTCCCTCCAGCTCCCCGTCGCGCCCTCTGGCAAGGCCAAGCGCGGTGGGGAACCAGAGAGCGCGGCGCGGCGGGCGGGAACGCTGAACTCGCGCTCCGCTGGGCTGGGCTCCGCCTCCGCCCACCAGCCCTGCTTCTAGGGAGGGGCACAGCCCGGCGGAGCGCGAGTTCGCCGTTCCCGCCCGCCGCGCTGCGCCCTCCCTCCAGCTCCCCGTCGCGCCCTCTGGCAAGGCCAAGCGCGGCGGGGAACCAGAGAGCGCGGCGCGGCGCGGCGGGCGGGAACGCTGAACTCGCGCTCCGCTGGGCTGGGCTCCGCTTCCGCCCACCAGCCCTGCTTCTAGGGAGGGGCACAGCCCGGCGGAGCGCGAGCTCGCCGTTCCCGCCCACTTTGTGGCCCCTCCCCTTCCGTGCCTTGGCCCCTCCCCTTGCCCCCCCCTAGTTTTGATCCTGGGTACGCCCATGAGTGAGAGGCAACCAAACAGGAAGGTAACGAGCATTGTTAGAACTCCGTTTGAACTCCAAAGAGCAGGCATAGGCAACTTGGCTCTCCAAATGTTTTGGAACTACAACTCCCATGATCCCTGACCACTGGCCTTGTTAGCTAGGGATCATGGGAGTTGTAGTTCCAAAACATCTGGAGAGCCAAGGTTGCCTATGCCTGTACTTGAGGAACAATCCTGTGCAATGTTGGTGCATGAAAGCTTTCAAAACAGCTGAAGATTAAAGTGAAAAGATATTGGCTCCCAGGGCTGCATCCAGGGAGGGGGATCACCAGAGTATTGGAAATAATGTTTCTTTGGAGGCTCCTATTTTTCATCCGTGGTGGCAATGTCCTTCAGTAGATGTGTTTTGGGATGATGTCATTACTGAGCTAATCCTCATTATCTGCTCCTCCACAGTTAAAGCCTTTGCTTGTTGCCCATATTATCTGGTGATGATGTGGAAGCGCCTTCAAAGGACTTAATGATGTTTATGATTATGGCAGCATGCGAGTGATTATTGCACACCACTGGAAAAAATGTTTTGAGACTGAATACTCAGAGCTGGCACACCAAACTCTGGAACCTGGCAACAATTGAGAAACTAACACAGTCACTAACATCAAAGGCTACAGACTGACTCTCTCAACAACTTGGAGTGACTTTGTTTTTGTTACTCAGGAAGATGGTGAGACACAGTCCCAACATGGTACCCATGGATATGGGACGCATAGATTGTTCATTCAAATTTTTAACAGCAGTTCAGAGCTGAGATATGTTACTTTTAAGAATGGTCTCCAATATGACCTAAATGTGAGAGAAACACAAAAATGTAATATAGAAATCATATTACATTTGCACTTTGGATTTGCTCTTATCATGCATTTTTATATAGAGCTATACTGTTTAGATGGACCCAGGTGGCACTGTGGGTTAAACCACTGAGCCTAGGGCTTGCTGATCAGAAGGTCGGCGGTTTGAATCCCTGTGACGGGGTGAGCTCCCATTGCTTGGTCCCAGCTCTTGCCAACCTAGCAGTTTGAAAGCACGTCAAAATGCAAGTAGATAAATAGGAACCGCTACAGCGGGAAGGTAAACAGCGTTTCCATGTGCTGCTCTGGTTTCCCAGAAGTGGCTTTGTCATGCTGGCCACATGACCTGGAAGCTGTACGCCGGCTCCCACGGCCAATAATGCGAGATGAGCGCGCAACCCCAGAGTCGGTCACGACTGGACCTAATGGTCAGGGGTCCTTTTACATTTACCTTTATACTGTTTAGATGTATTTAAACTGTATATGCTATTTTGGAATCTTGTTTCTTATAATAAAATCTATCTATCTATCTATCATCTATCGGAGTCCCTAAGTTGCATATTTTGAATGATGTGGTCAATGTAGCCATGAATATCTAGAGCAGGCATCCCCAAACTGCGGCCCTCCATATGTTTTGGCCTACAACTCCCATGATCCCTAGCTAACAGGACTAGTGGTCAGGGATGATGGGAATTGTAGTACAAAACATCTGGAGGGCCGAAGTTTGGGGATGCCTGGTATGGGCTCATCCACACTTCTGCTTCTCGCATGCGTAGAAACCATGGATCCGAGCAGTTTCCCATATGTCCCATGCTTTCTAGGCACAGGTCTGAGTGGTTTTCTGTTTGCCCCACAGCTTTCCCCTGAAAAATCCACTCATTAGTCCTGAATTGGCGCAAATGTCAATCTACAGAAAACCAAATTGATGTTTGTTCTGATTCAGCGCTAAAGAGTGGATTTTTCAGGGGAGGGGAGGAGTGGAGGACGTTTGATGCCTTCCCTTGCTTTGGGAAGGAGGTGTGAGGCTCTGACAGGGTCCTAGAGCCCTGTTAGACTATTAGGGCAAATGGGGCACTGCCCCCCAACTGCAAGCTGCCCTCAGCCATTCTCTGCTTTCATGCCTTCTTACTTGCAACCAGTCTGGTGAGCAGCACCGATTGCCACCTTCCTCCTCCTTAGTCCCAATGTTGCTGGGAGGAGAGTGGAGGCAAAACTAGGATTGGTTAGCTCTGCCTAGTTAGCTTTGGTTAGCTTTGACTCTGCCTATCATTGGCCCTGGCTTCACCTACTGTTTGGGCTCCCTGCCTTCTGCTCTACTGGTCCCCATGGACCCCAACCTCCACTGCTGGGGCAGAGCGGGGAGGGGGAGAGTGATCCCTCCCTCATATACCTTTCTCCCTGCCATGGTTACTTCCATGATCAGAGCCCTCCTGGGGAGGGGGAGGTAGAATCTGAGTGATGGACTGCACAGAGGTAAGTGGCTGTTGCTATTCCTCACTCTGCACCCCCTTTGTTCTTTAAACTAGCCCCTGCCATGCTTTGCATATGACTGGGGCAGATCTCGCTGTAAACAGAGGCCTGCTGCTGCCTGCAGTTTTGACCAAAACAACATGTACACAAAGACACCTTGTAGGCATTGGATGCTGCATACAACAAATGCCATTTCAAGCATCATTTATTATGCTGCCTTTCACAGGCTTTTTTACAATCCTCAATATGGTTAGCAATTCCGCCTGACTCGTAAAGCGACCTTAAAATTCATCATTTAAAAGAATGTTTATCTGCTTGTTTTTCCCTTTCCTCCTGTCAACCCTCTGCAGTCTGGGAGCAAAATAAAAAAGGGGGGGGCTAGTTTTAAAAATTAGAAACGTTCCAAAAGACAGGGAGAAAAAGAAGGGGCATCTTTCATTTTGTTTGGAAGAGAATATAACTTGCGATATGAAAAATTTAATGAGTTTAGAAAACTAAAAAGGAAATGAAGTGGGAATAGATTATCAAGAGAAATAAAGCCAACCACTGGAGAATATGCTAGTATTAAATATTAGGTTTCTAAACCAAATATATATATAATCCATTTAGGGACTTAATGGTAGTTCTCAGAAGCACATTTGTCTGCTGCTTATGGTTCAACAACCAATATTATAACTCCATTTGTCATCGTTAAGCAAGGGGGTTGGAAGTCAGAGACATGAGGGTCAACACAGGGGGAGAGATGCTATATTGACAGAAGGACACGTCCGCAACGCGCCACACTTGTATTCTAGAATCCTTCTAGCAGTGGGAATCTCTCTCTGTCTTTCTGTCTGCCGCTCTTTTAGAACCATGATGAAGCAGTAACATTCATGGATGGAGAGCACATCTGAAGTCAATGACAAATCCCCTACTCATTTCAAGCCATTTATAATCACCCCCTTAGCATATATATTTATGTGTGCAAAGTTGTGTGTGTATATATATATATAAAAGATACCGTGGGGGTACTCTCTTTGTGCAAGCGTTTATGTTGCCCCGTAAGATGTCAATCAAATAGAAGGAAACGTCACAGGACTGCAGGAAAAGCTTGTTGCTGGGGAAAACCTGTTGCCCTCCCCCTTTTCCCCATTAACTGCAGCTTGCCCAACACAGGGCCTGTCTGCACTATGCATTTAAAGCTACGTTAAACAGCCATGACTTCCCTTAAAGCATCCTGGGAACAGGAGTTTGTTGTGTACCCAGTATTCCCAATTCCCATCACCCCAACTGGCATGGTCAATGGTTCAGGAATGATGAGATCTGCAGCTGTAGCAGATGTTAAGAAAGAACTCTGCAAAAGAGAACAGCCACTACTAGCAGGCATGGGCAACCTTGGCTCTCCAGATGTTTTTGAACTACAACTCCCATGATCCCTGACCACTGGCCCTGTTAGCTAGGGATCACGGGAGTTGTAGTTCCAAAACATCTGGAGAGCCAAGGTTGCCTATGCCTGCGCTACTAGTCAGAGTAGGCAATATTAAGCTAGACCATGCACCCGCAAACTGCGGCCCTCCAGATGTTTTGGCCTACAACTCCCATGATCCCTAGCTAACAGGACCAGTGGTCAGGGATGATGGGAATTGTAGTCCAAAACATCTGGAGGGCCGAAGTTTGGGGATGCCTGAGCTAGACAGACAGAGAGCAGGCCTTTTTAGCTGTGGCACTCCAGCTATGGATTTTCCTCCCCAAGCTCACCTGGTGCCAAACTTGTTATTCTTTAGCTGCTGGGCAAACTCCTTTTTATCCACCCTCTGCACTGGCTGTAAGAAACTAGTAAGGTGAGTATTAGCTGAGAGCAGACTGTAGTTGGAGGGCAATGCCCCATTTGTCCTAGTGATCAGCCTCCTCCGCATTGCTTTAAATCAAGAGGGGAGGGATTTTGTGTTTACACTGGCTTTTAAATGGTTCCCCCCTTCTGCTGTTTTGTATTGTTTGTAATTGGTTTTATTGTTTTATTGAAGTTTGGATTGTATTTTGTACTTTCTAATAAGTTGCAAACCACACAGAGAGAACTGAATTATTTGGGCAGCATATAAATTAAGTAAACAAATAAATAAATGAAATGCCGTAAGTAAGTAAAATACAATGAGTTGGGGGGGGGCAATGGGTTTATTGCAATGATCAGTAATTACAGTCCTTGGGCTACTTAGCCAACCCATTTTGCCTGACTCTGGCTTGCCTGATTAATTTCACACCCTCTTTCACTTTACTGGTCCATTTCACACAGAGGCTGCAACTTTAAGTCTGGCACTAATTGACTTTCTCATTGAAAGCAGGAAGACATTCCTATAGTGAAGAGGCTGTCAGGACAATACAAATGCACTTATTCAAGGTTGTCATGTTGGTCTTGAGAGGATTGGGGTGGGTAGAGAGAGAGAGAAATGTTGTAAGCAGAGTTAGATTTTCCATTCCAAGTAATTATACTATTATTATTATTAATTATTATTATTATTATTATTATTATTATTATTATTATTATTATTATTATCTATATATCTAAAAATGTAGGCATTGCACGCGCGGAGGTCACAGCCTTTCTCTGTAACTGCTGAACCGTAATGTAACAAATTTGGCCACAACGTTCCATGCCCATCAGGGAGGGATCTGACATAATTCCCCCCCAAAAAACCCACACCTTTCACACCTAAAATAATGATTAAACACAAAAAAGTGGCGCCCAAATTAGACGTCACTACCAGAAGCTCTGAAAACTCCAGCAGCATCCAATAGAAAGGTAGATTGCACCCTGCCGTCTTCACAGCTGCGCCGCCAGATGACACCACAAAATTCCACAGCAACCAACTGAAAACAGTCCTTTTGCAGCAACAAGGCCCAGCTTTTTCAATAGGCCGCAGCATCACCAAGCAGGGAAAACTCAGTAGGCCACAGGCAAAAACAAACAGAATAGGGCCTTCCACAACAGGGGGCGGGGCACAGGGATGAGGCACAACAAAGGGAGGGGGGAAACACATAGTCATGGGGGGGGGGAGAGGAAAAACCCTGAGTCAGCCAAAGCAGTGGGGGGTGGGGTGGGACAGGGAAAACTGAGTAGGCGTCACCTTTGCCCAGTAGGCCACAGGCAAAAACAAACAGAATATGGGCCTTTCACAGGGATGAGGTACAACAATGGGAGAGGGGGCTCACAGGGATTAGACACAACAAAGGGAGGGGGGAAACACATAGCCATGGGGGGGAGGTAGGACCCTGAGTCAGCCAAAGCAGTGGACGGGTGGGGACATTTTCAGGAACACGCGTGGGTAGGGGAGTCTTATTTTTGAAACTTACAGTAGGGGAGTCAGGGTTGGGACAGGGCAGGTGAGGAGACTCTGAAGGGAGACTCTGAAGGTCAATTTAACAAAAAAAGGTCCATTTAACACAAAAACCCACAGCAATGCGTGGCCGGGCCAGCTAGTTATTATATAAATGTTTAACATATATCTAATCAGGGCCAATTTGCACATGGGTTCAATGTGCCAACCAGCCCTCCACTTCTTGATCATATGTAGCTACCTTAAACTGAATCAGGCCATTGGTGCATCTAGACCAGCCTTGCTACCTGAATGCAAGAAGCTGCCTTATATATCAGGGTAGGATATTCATCCAGACTGCCCAGCTGGTATTGATCCATGGCAAGGCCTTTTCAGTGGTGGTCCCCTGCTTTGTGGAATGTCCTCCCTGGTGAAGTGCAGCTGTCTCTATCATTATTGAGGGGGAGGGGGCATTTAATGGCTGAAAGATACTGTTCTTTGCAACCCTGAAATCACAGGTGAAGAGAACAGTTTTTAGAATGTTTTATTATTATTATTTACTAATTAATAATATGAATGCCGTGTCTCCTATTTTGGAGGGAGGACAGGATACATGTTAAATAAAATTTATACTGTATATTCCTGCGTATAAGACTACTTTTTAACCCAGGAAAATCTTCTCAAAAGTCGGGGGTCGTCTTAAACGCCAGGACGCATTTCTTATACGGTGAGTATATCTCAGACTCTATATTTTAACTGGAAAAGTCGGGGGTCGTCTTATACGCCCAGTCATCTTATACGCCAGAATATACGGTATGTGTTTGTGTGCATGTGTGTGTGTGTCAAGGATAGGAAATATCAAACCTGTGGGCCTTGAACTAGGGATGGAAGGATCTGTCAATTTTGGTTCTCCCCACTTCTTGTTCTTCCAGTCTTAACTCCTGCTCTCCATTACTGCAGTGATTTGCAAATTTTCTTTTTTCTTTCTTTCTTTTTTTAAAAAAAATCCTCATGGAAATTCTTCAGGGTTTAAGTGTGAATTTCTCCTAATAAACACAATGTTGTATGCAGTTTTGACAATGTTTTTGGCAAGCAATTTTTCCTAATACAATCCATTTTTGTATGTTATTTTAAAAAAATGTTTTCATTTTTAGGCATATTTCGTACCTACCATATACATTTTTGTAAACATCAGTTAGTTGGAGAACTTCATAGCAAAATCCAGATAAGTGTGAACGTTGAATGGCTATATTTTGGCTCTTGTGGTTTCATGGGAAGAGGAGGAGAGAGGTGACTAGTAATAGTAATAGATGATGGCATGGTTTGGTGGTATGCAGTTATGTGGGACCACCAAGAGAAGTCCTCAGTCACTGAGGTGGAACATTAAAAAAACAAAAACAACCGGCAGTCCTCAAAGTACTTTTAGGCGCAAGTGGTTTACAGCTTTGTGAATTAACACAAGAACCCTAAACCTGGTCTGATTGCCAATTGGCAACCAATAATGCTCTCTCATCATAGCTTTTGAGATATACAAGAGATTATTATACTACTGTTGCAGCGAGTATAGCATCACACAGTCTTGACCCAGAACCTTATGGTGAAGGGTAGATAAGAAATCCTACCGGTCAATCAAAACATGCACAAGCTAGTATTAGTAATGCTGTTCACCTTCCATTGGACTCACACTCCACGTAAACAGGGATTCGTATAATCACTGGTGAAATGCCACTCCTGCCAATCTTACTCATGTGCCATGCATAGTTACAGCTCTCCCTGATCTTGCTCCTTTGGAAGCTTATACATGACCAAGGCAGAAAAGAATTCCCTTATCTTGAAATAGTCTCTGAAGCTATTAAAAAAAATTCTTTGATGCTTAGGAAAAACAGGAAACTACACACCAAATAAGAAAAGCCACCCCCTCTTTCTCATTTTAAAAGGAAAGGGAAAAGAAAATCTAATTTAAAGGCATCTGCTAATTGGAACACCAGGGGAGAACCCTATATTCATTAAAAAGGCAACAAATGTATAATGCCAGCACTGCCTTATTAATGAGAAAGAAGAGGAATGCAGTTAGATTTTTTTTAAACCATCCGTAATGAGAATCTTTTGCTTTCTGTATAAGGCTGTTGTTGATGATTAGCTGTGTATTTCTGCATAGCTAACATCCATTTGCAGAATCTTGCAGAAGCCAACTGAATCATTTCTGTCAACTTCTACGGGCAGTGCTCATCAAAATGGAGCCAGCAGTACCTCAATGAAAATCCAGATAACACGAGGTTCTCAAACTGTAGTCTGTGAGCTCCTTTCAGGTGGTCCACAGAAAGCCTGCGGTTTGCCCACCCCTTCCCCCCCCCCGATAATAGAGACCAAAGCCATTTTGGCTGAGGAAAGACTAGCTCTGTTGCAGGACAATGATTTTAATAATAGGGCACCTAAGAACATAAGAGGAGCCTGCTGGATCAAGCCAATTGCTCATCTAGTCCAGCATTCTGGTCTCAGAGTCACCAATCAGATGCCCGAGTGCAAAAGTACTCTCTGCACTTGTGACTCCCAGTTAAATGGCATTTGGAGGTATACTGCCTTTGGCAATGGAAGTAGAACGCAGCCATTGCAGCTCATGGCCACAGATAGCTTTATCTACAAACACAGTCTAGTCATTTTCCCCATAGCATTTATCAGTTGACTTAGTGATCTTATGAGGTGGGAAACCTTTCTTCACATGGTAATGCTCATTCTGCTCAGTGGGGCACTGGATTTCCACCCCAAAGTCCTGTGCTAAGAGTACTACTGAGCCCAGGGCTCCTCCCAAGGCGCTAAGAAAAACCTAAGCAACTGAAGCCTCTGCAACAAGAAGCAAACAACCTGCATATAGCATTGAGCAAAAACAAACAAACAAACAAACAAACAAACAAACAAACAACACCCTCTTCCAAGAATCAGTAATCCCATTTGCAAAGGTGAGACTTCTTCCATTTATTTCATTCCAAGGGACACAACACCATCATTTCTCCAGCAATATTTCATGAAAGGCTGCCTCAGCCAACGATTGTATCTAATGTTTTGTATAAACATGCAAATCTCATGGCTGTGTAGGCGTAAAAGAAACAAGATGACAAGGACAACAGTGTAAATGATATCTATTCCCTCTGCCATTAATTACTGCCTGGCTTTTCTTGTTTTCTCCCTACTATAAAATTTGGGGAAGCAGCTACTCATATTAAGTGGAGGAGCTTGGCCCCAGTTCCTGTAGCCAACCTGAAAGGAGGTCACAGTTGGCATTCAGATCCAGCAAATGTAAAATGTAAAGCACACAGTACTGTCATCATTGTCACTCAGGGAACCTGGGAGAGGAGAGGCAGACTCTAGAGGCCTGCTGTACTTTGCTGTCATATTCATTTTGGGCTCAGAGGAGTCGATATGTGTTAGTGTTATAGGGAGAGACCACAGCAGAGTGGCAGAACGCTGCTTTGCCTGCAAAAGTTCCCAGATTCAATCCCCAGCATCTCCTGTTAAAAAGGGTGAGGCAGCGGCATTGGTGGCTGGTGCCCTTTGGGAAATGGTTGGGGTGGAAAGCAGGGAGCCCAACCATGGATGGAGCCAGAGCCAGGGACAGGCAGAGCCAACCAATTCCACTCTTGTCCCCACCCTCCTCCCTGCCGAGTCCTACTAAGGGCAACACAGAGGGTAAGGAGTTGGAAGCTGACAGCCAATGCCACCCTCTGAATTGAATGTAAATAAGAAGGTATGCAGATTTAGGCATGCTGAGGTTGTGGGAGTGGCACCCCATTTGTCCTAATGGACCAGTCTCCACTGGGTAGTACATGATAAGGGAGAACTCCATATAAGACAACTGCCTGGTGGATGGGTGTTATTAAGTCTGCCATATGTGGTATATGTACAGACCTGCTTCGCTTCAGCATGCTTGATGCATCAAGAGCTTTCTGTCCTGTTCTGTGAGATCTTGAGGCTCACAGGGGAAGCCCAGCAGTTTTGCATAAAGTCAATAGTTTGAGTCAGGAATTCAAAGCAGGAATCCAAGAAAGCACCTGCAGGACCTTGGAGAGCTCCCAGAATCCTGCTGAGTTAGTCATGCAACTGTTGTCTCCCCACCCATCTACTAACTACAGGATGATGAATCCTTATATGTGTTGAGTGGACCTGTAGTGTACTAAGCCCCATCTCCCCAGAGGAGCTGGCTGGTTGCTAAAGAGCCCTTGCGTTATATTACAATCCAGCTCCCATGGGGCTGGGGAGTTAAGGAGGGGTAGTGTGGGAGACTCCTCTTCTGAATCAGAGGAGGGTGAAAGGCCTGTGTCCTCCACCTGGAAAAGTGCCAAAGAAGGTCTGGCGGTTCTTCCTCCAGCAATGGAGACACAGCCTCACCCTTCTCTGAGTCCCCTGTTGTACAGTGCATGATTCCCAGGTTGTGGGTTATGATACTATCCAACTGTGCCTTGGAAATCAAGTGCCTCCCCACCATACTCTGGTACTATAATACAGCAATCAAATCTATCTCCATAAATATAACTTATTTTCTTTGATAAAGACATGGAAGGATTTTCCAAAATATGTGTTGTTGGAAAGGCAAAAACTGACTGAGATGCAAAGCAATGAAGGATTATGCTGTAGGCTCCTCAAGAAAGCAGCAGAGTCCCCAAACGTCCTGATTTAGTCTACATCTGGCAAAGCCATTTTGTATTGGACAGGAAATCACTGGAAGACACAGGAATACTCTTTGCCAAGAGCAAGTGAAGATGACAGCAGCCTTCCAAGGAATCACGTCTTTGCAAAGGATGGGGGGAGGAGGAAGAGTGCAGGTCAAAGACTCAAGATGTCTATCTGTACAACTTGCCAAAATTTGGGGAGGTGGGATGTAGGCCAACAAATCCTCACCCCATAAGCTTTTCTGAAAGTAATGCCAGTAAAACTACAGCAGGTACTTCTGAACAAGTCCAAGTATACTGAAATGTCATTCTATAGATCTATCAAAACCAGAAAACATTGGAACAACTTCATATTGGAAAATGGTGGTGATAGAAGCAGGCTTTGGCTTTTGCACACATGGATCTTTTGCCTCTCGTCCATCCAATTCAGTGGAAGGAAGGACTTTATGTGCACACAGACCAGGTTTATTTGTTGCATTGTAACCTCACCTTTCCCCTAGGATGGGCACCTATGGGATAGCTGAACAACACAAAACAATTTATTGGAGGATGGTAAATACAGTAAGTGGCAGAAAAGTAGATCAACACTTCTAATGGTAGTAGTTTCATGTCTTTCCAAGAGGTAAAGGACCCCTGACCATTAGGTCCAGTCGTGACCGACTCTGGGGTTGCGCGCTCATCTCGCATTATTGGCCGAGGGAGCCGGCATACAGCTTCCAGGTCATGTGGCCAGCATGACAAAGCCGCTTCTGGCTAACCAGAGCAGCACATGGAAATGCCATTTACCTTCCCGCTATATTCCTCCTATTTATCTACTTGCATTCCCGCTATATTCCTCCTATTTATCTACTTGCATTTTGACGTGCTTTCGAACTGCTAGGTTGGCAGGAGCTGGGACCAAGCAACGGGAGCTCATCCCGTCACAGGGATTCGAACCGCCGACCTTCTGATCAGCAAGCCCTAGGCTCAGTGGTTTAACCACAGCACCACCTGGGTCCCTTTCCAAGAGGTAACAATGCCAAATTAATATCTGCAAAGCAGTGATAGGCTAAAAAATAATGCTCTCCCCTTTTTTTGCTCACTTTAAAATGTATGTTGTGTTATTAGTTTCTTATGTTGACTTCATTACCATCCCCCACCCCAGCCTTCCTACTTAACTGTTTCCTCTGAAATCAGAGGGTAAGATTAAACCTGTTGTAGCGGAGAACCTTATAACGGCCCTGACAGACATTGTTTTTCCTAGGCCTCACGATCTGGGAGCTAACTAGCAGAGCCCTTGAAAGCCAACCAGGTCAGCTCTTTTTAGTTGGGGTTTTTGTGTCTAATCAGCCAGGAAGAAGGAGGCCTCAGGTCACACATGGAAATCACTAGAGCTATTTAAGTTGCCAGAGGTTATTAATAAATCTCCCACTATTTCCTTAAGTAAATAATTGGAGGCCCATCTTTCAAACGAGTTATGTCTGGCTGGGTTATGGTACCAATTTTATCCTTCCTTTTTCCCGTCACCAAGCAGGAAGCACAAATCTCTGGTGACAACAATGGCAAAACTGTGAATTATAAACATCCATGTGTCTCTCATTTGAATGCCTCCTCAAGTTTCCTTGACAGCTGGGAGTAAGAGAGAGAGAGAGACTTAGCCTCTCTCTACAGAGACCCCACCACCAGCCGCTTGCTGAAAAACAATGGAGTTTGTGGCCAAGTCAAGCCGTTTCAGCAGCTTCATACAAGGAAGCTTTAAGTACTGGGTGAAATGTGAGACACTTCATTTTGGTCACGCACTTGCAGTGAGCAGAGTTCAACAACTTCTTTTAAAGTGGGTCTGCAAACGAACTTCCTGAGCTTTGGTTTTGGTGGTACGTGGTACGCAAAACCAGAGGACACAGAAGCCATGTTCCCAGGGGAGGGGGAATGACACACAGGATGAGTCTGCAGCAAAGCTGAATCCTTAAGATACCTTTCATTTCGATTGACTTACTAGACAGCTTTTATTGCTTGGGATTACAGGCTGATTTGATTGGGTTATATCCAATGTAGAGCTGAAGTCACTTACAGTAGTGGTATACTTCTGGTGAAATGTTTTGTGCCAGTGGAATGTTGTTGCACAACAGAATGCATAAGCATGTTTCTGGTAACAATGTTGCACAATCTGTTGCACAACAGTTTCCACTAGAGCAGCTATTGTGTTGGATAGCTCTGCTGCACAGTATCAAAACTCACCCATTCAATAGTGCAAGAACCCTTGTGCTGGCCAAGGAGAGAACACTGGATAATGCCTTTTGTTTGTTTGTTAAACGGGCGCTGGCTTTTTACTATGTTTTTAGGCTCTATCTATTCTCTTTAATAGGGACCCAGGTGGCACTGTGATTAAATCACAGAGCCTAGGGCTTGCTGATCAGAAGGTCGGTGGTTCGAATCCCTGTGACAGAGTGAGCTCCCAAAGCATGTTTGGGTTTAGAATGAGAACAGAGTCTGACCACCACATCTTTCCTTCTGGGAATTGGGGGCACCACTTCACTTGGTGATTGTGGGTTGTATCCAGTGCTCAGGGCTGGCCAAAGACATTTCGGCACCTGAGGCAAATCACAAAATGGCTCCTCCCCAGCCAGGGTGTGAAGAACTACCTCAAGAAAGAGGGGGAGGATGAAATAAAGATCAGCGTTGCAAACAGGGGCTGGGAGGGCACAAATAGTGTCTCCTGTTCAATAGAGACTGCTGTTGGGGTGGGGTAAGGAGACTGCTGGGACCCAGGTAGCGCTGTGGTTAAACCACTGAGCCTAGGGCTTGCTGATCAGAAGGTCGGCGGTTCGAATCCCTGTGACGGGGTGAGCTCCCGTTGCTTGGTCCCAGCTCCTGCCAACCTAGCAGTTCGAAAGCACGTCAAAATGCAAGTAGATAAATAGGAACCGCTACAGCGGGAAGGTAAACGGCGTTTCCATGTGCTGCTCTGGTTTGCCAGAAGCGGCTTTGTCATGCTGGCCACATGACCTGGAAGCTATACGCCGGCTCCCTCGGCCAATAATGCGAGATGAGCGCACAACCCCAGAGTCGGTCACGACTGGACCTAATGGTCAGGGGTCCCTTTACCTTTTTATGCTCTTTAATATATATGTATATATGTTAGTAGCCATATTTAATTTAATTAGAAAAATGTCAGGATAAACATTGTCCAATAAACATATTACCTAAATGGGCTCTGAAACCCACTTCTACAGTGGGAAGGAGTCAGGAAGTGGCAGGAACCAAACCTATGGCAACAGGAGTAAATCTGAATCCTTCTCCTGCAAATGGCCAATGGCCAATTCGAGCACTAACAGTGCAATGTATATTTACTAAGAATTGAATTCCACTGAGCTCAATGTTATTCATGTCCCCTTGTTAATATGCATGTGACGGCAGCCTTACTGTGCAATCCTAACCATGTTTACTTAGAAGTAAGGCGCTCAAAATTCAATGGGACTTACTTCTTTGTATGTTTGCAAATGATTGTAGTTCCAATGTGATGTAATGGATTTAGAGATTAACTTGGACTGGGGAGATCTTAAGCCAATACCCAATATCTTGCAGCTCAACCACCTGCCTCACAAGTTTGTTTTGAAGATAAAACAGGGAGCAATCTTCACGTAAGTCAGAACTTCTCAGAGAAAAGGTAGGACAGAAATGACATCATCATCATCATCATCATCAACAACAACAACAACAACGATGTATGTTGATTTTAAAATGGGTTCTCTTCTGCTTCCCATTTTTAATTGAAAATATGCATGCCCTTAAAACCATATGCCAAAAGTGGGAAAACCTGTGACCCTTCAGATATTGCTGGACTACAACTCCCATCATCCCACCAAACATGCTGTTTGGGGCTGAAGGGAGCTGCAGTCCAACAACATTTGGCAGGTGACGGGTTCCCCATCCTTGCCATAGGCTGTTATCAAGAACACAGCAGAAGATAAGCATGGAAAGAGGCTGACCACAGAACAAAGCTAGCCACAAAATCAGGAATTTCAAGATGGAGCAGGGCAGAGGCACTGCTGAAGTTTGGCTATGCTTGAGAACATGTAAGTAGTGATGTAAGCCAGCACCAAATTCAAAGGGACTGACAACTCCTTACGCTGAAGCTAAATTTGCACTGTCCTACTGGAGACCCCCAAATGGCTTGCTCTCCATATGGGATTATTTCAAGTTAAAAGGAAAGAGCAGATGACTGCTTTTTGTTAAGCATAAACATATCAATCATCTGCTCATATGTGCATAAGCATAAAACACTTCTTTGTGGATTAAAAACATGTGCTGATATTCACAGATCATCCTTCAAATAGCAGTAAGGGAAGGGACAATCGATTCTACTGGCATTTAAGGGTCAAAGCAGATATGACATGGGTGACTGGCAATCAGATCTTCCAGTTTTTCTGTCTTTTAATCAGAAGTTTCTGGCAAAGGTGTAAAGTACATCGAGGAAGCAAATGAAGTGATGCTTTATTTGCGAGGCAGCAGTTAGGAGTTACCAGTCTCTGCAACCACAGCAGGAGCTGTGATTCTCCAGTGGTTTGACTTTACCTCCAGAGGTGCATTCCATTGTCTCTAAAGACAGACTGATGCCAACAATATTATTATTGCCCAGCCTTCACCAGCAAGTCCCAGGGAAGGCTACAACAATTTAAAATTCAGAATTAGCAACAGTGAAAACCGATTACAGTCAGAAGGGCCAGGGTAAAGAGGTGTGACTTCTAAACATTATCTGTGGCTTAGGTATTTTTATGAGGACAGAGAAGGTATTGATCACAGTGGTGCACCATATCTAAGAAACTATGCGTCCGGGTGGAAAAAGAGGGGCTGAGGTGGGCTACCTGGAAGCGGGGGGTGGGTTGGTGGCTGTGGATATTGACTTTGGGGGCCTTACAAAGGCTTTGAACTCTGAATCTGAAATTCGGCCTGTTGCAGCCTACACAGGATTGTCAAGCAAAAGGATACCACAGGTGTCATTTTGTTTTGTTTTCCTCACTTACAGAAGAGGGCCATAGCTCAGCAGCAGAACATTTGCTTTGCATGCAGATGGTACCAGGTTAAGTCCACAGCATCTCCAGGTAGGGATGAGAAAGACCCCTGTCTGAAACCCCGGAGAGTTGCTTCCAGAAAGTGCCAACACTACTGAGCTAGATGGACCACTGGCCTGACTCAGTGTATGGCAGCTTCCGATGTAACACAAGGCATTCAATTCTCCTACAGTCTTCCTGGTCATAAGGAGGGAGTGTTGGATAGGCAGAGGTTCAGACTTTGATATTTTCTGAGCAAGCAGCCTTGTCCAAGATAACATATTGTCTGCAAGCGTGTGAACATATGAGGGAAGGAGTGAGGGAAGCGGGGGGGGGGGTGAGAGTTGAAAAGCTCCACTCTTCAAGCACCCATCCTGTCAACGAGGGAGAGCTGATGTGGGCACAAGAGGGACTTGCTTGCCAATCTTTCTGGCAGGAGAAATATTGCTACAGATGGCAGCTGCCAGCAGGGGAGCAGCGAGTGAAAATAGAGGAATTTCGTGACAAGAAATTGCCAGGGAGACAGGGAGGGGGAGCCTTTCAAACCTATCCATTTTATCTTGAGTGTTAAGGCAAAACCAGACATCAAACAGTCAAACAAACAGAACGGGCCCAGATGGTGTAGATTGGCATTGACTTCAATAAAGAGACATTAATGTATGTGAGAGGAGGGAGAAGCTACCTGTCTCTAGGCCAGTTTGAAAAGAACCTTGGCGGTTTCACACTTTTTCAAAGTGACAGGAGGAGCAGAATATGACTTCCAGAGCAATTGTAGGTGGCTGCCTTATAGCTGGTTGTGTTGTGGTAAATCCTGAAGTGCAGGTGCTCATCTTGACAGCCCCTACATCCATGCCCCACAGGAGAGTCCCAAAATGCAGGCAGCTGCATTGACCCATTTTAATGCATGTATGCCTCCCCCCAAAGAGCAGCAGTAAAAAGCATAACGTTCGATTTTTAGGATCAGTGTGGCTGAAATGCATTGTATAGTTTACTGGGTGAAAGCTCCTACTTTTGACTGCAGAGGTTCCACTTGAAAAACACACTGAGCTGTAACAAAATACCTTCAAGCCAGCTCAAATGCAACCTTTTAAGCTTTAACTCAGAAATGCAAGCAATCCTGCAAGGAAGCATTGTCCTTTAAGCTGCTAGTATGAAGTAGGAACCTTGTCAAAGAAATAGAAAGCAATATCCACCCTCTCCTTGATTATTTTCCTCATTCTGTCTTCCTCTCTGCTAACTTGTCCCAAACATATCTGAAAGTTTCACCAACTCATTCATGTGCAAGTGAAAGCAGGTCCCACTACTTACCCTGCCCCTTCTTTGAATGAAGTCATTGCTCCTGCTCTTTAAAAAAAAAAAGTACTGGGACTGTGCTGCCCCACATTTCCCCTCTGTTACACCCCTTCTTATGTAAGTTCAGATCATTTGTGCATCTGAGACTTAAATGGATATAGCTCTGCATGGTTTACCAGGTTCCAGATCATGAGATTTCTGGCTGGACCCTGGATCCCCTGGCACAAAAATCGCCATGCAAAGCTGTAGATGCAAAAGCAAATGTCAGAGGGTAGAGTGGAGGAGAGCATAAGCAACTTCGTTTTCCCAAAGAAAATGCAATCCGTCAAGTAAAGATGCTTAAAATGAGTTACTAGGCGCTGGCCACTCAATCCTTTAAGCCCCGTCAACACTTTTCTATGATTAGTTAGTAAATCTGGAAAGACCTGTGTTTGTTCACTGCTTATTGATAGAAGGGTATTGATAAAGCAATATCCAAGCTGGGTTTGGAGGGAGGGCGGGGGGAGGGGAGGGGAGTACAACAGACCACACACTCTGTTTACTCTTTCAAGCCTTAAACAAAAAGCACCCAAGTTCTCCCCCTTCCGTCCCCAACATGAATTCATATTCAAGAAACAAAAGCTAAGAAAAAAAAGTGAGGTTTTTGAGATCACAGTTCTTCTCTCATTGTTCAATAATTATTAATCGACTGGAGAGACATTAAACACTGGCGAGGGAAACCAGGACACACAAATCATTTCCTGTGTAGGTTTCCGAGCTGACAATGTAGGGGCCGGGGGCTTATAAGTGGGAAGAGCAGCTCCTTGGGGAACTTCTCTTTTATTTATTTCTCCCTCATTTGTTTCCTCCTCTCCCACCCCCTGCCCCAAGGGATGCTGTGTGGTGCTGATAGAGCTGTCCATCTTCAGCTCCCGTAGCTTCTGTGCTTTAATCACTCGCTTTTCCTATACCCACGAGAATCTGTGTCACAGTCACCATCTTCTGGAAGAGAACAACTGACTACCAGGCCTCCCTTTGGAACCTGTTAGCACCAAGTCATCGATCAGTCAGAGGGGGCCTGCAGTGACCAAGAGAGGAAAGGAAACCGAATCTGGTTTTCACCAAAGATGACTGCTGGAGAACAGTGGGGAGTATGAATTGGGACTTGCTGTGTTGTAAGCGCATTTGGAGCAGCTGAAAGGACAGAATGCTGGGGGGGGGGGGCGGCTAACAAACAGGAGCCAGGAGAATATGCCACCATCACTCTCTCCTGCTACTCTTTCAGCTGGAAGCAGGTGCAAACTTTAGCAGGAAGCAAAGAAGAGAGAGACTGTGAGATTTGCTGCAGATACAATGAATGCTGTGCTGATCTTTTAAAATAATCTGAAACTGTGGCTTTAATTTGGGGTGGAGGTTAAGGTTGAAAAGGGGTGGGTGGGAGGAACTGCATACCCTCTTCAGCATTTCAGGGGTGTAAATACTAACAGGCAGGTTCGTGGAACATCTGTGGTCCCCTTTTAGCCATTTGTTTCGCTCCAACTTTCTGAGAAATATACTATAACATGATGTTGGCTTCTTCTAGGGCATTTCAGAAACTGGGGGCGGGGGAGAGGAGGGATGGTAGGTGCAAGCAGCAAAGAGAATGTGGCAGCACCGAGTTCCGTTCCCAACCCATGAAATGTACCCCCCCCCCCAAAAAAAAAATTAGGATGGCAACAAGGGTGGGGAAACTACAGCTCTCCAGATATTACTAGACTTCAATTCCCACTAACCTAGCCAGCCTGCCCAATGGTCAGGGATGGTGGGAGATGCAGTACAGCCACAACCAGAGAGTCACAGGTTCCTCATTCCCTGATTTGCTGCAAAAAATATATATCATTGGGTGGACCCCAAGTTCCAGTCTTAAGAGTGCCCCAATATTATACTGACTCTTAATTTGAAGCGTTACCCCAACCGTACCAAATAAACACCAAATGTTCATTGTAGATGTCACTGGAAAATCTTTTCATAAATTTCCATGAATACACCTTTGAGATCCTACCAGGCTGGCCTACAGCCAGACACATTTGCCTTTGGGAAGGGAGACTGTGTGCAGTTCTTAACACACACACACACACACACACACACACACACACAAAAGAATAGGCTTCTGTTTGACATCAACTGCAAACCAGCATGACTGGGAAGCAACACAATTCCTCCTTAGGCTGGCATATTATGCAGCCTGGGTCACTGAGAGGCATCTCCAATAACTCACCTGATGCCCTCAGGGACTGCTGTCTTTTGCGCAACCCCCAACACACAAACACCACACCTGTTGCTATCTAGGTCACTTGGGACTGCAGTGTGAGACCTGCTTTGATTTCACCAGCATGCTAAACTGTGTGGGCGAGAGAAGATGTTGCAGAGAGTATTCCCATTATTGTCACAGATTGCATCTGAAAGCCATCAAACAACCTCACAGACAAGAAGGATTATGTTTCCAAGCTACATGTGTAGCGCTAGAATCTGTACGGGAGATGGATGTGGAAATGAGCCTTTTTATCATCCCTAGGGAGGGAGCACAACATTTGTAAAACAAGAGAGGGAGATAGAGACACAGAAGAGGAGAATTTTCTCTCTCTCCCCCCCCCCCCCATTCCTCCTCCTTTCTTTCCTTTCCCTGGCTCCTTTCCTCTTCCAATTTCACCCTGGTTGCACATGACTAAACATCAATTTTGACACTAATGTGGAGTGTTGCTCTCCTCAAGGTTTGGTCACCTGATTTGTTGAGCGATTGTAAAATCGTTAATGGTGTGTTTTACACCCCATTTTTAAAAGCCACTTCTTACCAAAGGAGAAATTATTCAACTCTGGGTTTCCAACCCCCACCCTCACTCTACAGACCCTGATACAGGCATACAGGGCTTCACACACTGATGTGCACTTAAGAAAAAGGAACCTAACCTGCGTAAACCCATATCGGGAAACTGTACTCTGTGAAATGGCCTTTAAACATCATGTATATCTTAAACACACACAATCTTGTGTGCAAATAATATAAAAACGGAATCAAAATCTTGAACATATGTGCTTATGTCTGTTTCCTCCACCACCAGCACCTCGCTCCCCCAGCCTGAAATGACAAAGCAAAGTTTGGCAAGGCAATAAAGGAAGGGCTACAAATCAGTCAGGATTATCTGGCTTCCTTTAAGAATGCCATAAATTGTTTACAGCAGGCTTGGTCTTTAATGGAGTGGGGAGGGGAGGGAGAAAGGTCGAAGGAGAGGAAAGCTTTAATCTAACAATTTCAACACATTTGGAGAAGTCCCTTCTTGCAGCTTGCAATTAAAATGTGCCGTTCCCACCCCCACCCCCACCCCGCCAAAGTCTCTAAAGGCCAAAGTCCCAAAGCATTTTATTATTGGGAGGAAGGTTAAATTAAAGTTAATTTAACTGAAAGTTCTAAAGGCTTATTTCACTACTGGCTTTGTGAACACACATTCCCATCTCCCAAAAGAATTCATCTCCGCATATTACTCAACCTAGACTTGTCAGCCCTTTGACAAGGTTACCCCACCAGGGTAGCCAAGGATTTGGAAGTTGCCCTTAGCAGGCATCCAAGAACAACTGTCAGGTTGGCCAGTTCCCCAATAATATACAGATCCCCTCCCATTCTGGAACTCTTGATTGGGGTTTGATTTGGAGAAAGAAGAAAAGTGTGTTAGTCTCATATGAGCGGTGGAAGAGACTCCTGTTTAGTCTTACTCACAACACCCTAGTGCAAATAAGAGAAGAGCACAACTCTACCTAAAATAAAGAGGCTTCTTGAGAAGAAGAGAGGAGGTGTTGGTGGCAGCCACACAAAAAACGGGCTAACTCAGGGATAACCAACTTGGTGCCCCCTGGATATTGCTGGACTGCAATTCCCATCACCCCTGATCATTGGCCATGCCAGCTGTGGCGGATGGGAGATGGATTGAAGCAACATCTGGAGGTCCATAGGTTCCTCATCTGTGCACTATAGGAATAAGAAGAACCCTGCTGGATCTGAACAAAAGTCCATTGAGTCTAGCATCTGTGGCCAGCCAGATGCTTCTGGGAAGAAGACATAAAGGCAATATAGATACTGGAGGGGGGTGGGAAATGTAGTGAATTCAGTGTTGGACTAGGACCTTGAGGACTTGGGTTTAATATTCCCATTCAGTCAATAAGTCCATTGGATGACCCTGGGTCTGTTAGTCTCTCTTCCAGGGTTATTATCAGGGCTGAATTAAGAGCTTTAGGGGCCTTAAACACTTAAAAGATTTTGGGGCCCCCATATATATCTAATTCAATATACAAACTATAATAAATGGTAAAATATTTTTTGTTTTTTGAAATGGAACAAAACCTGTATATTTGTATAAATAATGTTTATTTATTTTTTTGCTCAGCTGCACCATATGGTAAACCCAGCAATGGAAATTTTTCATGGTGCCCTCCTTCCCTTGACACCCTACGCACATGCTTATTTTGCTTAATGCTTAACCCAGTCGTGGTTGTTGTGGTAATAAAACGAAGGGCTGCGCATGTCACCTGCTTTGTTTAATGTTCCCATCCCAGTACTTTCATTCCTTCTTAGGGCCAGAGGCATTCTTCTGAGGGGCCCCCAAACATGCTTTTCACCAGAAAGCTGCAGCTGCCATATTACTCCTGTGGATATTTTAAAAAGATACAGGCAGGCACTGCCTCCCTGTTGTATTTTTGAGCAGGGGTAGCCAATGTGGTGCCGTCTTGATGCAGCCGAACTTCCATTCATCCCTGACCATTGGCCATGATGCTGGATGAAGCATTTTGGAAGGATGTATGCAACTTGGGATCAGGTTATGCGAAGAGCTGCCTGCTGCTGCTGCATGGACCCATCGTATCATTTAGATAAGGTGGGGATATTCCTACTTCTGGTGCTGCACCCTAGAGAATACCATAGGATGAATACCGAAAACGGGCACTATTGCCCCTAGCTATAGAATGCCCTTCCCTTTGTCACGTATGAAGCAACCAAGCACCAGCTGCTCCAAACATTGTGCAAAGACTTATCTTTTTGCCCAGGCTTTCCCCGACTGATAAGATCGGACCGTAATTTTATTTGTTTGAATTCCGGTTTTGGTATGCTTCTATATAACCATTGGTTTACTGGTTTTATGTTGGAATTTTAATTATTTTATTTATTGCTTTTACACTGAATGCCACTTAAAGAGATTTTTTAAAAAAATATTAAGCAGTTTATAAATGCTTTTAAATAAATAAATAAATAAATAAATAAATAAAGGATATAAACATGCACTCAGAAGTTAAGTTTAATTGAATTTATGAATTAAATCCCATAAGTGGGTATAGGGCTGCAGCCTTAGGCAGCAATCGTATATTCACTAACTTGGGAGTGAGCCCCCCTGAACTTAGTGGGGCTCACTTCTGAGTACCTACATATTGCACAAGGCTCTGCTGTTAGTCTATTTAAAAATGAAACAAAGCAAGTCAAACTTTGGATCACATGCCCAAGCCATTTGGACATGCTGAGAGTAAAAATACTCTTTCGATCTAAGAGCTGGCATCCTTTCCAAACCTGTGTTTCTCATTTCCTGACAGGGGGAACTACAACCCAGGTTTTCCTTTTCATCCTCATCGTTCTTAAGCTCTCTGTCCCAGGACAGAAATAAATAATAAGAATGGTTACCATCTCTAAAGTCCCAATTGTGCTGCAATTTTTCTTTGTAGTCTTACAACCTAGTATCCTGTGCTTAGAAACAAACCTCTGTAACAGTATGGCCCCATACCGTACATCCCTACTCAGGAGACAACCCAACTCCCAGGGTATAGTGGGTATAGGATTTCAGTCAAAGGCCTTGTTTACATGTCACAATAAACTACAGATTATCTTAAACCATGGTTTAATTGTGAACATGCCTCTCCCCTGTGAAAGAATCGTTCTCCTGGTGCATGACTGAAGCAAGCCATGTTATGGTTTGTTGTGCCATCCAATTAGACCATGGTTTGTTCATTTGTTTCAAGCAAACGTGTATAAGTTTATTTTTGACTTGGTTTACAAACAAACCATGGCACAAGAGCCATCTTCTGGGGGTCATGGGGGCTGTGGCCCCCACAATAAGATATTTGAGGGGGCCCCCAGGTGATGGGCATTTCTATTCAGATAGTGTGTGTAACACTATGTCATGTGATCGATTATGCGGGATGGGGGTTACCTGGGCCCCCACAATATTTCATTCAAGTTGGCGCCCCTGAACCACGATCTGGGTTTGGAAGATACGACAAGAGACATTATGGCTTGTTTCCACTGCACGGAGGTTGGAGGAGAGTGAAAGGGAAGCTGTGTGAGAACCCCGAATGGCAGGGGGCAAGTGAGATCACAATAGAACCATGGTTTAAGGCAAACTGTGACTTACTATGACGGGCCTAAGAGTAATTTATAAAGCTGTCTCTCTCTCTCTCTCTCTCTAAACCTTAGTCATGTAATGAGCTTAAACTCATATGCTTAAGATGTTGATTAAATTTATGCAACTATAAAAATATAGTTCTGAAGCAGAAAGAATGCTTCCTTTGGCTTCAGATGGTGCACACATTCCATGTCTGTATAAGAGAAAAGGGAAATGCCTCTTACTGTACTCTGGTATTTGCCCTTTGCAGTTTTTATAGGTACAGTACATGCATTAATATATTATGGAACTCTTTGCCCAGGGACGTTCAACTGATTCCCTCTCTAGCAGTATTTTGCCATATGGCAAAAACCTTTCTGTTTAGGCAGGCATTTGCTTTGTCCCATAGACCGGTTTTTTTAAAAAATGAGTGCTTTTATTTAAATTGGCTGTACTGTTTTTATTACACCATGGGTTTTTTTTTTGGGGGGGGGACACTCGTATTGCATTTTATTGTTGATTTTAAGTGTTGTCAGCATCCCTGAGTGGTGTGTAGGCACCAGAAGAATGGGACGTACATTTTTATATATTTTATATTATATTATATTCATTTATATTTATTGAGCAGCACATTTAAATACATCACCTCATCTCCCTGCAAACAAATGAGGATGAATGCTCAATACACAGGTCTTGAAATGCTCTGAGGAGACACACAGGTCATCTGGACACATTCTTCCACTTTATGGCAAGATGCATGCAATCTCTACTTAAATTATAGTTATTGTTTCTAAATTTACAACTATACATATATATCAGCATACATAAATTTGTATGCCATTTTATGCCATTCTGTCCTCTCTTTTTGGCAGTGCTTAAGTGCCTACTCTCTTAGTAGCGAAATGTGGGGTTATTTGGAACAGGACTTCTAAATGATTTCAAATTGTCAGTTTTTGTATGTATTATACACACATACACACATACCCTATTGTGAGGTGTACTATCCCTAATGGATTCCTGATGAATGCATGCCCGGGGTTTTCTGGAAAACTTTCAAGAATGAAGGCTGCAGATCTTTCCCAGCCTGCTTATTCTATTGCTAGGCTGCTTTTTTTTTTAACCTGGAAAGTTTCCCCTAATAACCAATGTCTACATCGAGGCTAAGGAGCCTGTGACCCTCCAGTCTCATCAACCCTGACCACTGGCTATGATGCTTGGGGCTGATGGGGGGCTGGAGTCCAACAGCATCTGCAGACCTGCAGGTTCCCCAGTCCTGATCAACCTATTTTACAGCAGAAAACCATTGTTCCTTGCGCTATACTTAGCAGGCAGCATGAACAACTTGTTTTCTTCTCTGGTATCACAGTTTTTAAACAAATATCACCTAAACATAATGACGAGAGCTACAAACATACGATTAAACAATTCAAAAGCTGAAAGATTCCAAAATCTGACAGAGGCACCAGCTTTTGTGCTCTCCTGTGAAATTATGGCTGCCATCCTGCACATACTTACCTGAGTGATAAGTCTTGCTGCATTCAATGGGTCTGTAACTTCTGGGTAGGCATGTGCAAGATTGCTTTCGACACTGTAAATCGTAATGCCCTGTGGACTGTCCTCCTGAAAGTTGGATGCCCAGATAAATTTGTAAACATCATTCGGCTCCTCCATGATAATATGACAGCAACAATCGCAGATAACAATGGCTCTCAAAGTGAACCATTCACAGTGGGATCAGGTGTTAAACAGGGTTGTGTTATTGCCCCAACATTTAACAGTGGTTAAATGTTCCACATCTTCTGCCATCCCTCTGTCTTGACCCTACCTTTCCTGCCACTGGGCATTTGGGGTGGGGTGGAATGGGGTATCTCAGAAAGGACATGGCTGGCTGGCTGGAACATTGAACAAGAACATTCCACACTGCATCATTTTGTGGCATCCTGTGTTGTTTTATATTGCACACTCGGTGAGGTTAGCAATCTGTACCTGAATCTAAATTTAACCAATTTATTAATGGATGGGTTGATTAAAATCCAGGGGAGTAGCCGTTTGGATGGGCTGACTGCTCTGTGTCTTTGTGTAAAAAAGTATGGACTAGTTTCAGTGTTTTCTGTAGAACTGCACTGCTCTTGTGACCTTTGCCGACATGCTTCCTGACAGTGTCAGGAACGTTCAGTTTGACTGAGCACTATGCGTTGCACCACAGGGGTGGGTTGGTGACCAAGCTCCCCCCTCCATTTACTTCTTTTCATCTATTTTCCAACCTCCTTCAAAACTAAGAGCTCCATGCAACTCCTTCAAGGTCTTAATTATCCTTCAAGGACTACAGTTGGAAAATCCGGGAAGGAAATGCTGGAGAAATATGATGTGTTGAGCCTCAGCCTAATTACAAAGCATTGCCACTCTTCCTGGGTAAGGCTGCCTCACATTTTAGAAGCCTTCTTTTCCTCCTCTGCTTCTTCATGGTATCACACTAAAACAACACACTAAAACAAATCGTTCTCTAATCAAACAACAACAATGAAGTCAACTTGGACCTTTCTTATCCCCACCCCTTTTGCAATTTTAACTTGGTCACTTGGACAGTCATAATGCTTAGGTGGGATTCAATTGCATACTGGCAAATTCAGATTGCAGAATTGTAGTTGATTGGGAAGTCTTTGCATTTCAGAAGGTCTTAGGTTGCCTAGCATTTCAGAAGGTCTTAGGTTCAATCACCTACATCTCCAGGTATGCTTAGGAAAGATTCCCTATCTGAAATCCTGGAAAGCGCCTTCCAGTCAGTGTAGACAATGCTGACATACCGGTAGATGAACCAATGGTCTGACTTGGTAGGCAGACTCCCATGTTCCTAAAAAACCTGCTTCCCCAAAAGATTGGACTTTTTGAGATAAGGAAAGTGACAAGAAAACACACTGGCAAGTGTGGGATAAAGCCTGTTTTGATGCAGTGTCATCTAACCTCCCCACAAACGAACTGGAACAAATGCTCAATAAACAGTCAACATTGTCTGATCTCCCTGCAAACAAATCAGGATGACACTCAATAAATAGGTCATCTGGAAGCACCCCTTGTTGCTGAAGGATGTCTAAAATTGTTCACAATAATATTTCTTTGTAAAAACAAAAACACCCAAAAAACCTAAAACAACATTTCTCTACGTAATTGAGCCTGTGCTCTTGAATCAGACATTCTATGCTAATTTGGAGTCCTGTCTTATCACATTACATACATGCAACTGGGGCCTCCGTTACACCGAGAGCAACAAAATAGCTACACTCGGCATTATTAATGAAGTAGATGGATTAATTTCCTATTTATGAGAAGCTAACCAACTGGCTAGCTTGCTGACAGCACTATTAATGATCCTTAATGCCCCACAGGCGGTAATGGGTCCCACTGGGAGATGCAGAAACTCTGCAATTTGTATTGAGGATTTAGACATAACAAAAAAAGGGGGGGGGAGGAAAGGAAAAGAAAGCACTCTTGGGAGCAGGCAGTTGATCAGCGGGCGCCCCAGCGGAACACAGCAGACAAATAATAAATGACAGCCTTGCGATTAAATCAAACCTTCTACTTTAAGTGTTAAAGTGTCTGACTGTCACTAACAATCTAGAGCTTGTTAAAGCCTCCCGAGGCCCCCAGGAACAGAGGCAGTGAGCTGGAAGGTAGAGAGAGAGAGAGAGAAAGAAATGAGGCGGCAGCAGTAGCAGGAGGGGCCCTACGATCTTGACAAGTGAAACTGCTTTAAATAGCAGGAAAGTGGGGAGAAACAGACACCACCTTACCCTGGATTTAAAGGCAACGGCAGCCTGGGAAGCAAGGGCCTGGCTAACTACGGTAGCTTGCTAGGGCGTAACTGCGAGCATCTTTAGTCATCAGTAACCCATCTTTAAAGCTTCATCTGTGCAAGCTGATAAACAGTGGTGTGCATAGCTGCCAAGTTATCCCTTTTTTAAAGGGATTTTCCCTTATGCTGAATAGGCTTCCTCGTGAGAAAATGGAAAACTTGGCAGCTATGGTGGTGTGTTGTTGTTTTTAAAGAAGCTGAAATGACTGGATTTTACTAGAGGGCTGTGGCTGTTCTGACTGAGTAAGCAGTTTGGATTATTGGGTCTATGGACCATAAACAACATGCAGATTGTGCCTTTTAAAAGAAGGGTATAACAAAATTCAGGATCAAAAATACAGACAATTTTTACTTGGATCCTCCCTTTAACAATTGTGTTCTAGGACTACAGAAAGAAACCTACCCATATTTTCTGTAATTTTAGGGTTGGAGTTTGTCAATAAAACTGAAACATAAAATTCACCTGAGTCCCTCAATTGTAAAAGAAAGGATTGGGGAGATAAATGGCTGCGACCATTTAAATTCAGTAAGAGAGAGTCAGCCAACTTATGGGTAGAAGCTCCTCCAAGTAACATTTCATTCTGGATTCATTCCAGTTCAATTTCAACATTGTCACAAAATTCCACAACTAATTCCCATTCACATTCATCCATTTACGAAACAAACTAGTTGGGATCACTACAAAATTCAAGTTCCTCCAAATAATTCTCAGCAATCCTCTCCTCTCCACATAATAGAATATTATAAACTGCTGTGATGAAGTATAAAATATTCCAGTCAACCCTTTCTGCCAATCCCCTCCTGCCAAGGCTGTTGGTGGGCACTGCTCACACCTTAAAACTTGGATATTATTTCCAGCCAGGGTGAGACTTGTAGTTTCTTATGCCTCAAGGCCCAATTCAAAACTTAGTCATTGGGAAGAAGCAGGAATTGGTGAAGAGGATTTGGCTTCTCTGAGTTTTCTTGGAAAAAAGTTTGAGAAAACCAAACCAAACACCAGTGAGCTTTCCCCCCTGAGAACATTAAGAAAACTCAAGTTTATTTTGAGGAGAGCTGGGCTGGGGTGTTATGAAATTGTACAGTCCCAAGATGGTTGTACCTTGTGCTCTGTTTTTGTTTTCCCCCTGAACTGCTGTAAGTCTCATTGATAGCCTTATCTTGAATATTAGCTTGATATGGTGCATATAATTTGTGGTTGCCCTGTAAAAGACAGGAACTCTGGGATACATTTCAACCAGCTAACACAAGGAACATAAAAACATGTCCTTATCAAATCATGCCTCATAACATCAGGGTGTTCCAGGAACAGGATACATCCAATAAAAGAGAGTTAGGATCAAACAGTATTTCTGTTTTCCTTTCCACAGACGCCCAAAAATATACAACATCCTAAAAGGGAGGTACTGTAGTCTTTCCCCACTTTTTATAACCACTTACAATTTAATCAGGAAAAGATTTTCTTTTGGGGTGTGTGTGAAGGAGTGTCAATATGCTTTGAAATACCCTGATTTATTTATTTTTTTGCACAGTGAGGAAGCAATAGCTTGCTTGTTTTGCTTGCCTGAAAATCATAATGTTGCACACATTTACTCTCTAATTAACATCACTGTACACACAGCTGGCAAGACATCCCGTTTTTGAGAATTGCAAATCGGGTTGGGTAAGACTTGGGTTAATCTGCCTACATAGCATTCTGGAGAAATGCTGGCCAGAAAGCTACTTACTTTGGACCAGTTCTGAATATCAAATACTTGGTGATAATCTTTTGTGTGTGAGAGAGATTTGCCATAAAAGGCAGAGGATGGGTGGACTTGCCTTGTTCAGATAAGCAGTGGACCATCCAGTTTTCAATTTTATTTTTGGCTTCATGTCAGTTGTGGCAATAAGCATCTCCTCAGGATTGGAGGGTGAGTCTATCCTCTAGCTGATCAATGGTTTTTTAAAGTTTCCAACAAGGCCAGTGTTGAGGATTGGCACTATCAGGCGCCTGCTGAGACCGCCTGCCAATTCTAGGAGTCTCCACCTCCTCGCTTCTGTTGCCTGTTCATCTGTCCTTCCCAAACAAGCAAGGAGAGGAGTGATGAAAGAAGGAACTTTAACCCCAGCACACCTTAGCCTCCATCTGGGAGGTGGTATAGTTTGGGGCCAGGGGGAGAGGCAAACAAATGTTCAGTGGGAGTACAGCAGGGAGGGGGAGAAGATGAGGCCACCTGGAGGGCCATACTGAGAGCACTTTGCCCAATCCCACCCCCAAATCTGGATTTGTAGTTTTAGCAGGGGATTCTGATGAAAACCCCTGGAAAAAAGGAACAAATAAAGGACCTCTACTATCAACATCCTACTGCTATAGATGTATGGAAGGACAGCACAGAAAAAGTCCTGATGTTATATAGGGCATTAATCACTTCTTTTATTCAGTGGTATCTTTGCTCGGCCTTTTTCTGATAATGTGCTGAAGACAATAAACAACAAGGTGGGAATAAATATGTTGTCAGGACAAATGACAGGAATTGCAGAAGCCTGCAGATTTGTTAATCCTCTTTTAGTTGAGGAAATTGTTGAAAATGACTAATTTAATTTGGATAAAAGAAGGAGTATCTTCTAATTAAAATAGTTTAAATGTATTCGAAATGGAGCAATAATTATTTTAGTGGTACAGATAATATAGAAGCATTTCTTGCTCCTTAAATTATGAATGTGTGTTAAAAGTATAATTTATGTGACTTAGGGGGTGTGTGTGTGTGTGTGTGTGTGTGTGTGTTAAGTGCACCATCTCTGTTGAGATCTATGGTTTTTTTGCAGTTTTATGTCTATGTGAATAAAAATAAATGCAAATAATAGAGCTGCAAGGTTTAATTGATTATATTAATCAAGGCATCCTAATTAATTCAGCAGCATTTCCACACAAGTATTCATTAAAACTGCAGATGGGAAGTACCTTGCTAAAAGAGGCATTCCTCCTTCTTTCCCAAATAGGAGAGAATGCCTCCTCTAGAATTATACCTGTTGCAACATGTGTGCGAAGTACTTCTTTTTGCTTCAATATGATTTGTTTAAATATAAGATATGTATTACAAACAAAACATATAAAACCAACTTTAAAAACAGGTGTTACAGGGTATGACTGATTTACCTGCATATGAGTAAAATATTCAAGTTTATGCAAATTTAACTGATTAATCAAATTAAACTCATACAACTCTCCAATGACAGTGCTAATTGCTCCCACTAATTCTGAAGTTCAGAGGTGAGTGCCAGTATTTGGATAGCCAAATCAACAAGATGGAGGCATCAGCAGGCGTGGGGCAGTCCCAAAATTTGCAGCAGTTCAAAGTATATTTAAGGGAAAAGCTGGCTGTGCAGAAGAGACTCAAAACAGCTCAACAAGGACTAAACATCCTCAGTGGCCACAAAATGAATGACTAGTGGAAGAAAAGTAGAAACTTAGGCAGGATGAAGAATGCAATGGAGTATCTGGGGTGGGGTGGGGGTGGGGAGCCACACTTTGCATGGCAAGTTTTTGTTGTAGGGTCCCACTTGCAACAATAATGTTTGTCCTGGCAAAAATTGTCCTGGTAGACAATTTACTTCACATGCAGAAGGTCTCAGATTCAATCCCAAGCATCTCCAGGTAGTGACGGGAATGTCCCCTGTGGCCACTTGTGTAGAAAATACTGATCTGGATTAATAGTCTGAGTCAGTAGAAGGCAGCTTTTGATATTCCTAAATACACCCACACATCACTACTAAAAAGCTGCAATAGGAAAACCTACTTTCATTTAGGGCAGGCATGTCCAAAGTCCGTTTTGGGGGCCTAATCCAGCCCACCGGTCAGTTTAATCCAGCCCCTGTGGCAGTTTATTTCCTGGGGTAAAATCAACAAATTCAACCCTAAAAAAAGGTTGACAACTTTTGGTTGGTCAGCCCTCATGGCCCTTCACTTCCATCAAATCTGGCCCTCTTTGAAAAAAAGTTTGGACACCACTGATTTAGGGAGAGGACTTAGCACAGTGGCGGAGTGTTCAATTCCTGGATAGGGCTTGGGAGAGAGCCTTGCCTCAAACCCTGGAGAGACACTGCCAATCAGTGTAGATGACACTGAGCTTAATGGACCAATGGACAAGTATAAAGCAGCTTCCTCTGTTCCGAGAAGACAAGGGCACTTTTCTTTGGGGCAGTCCAGCACCCCCAAAGTGAGGACCCAACCAAGCGCAGTTTATACCCCATGCCAGTGTCACGCTAATCCCTGCAAATTAGGGAGAGCATTCTGGTCTAACTATAGGTGCCCGGCGCTCTAAACACAATATGTGCCCATGCATCAAAGTCTTAGACATTTAATCTCTCTTCGTTGTATAACATCCGTAGGAAATTATACCCTGAGCCCTGTCTGCTTGATCACATTCTGCCTCCTTTGCCCTCCCCCATCCTCTTCAAGTCAGTGCAGAAGGGAAAAATAATAGTGACAGGCCCCTTGGGAGAGCCAAGAGGCCTGAGCAAAGTGCAGTGGGGAAACAAACGCGCCTGCTCACTCATCACATTTAGCATTCGTTCTGCCACTTGCTGTCAAATTAAAACACGGCCAACAACTCATTTCTCCTGCTCTCGCAGTTACAAATTAGTCCATTAAGCTGTCTGCAGCAAGCCTTTTTTCCTCTTCCCAGTAATGGCCTCCGAGAATTCCTTCATAATCGCCAAGTTCTCCTGGGATGCCCATGGAAAGCAGATGGGGTGGCTGCCGGGTAATACATGGCACTTTTTAATGACACAACATGCTGCGTCTCTCTCTCTCTCTCTCTCCCTCTCCCTCTCCCTCTCCCTACCCCTGCCTCCCATATCCCTGTTACTTTGCCACATAGACATGCATGTACCATTTCCTTTACCAGGACGAATATGAATTTAAGGAAGGGTTGGTATTGTGATGGGTGGGTGGGTAGGTGGGAGAATGACAAAAAAATAGGCAGAAGAAATATAAGAGGGACGAGAAAATTTTAAACTGATTTTAGGAAGGAGGAAGATGCTGGAATCACATTTGTACTTATGTACGGTAGTAGTAGAAATGTTAGCAGAGAGCTGCATTTCTCTGCAATCAGGCTGTAGCTCAATCAATCCCCAACTGGGAGAGATCCCTGCTCAAAACCCTGGCGAGCTGCTGCCAGCCGATACCGAGCTCGATGGATCCAAGGTCCGACTCAGCAGCTTTTTATATATTCAACTGCTGCTTGATGAATGAAAAGTCTTCATTTCTGGACCACAGTGCTTGGAGTTGCAACCTTCTTGGTTGCACTGAGATGCACAGAAGCATGTAATAGAATTCGGCAGGGCTCTCAGCAATGATATTCCTTTGAAAGGAAGAAAAATCCATTAAGAAAATTTGAGGCAGTAACATTATCCAGTTGTTGAAGAGGTATAGAATGAGTTTCAATCCTGCATCGTGGTTTCAGTTGTCTCTACACAAATGCACAGAGTATGGGAAACAAAAAAGATGAACTGGAGCTTTTAATACAGGATGGCAAATACGATCTGGTAGGCATTACAGAAACCTGGTAAGATGAGGCTCATGACTGGAATGTAGGAATTGAGGGGTATAACCTGTGCAAAAGGAAGAGATGAAATAGGAAGGGAGAAGGAGTAGCATTATATATAAAGGATTTGTATACTTGTAAAGAAATCCATGAAAAGCAGATTGAGAGTAAATGGGTAAAAATTGTAGGAGAGAGAAACAATGGTGACCTTACTGTAGCTGTCTGCTATAGACCACCAAGTCAGACTGAAGACTGGATGATGCCTACTAGAGTAGAGTAGATTACCAAATATTCAAAAAGGAGAGAAATAGTAATCATGGGGGACTTCAAAATGACCTTAACAGATTGGAGAAATGAATGAATTTCAATAGGGACAAATGTAAGGTTCTGCACTTAGCCAAGATGGCCGCTGCCATGTGGCCACCACCAAGATAGCCGCTGGGCATGCGTAGAAGTGACTTCCGGTGCCGCTCTGCCCTATTTCCGGTGCCCACACATGGTCAGAGCGGCACCGGAAGTTACTTCTACGCAACTTCCAGTGCCGCGCCGCTGCTCATCCCACATTTTTCAGCGGGAGACTTGGCAGGTATGTGCAGAGGAGGGTAACCAAGATGATCAAGGGTCTGGAAACTAAGCCTTATGAGGAGCTTGAAGGAGCTGGGTATGTTTAGCCTGGAAAAGACGAGACTGAGAGGGGATGTGATAGCTAACTTCAAATATCTTAAAGGCTGTCACACAGAGGAGGGAGCATGCTTGTTTTCTCTTGCTCTAGAGGGTAGGACTTGAACAAATGACTTCAAGTTGCAAGAAAGTCACCGGAGTTAAGAATTATATTAATATAAACATGTAGACAGACTGCTATGTGAGCAACATTGCACTTTCCCAAACAATACAGCACATGTAAACAATAACACAGTTCTCCAAATGATCATAGAATCATAGTTGGAAGGGACACCAATGGTCATCTAGTCCAACCCCCTGCAATGCAGGAATCTCATCTAAAGCATCCATAACAGATGGCCTTCCAACCTCTGTTTAAAAACCTCTAAGGAAGGAGAGTCCACCACCTCTTGTGGGAGTCTGTTCCACTGCTGGACAGCTCTTACTGTCAGAAAGTTTTTCTGAATGTTTAGTCGGAATCTCCTTTGTCTTTTTTTTACTGACTCAGTATGTGGCAGCTTCCTATTTTCCAAAGATATCCTCTTTATTGCTTTCACAAATCAAACCGCACCCCCTCCATCCTCTGTTCTTTTGCCAGCACTGGCCTTTCTAGAAGATTATTATTTGTGGCAGAGTAAGTTGCTTAATGCTGGATCCTCTTGTCTTAAGACAGGCATCCCCAAACTGTGGCCCTCCAGATGTTTTGGCCTATAACTCCCATGATCCCTAGCTAAGAGGACCAGTGGTCAGGGATGATGGGAACTGTAGTCCAAAACATCTGGAGGGCCGAAGTTTGGGGATGCCTGTCTTAAGAGATGGCCCAAAGATCCAAAAAGGCTTGCCACAGAAAAGATCTGCCTTACATGCACAGCTGAGAGCAGGTTTCTTTGCTCTCTCTTATATAGAGCACCTCAGAATACAACGGGGAGTATAAGAGAGGGACATAATAAATACTACTACTGCTACTACTATTAACAATCCTCTGGAGTGCATTACACACATTGTCTTATTGTAATTTGTGCAAAATAATAAATTGCATGGAAATTGGCTTAATTTGAATAATTTATGCATTTTGCAGCATTTCATACCTTCCATCACTTCACAGTTGAAAATAGGGACATATCTGTAATATCACTATTCTCCTACCAAAGATCATTGTCAGAGCCCCTGCTTATTATGCATTACTGAAGGCTATGCTGCCTCTTGTATTTGCTGTATTTATAGCCCATCTCCCACTGATTTAAAAGCCAAGGCACTGTTTGTTATTCTGACTAAAGATAAACATAATGGCCTGATAATATGCTATCACCGTTCAAAATATACCTCAACATTTGCAATATGTGACATGGCAAGCGGCACACAGCGCCTTTGTGTTCATGGGTGTGCATTTATTTATTTGTATGCACAGAAGAAACAAGTCCCCCCCCCACTCCATCAGATATTTAACTGTTAGAAACCATGTAGAGGGAGCTGGCTCCTGATCAAGGGGCACTGCTATGTCTTAAAAGAAAAAGAAAATGTTCATAGCACAAATCTGGCTACGCAATCTTTTTGGGGCCAATGAGCTACAACAGAATGCTTCCTTCAGGCCTAATGCCAGCAGAGGGAGGGGAGCTTGTTGGTGCAAGGGAAGGGATCTGTGCCTAGGTGCCAACTCCCTGGAATCCTGGGTGCCTGAGCACCCAAAGAATTCCCCATGAAGGGGCCAGGAACTCACAAATTTTGGAGTCAGAGCCATGCACGCTGCATGGCACCCACGGCCCTGGGCACCCACGGTCGCGGGCCCAAGCTGGCATTCCTGCCTTTGTATGCTGTTGACCCCTGCACTGATTTATATGTATAGATGCAAACTGAAGAAGTTTTAGAGGGAAAACAACTGTGTAAGCTTTTTCTCTGGCGGTGGTGAAGGTAAGAGATCCAGGGCTTGATGTAAAAGATGTCCGCTGAACTTCCCCCTGCCTGCTTTCTTCCTCCACACCCTTTCCCTACATATTGTTTTTCTTCTGGTTATTTGAATCTTGGTGCTGGGGAGGAGGAGGAGGAGGAGGAAGAGGAAGAGATTAATCTATTTCAACGTTCTGCTCTCACAGTGGTCAACCAGAATCCTGTGGAAAACTTGCAAACATGTATTGAGCCTGGAAGAGGAAGATGATGGCAACCAGCCTGGGGAGCGGTCAGCAGAAGCATTTAGCATCCCACCCGTCTGCATACCTTCCAACATTTCTCCGATGAAAATAGGGACGTCCCATTCCATAATGATAATTTTACTATTTATACCCCATACATCTTACTAGGTTTCCCCAGCCGCTCTGGGAAGCTGCCAACATTAAAATAAATAAATAACTGAACATTAAACATTAAAAAATAAACTTCCCTATACAGGATTGCCTTCAGACGGTTCAGGGGTTGGATAACTCCATACCCTACAACATTTCTCCAATGAAAATAGGGGCATCCTAAGGAAAAGTGGGACATTCCAGGATCAAATCAGAAACCAGGACGGCTTCTCTAAATCAAGGACATCCCTGGAAAATAGGGACACTTGGAGGGTCTGCATCTGTGCTATTCGGTCTGAAATTGTCCCCGCCCTACTGCTTTATAACTCTTCAGCTGTGAGCCACTTTCAAAGAAATGGGGTGCTACTGTGATGTGCATTTTAGCCTTCGACAGGCTGCCTTTGAACTTCCCACTGCTAGGGCAAATGGGACGATAATGCCTCCCTATACAGTATACATATAAAGGGAGGAAGGTGGTGGTGTGGGAAGTCTTGGTGCATGAAATAGAAGCCAATTTGCTACTGGCCAAGTCAGTTTGAAGACCTGGAATGCTTCCCTGCCTCTCCACCCCCACTTTCCCACCTGCATAGCAAGTCCAACAAGTTAGAACAACCCCAGCTTCTGGCTTCTTCGTTCCCCCTCTTAAAAACCCTGAGTTGGGCTTGGCAGCTGTCCTGCACTACTCAGCTCAGGCTTGCTTTTGAGTGACAGGCGTGCCATGCTAACACTTTCCTGGTGAACGGCCAAGAGTTTTCACGGAACTCATTCCTAGACAGGCCGTGCTAAGGCTGTTTTCATGGCTATACACACGAAAGGCGAGTTATAAAAGGAAAGCGGGAGGGAGGGAAAGTTTACAGTCCCACTGTTACTTGTAAAGAATGCAGAGTGTGCCAAAGGGCAGGAGTGGGGTTGGGCTGTGGTGTGTTCCATTAAAACTGTGCACGCATGCACACACCAAGTGGAGAAAATCCAGGCCCACATGATTAAAGTGGGGAGGGATTGGTTGTCTCTGGCCAAGATGGAAAGACAGAGGCAGGATTTGTTTTTGTTTTTAAAAAAAGGCTAGGTGGCTCAGGATTCAAATTCCTCTATCCTTTTTTTTTAAAAAAAAAAGAGGTAAGGTGTGTGTCCACATTTTATCCTTCTGGGAAGGGTAAAACAGAGATGGCAGTGTGCATTTACACAGTATTCCTACATGAAATTATTTATTATTCTGACAAGAAAATAGGCAGTTTCCTTGAAAAGGTAGATGATTCCTTAGACAGTAATTCCTACTGGGAGAGCACAGAAAATACCCAGACTTTTCATGGAATAATACAGCTCTCTCCATGTTTGGCTCGCGCAGCCGTGGCACAGCTCATTTAGCCTTTCCCTCAAAACATAAAGATGCCTTTCTTGAATAAGAACAGGCTGCTTAGGGCCCATCAAGAAGTCACATTGGCCTGTGATTCCTAACCTTTGACACTAGTTCCTTTTGGAGCACTGGTGGCTGCTCCAACTTTCACTTAATATTGTTGTTGTTGTTGTTTAGTGGTTTAGTCGTGTCCGACTCTTCGTGACCCCATGGACCATAGCACGCCAGGCACTCCTGTCTTCCACTGCCTCCCACAGTTTGGTCAAACTCATGTTGGTAGCTTCGAGAACACTGTCCAACCACCTCGTCCCCTTCTCCTTGTGCCCTCCATCTTTCCCAACATCAAGTTCTTTTCCAGGGAGTCTTCTCTTCTCATGAGATGGCCAAAGTATTGGAGCCTCAGCTTCAGGATCTGTCCTTCCAGTGAGCACTCGGGGCTGATTTCCTTCAGAATGGATAGGTTTGATCTCCTTGCAGTCCATGGGACTCTTGAGTCTCCTCCAGCACCATAATTCAAAAGCATCCATTCTTCAGCAATCAGCCTTCCTTATGGTCCAGCTCTCACTTCCATACATCACTACTGGGAAAACCATAGCTTTAACTATATGGACCTTTGTTGGCAAGGTGATGTCTCTGCTTTTTAAGATGCTGTCTAGGTTTGTCATTCACTTAATATTAGGAATGCTTATAAAACCATTTCCATTGGAAGTTTCCCAAAATATGCTGCTGTTCCACTGAAACAATCCACACAAACCATCTGGGACATCTTTTGATTCCTTCCCTGCATCTTGCAACAAGTCAGACTACCAGCAGCGACTTGGACATGAAAAGGAGACAGCAGAGGCGGTAGCAGTACTAAGCATAGGAACCCCAGATCTGGGTATTGGACATTGTCCCACAATCCAGGCCAGTGTGAGGATGAATGAACCATCCTTACAACATTCTCAACATCCAAGCTAGCTGTCTGTTGGTTATTTTAATCTAAACAACGGTGCCCTAGATTAGGCTGTGCAGCTATGAACATTATTTATTAGAGAGAAATTCCACTTCTGAGGCATACTTCCAAGCAAATTTTTTAGGATTAGTGTGCTGATTGTACTTTACTTACAGTCTTCTGAAAATACTATGTCTCTCTGTGTATATATGTACCTCTAATCACATGGCAAGTGTGATGACGCTGTGGCACTCCATAGCCAATCAGATTTAACTATCTGATGACATCACAAGGACAAATCAGAGTAGTAGCAATAAATTATACCCTCACTCTGAATGAACATTTTTTGTCACATTTTGCAGTCCCTGCAATGAAATATCACCAAAATGAGTGGGTTTGTTTCAAATGGGATGGAAATTTTAGCAAAAAAGAAAAGTAAAGAAAAGAAGTTCATTCCCATGCTAAATTTGGCTCAGCCTTTGTTTAGTGTGTGTGCATGCCTAGGACAGTTCAGCTGTTTTGTTAACAAATTACCCACTGATGGTAACCATTCCTTTTAGGCGAATAACTTTTTTTTTTTTACATGCAGTTGGGCAGGGCTGGCCAAATGTTTATGTAGGTCAGAACATTTTTTTTTTGGAGGAGGTAGGTGGGTAAGTCATCTGTAAAACAGAAATAGCTGTACTGTAAGTAGAATATACTACGTATTACTTCCAAGTATGTAGATTGTAAATCATGACTGTAAAACCTAATGCTATAAAGACTGAACTCTCGGCAGTTCGCAATTTCTAATCATTGAAGAGAAACGACAAGGCATTTTCAGGCAGTGCATATGTGAGTAACTGCATTGTTTTAAAGAGCTGGCCTCTGGTTTCCATAAAGTTTTCAAAACCAATGTGTATCCATTCAGGACAAAAATGTGGACAGCATATTTTCCATTCCACCCCCCCCCCCTCTTTTTAAAGTACATGTGGGGAGTGTGTCTGTGAAGTTGCAGCTCAGTAGTTCTCTGTCTGCGTTACTTGGAAACATGTCTCAATGGCTTCTTGAAATCCCTCTTACCCCCCTGCCCCCCTCCCCGTACCCCTGTCTGAAACTGATTTCTTTAATATGCAAATATTAAGAGAAAGGAAGCTTTATGTTTCCTCTTAGGATCCTTCACAATCCAGACACGATTAGGATGGAAAATTAAAACTCTGCTAGCAGTTTGCTGGCTCCCCTGAGCAACAGTCACTCTGTGATCATAACACTTTGCTTCCAGCTATGATATTCTAAAATTTGCATCTCTTTCACTTTGGGATTGTTTCATTTGGGGGGGGGGGAGGTAAACAGAGCAGAGCCAGAACCCTTTCAAAACAACCATTTTGTCTTACAATCTGAGCTCTGTCTCTTTCTGAAGATGAAAAGTGAGGATGGGGAGATGAGTTTTGCAATGTGCCAGAGCAAAAGAGGCACTTTTCAGATGCTACTTATTCCATTCTGAGGCCATTTCTGATGTAACATTTTGCATCTCTGTGACAGCTCCTGGAGGGATTCCCACAGGAGTAGACATGTGAACACATTCAATGGGAATGTGTCATCCATTCAATCTGCTGCTTCCAAAAACCATCTTGCAAGCTAGATCATGGCAATCCAGCCTCCGTCTCACGGAAGGATCATCTTTTAACAAATTGAGGCCATGACCCATTCTAGCAAATGAGAGTTTTATGTGTGGATAAGCATGGGAAACAAAAGTCATCCTGGCAATGCAAAAGCCTAAAGTAGGAACTGGCTTTTCAAGATGCAGACATTGAGAAATATCACACCTACAAGTGGGACCTACAACAAAATGTTGCAGTGGGGAGTGTTCAGGTTTCCAGCAAGCCAACCATATCCTTTTCCAGGACAGAGACATACGATATAAGGAAGCTGTGTTATACCAAGTCAGACCACTGGTCCATTTGGCGCAGTATGTTCTACTGACTGGTAGTGGCTTGCCAGCATTTCAGGTGGAATTATCTCCCTGGCTTACCTGGAGATGCTGGGGACTGAATGTGGGGCCTTCTGCATGCCAAGCAGATGCACTAGTCTTAGATGCAGCCCTTCCCCTTCTTCTGCATTTCATTGCTCCCTCTATAGTAAATCTGTGTTGCATACCCATTAAGCATGTCCTAGTCTTGATTGGGCTGTTATGGCATATCCCACTTGAGAATGTTTTCCTCCTTAAAGGTGTTTTTTGGGGGGAGGAGGGGGGGTATGTCTGAATACTTCGGATCTCATTGAACCTGCTGATACCTCCTCTCTCCTATACCGGTATCTGGTTGGTGTCACACTGGCTGCATAAGGACCCACGCTTGGAGAATGGATTCGTTAGGACTATATAAGATGTTACGGAAGTTTTATCTGCGGAAGCAGCAGTGGAACGTGATAGCAGAATCTTCTGTGTCCTTTCCATCTATCTCTGCTTTTTTGTGTCTGCAACACAGCTTGAGCCTTGAGGCTCCTTTGAAAGAAAGAAAGAAAGAAAGAAAGAAAGAAAGAAAGAAAGAAAGAAAGAAAGAAAGAAAGCAAGCTCAAGCAGTGAACCGAAACGGGGAAAGGCGGGGGGAACAAGAGAAGATTTAACAAGCTCCAAGCCATAGATTATAAGCCGCTGCTCAAAATTTATGGACGTTTGGATCTTTGCCATGCAGAACAGATTGGCAAGCTGATCAGAATCGCAGCAGGCTGCCTAATGAGTCCCACACAATTTTTCACCCCATATTTTTCCAATAAAAAAGCAGTTAAATACCAACCGCAGCCACAGCAGAGCCTGCCATCTGGCTCCTTTTTTCTCCAGCCATCATTAAAATGGTTCTTGGCAGTTTACACCTCGCTTCTTTCTTTTCTCTCTCTCTCTTCCCCCCTCCTTTTCTCTGTACAGATGTGGAACGAATTTTCTGACAACCCTTGGATGAAACAAGGGACTTTATTGAGCTTTACAGATTAACTGCCTAACTTCTGGGTCTAATTTTAAGTGTCTTTAGCACACCAGCGGCATCACTTTAAGTGAGCTAATTGTAAGGATGTGAGCCCACTGGCAACATTTGGGCAAGCCCAAGTGAATTTGGAAAATTAGCATTTAAAGGGGCTATGTAAACCAGTCCTAACATACTCAGAGAAGGCTGGTCCACAGTCTTTCATTCCAGGGGGATGATACATACACACTTACTTTAGTCCATAGAATCAAATTGTAATACAATACAATATAAAAGAAATAATACAAATGTAATTAAAAATCAATATGAATAGGAAATGTGATAGATGTGTCATCTCTTATCTTCAGCCACAAATCCACAGACATTCAGAAGCACCTGAATGAAGCTCGGTTTGGGAACTCAACAGGTACCAGTAATTCATTGGTTTAGAGACATTTCCTTTCCTACGTCCAGGTTTCAACAGACTTTAAAAAAAGAACCTGTGGAGGGAGAACCTGAGCTAGATGGACAAATGGCCAGACATTGGTCACATTATGCAACATGCATCAAAGCACATTTGACACACCTTTAAAACACATAGCTTTCCCCAAAGAATCCTGGGAACTGCATTTTACCCAATCACAGTGCTACAATTCCCAGTACCTTTAACAAACTACAGTTCCCAATATTCTTTGGGCAAGGTCATGTGCTTTGAATGTATGTTAATAAAGTACCTTCCTGTATTCCTAACTATCAAGATAATTCCCTTTAGGAGACTAAAAAAAATGCACTACTAAAAGCCAATCCAAAGAAGGAATTTTTGAGAAACATCTTCTTTTGTAGTTCATACAAAAAAAAATTGTATTTGCTGAATAGCCTCTAAGAAAAACTTTATTTATGCTTCTTTCTTCCAAAGACAACTAAGAACATAGGAGCAATTAATTATCCTAAGTCACAGAATACACACAGGGGGCATATACTTCAAAGTAGTGGAAATCAATCCCTCGGTTATAAGTGGGAAATATTTTGATAAGGATTGGAAACTTTGTAAGAATTTGACCCCAAAAAAGTCTAGAATGGTTTGAGGTTTCTTTGGGGAGGCTGTAGGGTCTTGCCAAACTCCTTGCAAAGTGCAGCGCCCAACAAGCAAGCTCATTGGTTGTGTCTGCAAACTCTCTTCTGGCTCAGCCAGATCTTTTTATTTCCCCACACCTGATACCATGTTGGGCATGGCTGAAAATGGTCATGTGGGCCCCAAGTGGAGCCTGGCAAGTAGGTCATGGGCCAGAGGCTCCCCATCCCTGTTCTACAAAAAAGGTAACCTTTGGGAGATACCCCAGATACTGCAAAATGAGCCTCTTGGTCTTGCCGATCAGAAGGTTGGCAGTTTGAATCTGTGCGTTGGGGTGAGGTCCCATTGCTCTGTCCCAGCTTCTGCCAACCTAACAGTTCAAAGGCATACCAGTGCAACTAGATAAATAGGTACCGCTGTGGTTTCCAAAAGGTATGTGACTGGAAGCAGCAGAAGACCCATAGGGGCCCAAAAGCAAGCTGATCAAACTCCTGCCTGTATGTCAGCCAGATAGTGCATCTGCAAATAACATGAATAAATGGATCCATGAAATGAGCAACCTGACCTCATCTTTCTCAAAGCCAATTGCTCCCAAACCAGGAAGGAACGATCAAAATGGAGTTTGTTAATCTTTATATACAAAAGCCACAACTGGCTTTTGTATATATATGACCCTGGCTGCCAAAATACAGCCCATATTTTTCTTCTTCTCTGTCAATATGACTTGTTTTTGATTGAAATAGTAATAATCTACCTTCATTGTAATATCTCTGACACAGGGTCAATCAACTCGTAGGCACCAAGACACAATATGTGTGGTTGTGCATGTGCTTTGGGGAATTCTGAGATGCCCACATTTTTGTCTTTGCTTTCCAAAAAGTAAGCTGCCATGTGTAGAAGGGGGGAAAATGAAGGTGGGACTGCCAAATTAGGGGGCATCCAAATAAAATGGCCAAATTAAGTCTCATGAGTCCCAATGAGTTCCATATTTCAATATTATAGTAATTTCTCATTATGAATATGTTTGTGTGTACATCATATACACACTTTCCTGGGAGTATGTCACCCTGCAATAATGGGACTTACTTCTGGGTAAACATGCATAGAAAGGTTCATACTGCATGACATGTCCAACACCCTATATTTCTAACAAGGCTACAAAAAGAGACCCATGTCTTTCTCCCCATGGTATTTACACAGTTCTTTTACAGCATACAGGTACCACAAGGGAAACTGAAAAATAAAATACAGAAGTAAACACAGAACACTATGATATTAAAATCCATTAGGTCTCTGTCATTACCATGCATCAATGCTGGCTAAAATGGAACACTGTGTTTTGCCAATTTGACATTGCCATTCTTTTAGATAACAATGTCTGAAGGACTTTAGCCAAGAATCAGATAAATACACCCACCCACCTTTAGCACTGAACATGACTAGGCTGGTTATTGTAGGAGTCACTGAAAAAATAAACCCTGTTGTAGTCAGGTCATTTCCTAATGTGAGAGACTTTTTTAAAAATTCCAAATTTACTAAAGACTGGCCAATCATGGTGGTAACACTCAAGACACGTGTTAGTTTGAGTCAACAAAGAAGACAACACAGGGATAGAGTGCTCACTGTGTACTATAGTTCCTCATCTATGAAATAGTGTGATTAATAATAATATAAGAGGCCTGCTGGATCAGGCCAAAGACCCAATTTGTCCTGCATCCTGTTCTCAAAGTGTCCAACCTGATGCCTGTGGGAAGCCTGCGAGATGGGCTTGAGCTCAACAGAGCTCTCCTCTCCCTACTCTCCCAAGATGGCTTCCCTTCAATCCTGAAATGCAACCCCCCCACAATAACGAGCTGAACACAAAGCCATCATATGGTAATAAAGAATATAAAATGTAACAAAGAAAGAATCTAAAACAACCAATCCCAGCCATACCTTTAAAAACCCTCTATATAGCCAATTAAATTGCTATATGGGGCCACAGAATATTTAGCCCGAATAACTGTTGCAAAATCTGAAGACAATGCCCTTACAGGCATGATTCCCATTGGATTGTAGTCAACTAAGGGCACTTCCAGAGGACCTATTTATTGAGTGTTCATCCTTATCTGTTTGCAAGGAGATTAGGCAACATTAGTTATTTAGCAAGCAATCATTCTGATTTGCTTGCAAGGTAGTTAGATGATGTGGTGTCAGTGAGTGTTATTCCACACTTTGCAGTGCATTTCCCCATTACTTTTGGTATTGCAAGAAGTTGGGTCTTTGGGTTTGTTGTGCAAGAGCACCAAACCTAACCAAACCTACTTTAAATATGTGCCCCGAATTCACCAGTACAGTATGTGCAGTGGCATCGCTAGCCTTCTGGTTGCCCGGGGTGGCAAACTCAAAGGCACCCCACCGGGGGGCGGGGCGTCCAGCACGCGTCATGACGCACAATGCGTGCGCGCGCAGGAGGCCTACAATGCGGCACTGCAGCAAACCCTGCAAGCAAGCCGCGGAGTGAGGCAGTCTCGCTTGCATCTTGGCTTAAGTCCTCGATGGTGGCGGCTGTGTGGCGGCAGCCGTCCGAGGTGGTTAGCCCCGTCCAGCTTGCTGCCCCCCGCCCAGCCTGCTGCCCGGGGCAGCACGCCCCCAACACCCCCATCTTAATATGCCACTGAGTATGTGGCTGAATCCCACCTGAAAACAGTGACAGTCCAGAAGCACACTAAGTTTTCCTCAGAGTAAACCTACTGAATTTAGTCAACCTAAGTTAGTCATGTTCATCAATTTCAGTAGGTCTGCTCTGAATATGGCTAACTTTGGATACAATACAGTCATTCTAGGTCAAGGGTCAGCAAACGTTTTCAGCAGGGGGCTGGTCCACTGTCCCTCAGACCTTGTGGACTATGCTATCTATCTATCTATTGGGGGGGGGGAACGAATTCCTATGCCCCACAAATAACCCAGAGATGCATTTTAAATAAAGGCACACATTCTACTCATGTAAAAACGCGCTGATTCCCGGACCATCCGCGGGTCGGATTTAGAAGGGCTGGATCCAGCCCCCGGGCCTTAATTTGCCTACCCATGTTCTAGGTTGTGGCCTTTGGTTGTAATCAGTGCTTTTTTCTAAAAAAAAATGTTTAGGGGTACTCTCATTTTCCTACTTATATTGAAATACTGCCCCTCAATGAGGCCAAGACTGGGTATAATTTTCTGCACTGTCTACTGAAAAAGCAAATTAAGAATATGCACAACAGATATATACCACACAAATCTGCCTGTTAAAACAAGTTTACAAATGTGTGAGGGTTTCCCCTCCCCTTGCTGTTACAAAATTCCTGCATGTATATAAAATCTTCTTGACTTTTGCACTCTTTTCCTATAAACATTTTTACAATATTCCATAACCTCGGGACAAACCGGCTAATAGGCCCATTGCAAAAGCTGGTAACAATCAAGTTTGGCTCCTCAATGTTTTTTCTTTTTCTTTTTGGCCCAGCAGGATGGCCAACTGGGCAGTAAAGCTACCCATCAGCCAGGATTGTCTCTGCCTTCTTCCTCCTGTGCTGGGACCCACTATGATACCGCGATGTGGAAATAGATTCCGTGGCCAAGCAGCTAATGTGGGTGGGGGCAGAATTCTTAAGTTTCAAGCTGTGTTTCCTTCAGCTATTTTGGAATATCCATATACAACCTCCCCCCCCCCCCCGAGAGTGCACGTTCTTTCTACCCACCCCCTTTCTATCGTGCTCTCTACCAACCACAACATTTCGCTTTCTTAATGTGGTTAGGGAGTAAGACTACTACAAGGGAGGAAAGAAAACTGTCTGTTCTTAAATGGTTTCCATCCAATCACAATTACGTTGCCGGAAGGCGTTCCTTCCCACAATAGGGTTTGCGCGACTTGTGAGCTCTCATCCTACCCCCTTTGGCGGCTGCTCAGCCAACAAAGGGAGTGCAGAGATTACTGCGAATTTGACCGTGATCCAATTTCCATTGCACTTATCTCTCTTTTTCTCTAAGAATTATTACAGCCCCGTGCTTTCTAGGCGGTGGTGGTGCATGCATACTGCAAAATAGCCCTTTCTTTTATAGACTCCAAAGGCCCTAGTTTTGCAACTTGGGGGCGTTTTAAGAAAGGAAAGAGTTTCATAACTGGAGCCAGGCCAAAAAGCACGTTTCCCGTTCAGTACGTTTGCCCCATGTGGCAAATCTGGTACAACCCCACGAAGAAGAAATGTTTGAGCGAAGTAACAAAAGAACAACGACAAAACACCCCAACCCTTAAACAATAGCTGCCTGTTTCTGCAGCACCCCAAACTATACACAAGCAAAACAATGTACTGTACTGTACAAATACACACACCTGGCTATTAGGGTCCCTAAGCTTCACGTAATAGGGTCCCAGAGTTGCTCCTGGGTTTCAGCTAAGTTTATTTTTATTACTTAGCACCACTGGGCTTTGTAACTGCTGTGTTACCTTTATGGATTATCCAGGTACAGTACTGGCCAAAGTAAGTGCTGTTACATTATAGGACTGCAAGGGACCTGTGAGGGACAGGGGATATCGCGAAGTCCCTCCCCTCCTGAGTTCAAGCCCGTCCCCGAGCAAAGGGGAAAGCAGGGAGAGTTCCGATTCCAGTGGGGAAGCAGGAAGTCGTGTCCGAGGCTCAGGCAAGGTAGAGGAGCCAGGGTCCCAGGTGGGACAGGAAGGGGCAAGCAAGGGGGGAAGACCCATCCCTCCAACTCCAGAATTACGCAGGAAGAGGAGGGGCAAGAGGATGGGTCTGCCAAAGCTTTTGTGTTGGAGAAAGACGCGCCAAAAGCCATTAGGAGGTTCTGAAACCGACTGACAACATCGCTCCGTGTAAATAGCAATGACTTGAGCACTGTAAATACGCAGCACCAATAAAAGAATAAAATGCAGAGCTGCGTAGCGTCGTCACTCTGAAGTAGTCCACTCCGGCCACTGTGACAGCAACCTCCTAATCATTTTTGGGCTACTTCGGAGTTGCCGGGATGAGCGTGTCCGAGGCGGAGAAGTGGCGGCAGATCGCTGAGCAAGCCCAGCTAGAACTGCAACAGCTGTCGCTGCAGGCGCAGGGAGAATTGAAGGCAGCTAAAGAGGAGACTAAGAAGGTCCAGGACGACCGGCTACAACTTGCGGAACAGGTGAGAGAGCTCCAGGAAAAAGAGCAGCATTTAAGGGCGGTGGCGGTAGACCTCCAAAACAAGCTGGATGCAGAGAAAAACAAGGCGGGAGGGGCTCCCCAAGTCCAAGTGCTGCCAGGAAGGAGAGCAGGGACCCTTGTAAGCAAGTTCAATGGAGACCCGAAGGAGTTTCAGGGCTTTGAGACTGAGATCGTGTATGCTCTTGAGCTGCACCAGAATGAGTTCCCCGATGATGAGCACAGAGTAGCGTTTATTGTGGAACATCTCACCGGAGCAGCCAGGGAGTGGCTAAGACCATTAATCGCAACCAAGAATCCTTGCATGAAAAATGTCCAACAATTTCTAGAAGGTTTGAGGACGATGTATTCGTCCGATAGTCATTTGGACCAGACTAAGGAGGAACTGCATAATTTACGCCAAGGAAATATGACAGTTCGCGCATATTGGGCGAAATTCACCATGCTGGTGCACAGACTGGGGTGGGTGTTGGATTCGCCTCCCATGCAAGCTGCGTTTTACTTGGGTTTGAGCGAGGAGGTGAAGGATGAACTCTCGAGAGGTCCAAAGCCCAGTACTATGGATCAGCTGAGCAAAGCAGCTCTGGCGGTGGGGGTGAGGCAGGAATCCCGGTGGAACGACAAGCAAGCGACGCGCGCAAAGCGGGCTTGGTTCCCACGGTCGCAGGAGAAGCCACTCCCTCAACAACCCTTTCAGGCCACGCCTGGAGCCAGCCAGGACCAGGAGCCCATGCAGATTGATAGCGCGCGCGCGCGGGCTTTTCAAACCCCAGCGGCGCCAAGACGCAAGGAGGGAAGGGGCGGGAATTGCTTTCTCTGCAACTCACCCCAGCATCTCGTCAGAGACTGCCCACATCGCAGGGAGTGGCAAGGAAAGGCGGGAACGGTGGTGCCCTCCCCCACTGACGCAGCACCACAGCAGGGAAACGGGAAAGCCTGGCTGCAGGAGACAAGGGGCAGCAGCCAGGCACAGGCAGCAGACAACAGCCCCAGCCCGCCCACCCGCACAGAGAGGTGCAGAGCCAGCCCACCCCTCCCAGAGCAGGAGTGGTTCTAGAAGTGACGCTAACGCTCCCAAATGGCTATCCCCTGACGGTCCTCGCCTTAATTGACAGTGGGGCGTCCGCCAACTTCTTCTCGAGAAGCTTTGCAGAAGAGCACCAAATCCAGCTTTTGCAGTTGGATTTTCCTCTGCACGTAGCAACCATTGACGGCAGGGAGCTGCTGGGAGGGGCCATCACACATCAAACCCCCCCCATGAGAATGACGGTGGGAAGGCACTCAGAGACACTGGCGTTCAACGTCACCACCATCTCAGACCCCCCCATCGTCTTGGGCATGAGCTGGCTGGCGCGCCACGACCCCTCCATCAGTTGGCACCAGAGGTGCATCACGTTTGGGTCAGACTTTTGTCTGGAACATTGCATGCAGCACCAACCAGGGGAGGGGCCTCCGATAGCCACGGTGGCCACCATGCATATCAAAGGGGGTGAGGCAATACCCAAGCAGTACTGGGACCTGCAGGAGGTCTTCAGCGAAGCGGAGTCCGACCACCTACCCCCGCACAGGCCTTTTGACTGCCAGATCAACCTGGTGCCAGGGGCGACGATACCCCCAGCCAAGCTGTACGCCATGTCAGACCAGGAGCTGGAGGATCTGCGCGCTTTCATCGACAAGAACCTCAAGCGGGGGTTCATAAGGGAAAGCAAGGCAGCAGGGGGCAGCCCGGTCTTCTGGGTGGACAAGAAAGACACGCAACAGCGCCGTCTTGTGGTGGACTTTAGACGGCTGAATTCGGTGACAGAGCCCGTGGCTTTCCCCATGCCCAGAGTGGATGATCTCCTGACAGCGGCACGCAGGGGCAAGATTTTCACCAAGCTGGACCTAAGGGGGGCGTACAACTTGATCAGGATCCGGGAAGGAGATGAATGGAAAACCACGATGTTCACGCCTCTGGGCTCTTTTGAATATCTGGTGATGCCCTTCGGTTTGCAAGGGGGCTCAGCATGCTTCCAGGCCTTCATGCACCACGTCCTGGGGTCCCTCCTCTTCAGGAAATGCTTGGTCTTCCTAGATGACATCCTTATCTACTCGAATGACCCAGTGCAGCATGTGAAAGATGTCAGAGAGGTGTTGCAACGCCTGAAGGAGAACCACCTGTATGTGAAGCTGGAGAAGTGCAAGTTTCACACCAAAGAGGTGGACTTCCTGGGCTACAAGCTGTCAGACAAGGGGCTGGCGATGGACAAGGACAAGGTGCAGGCCATCCTGGACTGGCACAGCCCCAGGACGCGCAAAGATGCCCAACGCCTACTAGGCTTCGCTAACTTCTACAGGAAGTTCATCAAGAACTTCTCTCGCGTTACGGCTCCCATCACGGACTGCCTGAGAGGCAAGCAGAAGTTCAAGTGGACACCAGAGGCGCAAGCAGCGTTCGAAAGCCTCAAGAGAGTGTTCGCCTCAGACCAAAACCTGTTCCATGTGGTGCAGGACGCGCCCCTACGCATTGAGACAGATGCTTCTGAAAAAGCTGTGGGCGCAATTTTGTTGCAACTGGACGCCAACAGGGAGTGGAGACCCTGTGCCTTCTTCTCCAGGAAGCTGACACAGCCTGAACGCAACTACACAGTGTTTGATAGGGAACTTCTTGCGATCTACGCTGCGTTCCAGCACTGGCGACACTTCCTGGTGGGCGCGAAGCACCCCATCCAGGTGTGCACAGACCACAAGAACCTGGAGTTCTGGAGAACTGCCAGGGTGCTCAACCAGCGGCAGATACGGTGGGCAGAGTTCTTCTCGAACTTCAACTTCTCCATCCACTACATCCCGGGGGAGCAGAATGTCAGGGCGGATGCCCTCTCCCGCAAGCCGGAGTACATGGAGGAGGAGGCGCCACCAGCCCCAAGGCACATTTTCCCCCCGTCGGCATGGTCCTGCGGAGCAGCTGTGGTGAGCGAGGCAGAACTCACAGCACTGACGGCAGCGGATGAATTTGCCAACCGCATCTTCAGAGAACTGAGAGGGGGGAGGGAGCAGGCAAAAGACTTTGCAGAACGCAGAGGGCTGCTTTTCTACAAGGGTGCGCTGTACCTACCCACCACCCAGCTTCGACGTACGGTCCTCAAGCAGATGCACGACAACCCTACAGCGGGGCATTTTGGAAGGGACAAAACCGCTCACCTAGTCATGAGACACTTCTGGTGGCCAGGGGTGCGGGAAGATGTTCGAGACTATGTAAGGGGCTGTACCACCTGCCAGCGGGCGAAGGTGGTCAGAGCAGCGCCACCAGGGTTGCTGGAGCCCTTAGCCACACCACACAGGCCGTGGGAAGTGGTGTCCATGGACTTCATCACAGATCTGCCTTCGTCCAGGGGTAAGACTGCAGTGTTGGTGGTGGTGGACCTTATGTCCAAAATGTGTCACTTTATACCGTGTGCCAGGGCAGTCTCGGCAGAAGAGACAGCCAAACTGTTTGTTGATCACATTTTCAGACTGCATGGATTACCTTTAAGGGTTATTTCGGATCGTGGCCGCCAATTTGTTTCCAGGTTCTGGCGGCGGCTCATGAACCTCCTGCAGGTGGAGGTCAGCTTGTCGACGGCTAGACACCCGCAGACCAACGGACAAGCGGAGAGGGTCAACGCCATTCTGCAGCAGTACCTGAGATGCTACGTCAGCCAGCGGCAAACGGACTGGGTGGATCGCTTGCCACTAGCAGAATTTGCCTACAACAATGCAGTGCACGTCTCCACAGGGGTGTCGCCCTTTAAGGCCAATTACGGGCGCGACCTCAGATCTTTCCCAGAGAGGGAGAGGGAGGAGGAGGAGGAGGAGGGCCCACAGGCTGAGGATTGGGCAGAGGAACTGGAGACGGTGCACCAGCAGCTCAGAGAACACTTGGAGAGGGCCAAGGAAGCGTACAAAAAGGGGGCAGATCGCCACAGGCGACAAGGGGAGGTCATCAGGGTGGGGGACAAGGTGTGGTTGTCCTCGGAGGGCCTTCCCACCAGAGGGAGGTGCAAAAAGCTGGCACCCAAAAGGCTGGGCCCCTTCACGGTCACGCAACAGGTAAACCCGGTGGCATACAGGCTGGCACTGCCAGAGGACATGAGGGTGCATCCAGTGTTTCATAGATCGCTGCTGTCGCCGTACAGGGAAAGCAGCAGGCTCCGAGACGGCGAACAAACCCCCGAGGGAGGGGGGGAGAGGGAAGGCAGGGAGCAACTCAATGAGGCCACGGCCATCCTGGATTCAAGGTGGGGGGTGGGGGGACTGGAGTACCTCATGGCATGGGAGGATGCTCCACCGTCCCAGAATGAATGGGTCCCAGCCACTCAGATACAGGAGGAATTCTTGGTGGAAGAATTTCACGCCCTCTTTCCCCACAGACCCAAGCCCTGGCACATGGAAAGGGAGGGGGAGGAGGAGGAGGCACGGGAGAGCAGCTCACCATGGCGCTGGGAAGCGGAGTTTGAGGAACCAGAGGATGAGGTATGGGTGTCACCGAGATCCACCCAGTCAGAGGAAGGAGCAGATTGGCAGAACGTTTTTACCCCCACCAGCTCTGACGCCACGGACTTTTTGGGATTCCCGTCCGCCCAGGCGGAAGGGGGGGGCTCGCAGGACTGGGGGGAGGTATTCACACCAACGGGCTCGGAGAGCACTGAGTTCTTAGGCTTCCAGTCGTCACCGACACATGGGGGGGGCCTGGGGAGGGGTGAAGGAGAGCTTGGGAGGGGGGTGGATGTGAGGGACAGGGGATATCGCGAAGTCCCTCCCCTCCTGAGTTCAAGCCCGTCCCCGAGCAAAGGGGAAAGCAGGGAGAGTTCCGATTCCAGTGGGGAAGCAGGAAGTCGTGTCCGAGGCTCAGGCAAGGTAGAGGAGCCAGGGTCCCAGGTGGGACAGGAAGGGGCAAGCAAGGGGGGAAGACCCATCCCTCCAACTCCAGAATTACGCAGGAAGAGGAGGGGCAAGAGGATGGGTCTGCCAAAGCTTTTGTGTTGGAGAAAGACGCGCCAAAAGCCATTAGGAGGTTCTGAAACCGACTGACAACATCGCTCCGTGTAAATAGCAATGACTTGAGCACTGTAAATACGCAGCACCAATAAAAGAATAAAATGCAGAGCTGCGTAGCGTCGTCACTCTGAAGTAGTCCACTCCGGCCACTGTGACAGGACCCTTAGCCCCTCCTTGGTTTTCTAAATGGCTTACAACCTCATCGTAAATCTTTTGCTCTGAACTAAAAAATTATTGCACAAGGACTGACTTTAAAGTGTCTAAACCACACATTAATCCACACATAACAAACGACGCTGCTGTGAGGACGCAAGAGGGAAGAACATGAATCCCGAGAAGCCTTCCTCTTGTCATTATGTGCCTCCTGGTCCTGAGTCTGCAAGACAGTCCAACCTTTCAGCAGACTCATTAACTATGCAACAGAGGAGGGGCTTAATATGTCTGTAGCCATGCTGCCCCGGCCCCTTCAGTCAGCCTAATCCCAACTATTCTGCAGATCTGTCCAGAAAACATACCTGTATAGAATTAACCTGCAGAAGAGGGAGAGTCAGGATTGTACCTCTGGGCTCTGCTCTCCATGTCCATTGCTACTCCTCCAATAAAAGAAGGTTGGGTAAGAGAGAAAATGTGTGAGAGAAAATATCCCAAAGGTGCACTAGAAATGTTTTATTCGGACTGATGCATGGAAAGGCTTGTGCCTCCTAACCAGGAACAACTAGGATTAATCCATTCAAAGAAGAGCTAAATTCTTTTTTTATACTTCCGAGTCAGTCTGGAAGTCTGCTTTGTTTCATCCTCCTCTTAACTGATTTGAACCAATTCTGTCTGAAGAAGAGTAGCAAAACTCAAAGTGTGGCAAAGTGCAGTTATGGAAATAAATTTCATTACAGGTCAACATGTGGAGAAGTACAACCTGACCTCCATTACAAAGAATTGACTATTTTTCTTCTGGTGGCGCAGAACTGGAAAGGACTGGAACACCTGCATATATCTCACTGGAAACAGATAGTATGGACGATTGCTGTATCAAAACAAACAAACAGACTACACATATTGAACAAGAGACACAGATGACTTCATTTAAATTTGGCATCTCAGCTCCTGCTGGTGGATTTTCTGGTTGGGCACTGTGAGAACAGGAAGCTGGACTAGATGGACCATTGGCCTGATCCAGCGGGCTCCTTTTATATTATTAGGAGTATTTGGCAAATTGTGGGTGAGAATCAGCACTTCGAAGTTGAAAGGAAGAGTAACAGAAGCAGACAAAACAAGAGAGCTAAGACCTTTTGGTTGGAGTTAGCTAAAATTGAATGTGCAGCCCAAAATGCTATTGGAGCGATACGGTTGCTTGCAGCAGGAGTGCCTGCTTGCTTCCATGTATGCTCTGGGTGGTGCTTTTTGTAAATAAAACAAATATTACAAAGATACTATAAGGCCCCGTGGCTCTCTTGTGTAAAAGAAACCAAATCCAGCAGCACTGCTCCTGGAACCTGCCACCACTCAAAAGAAGTGGGAAGCATGCAACTACACACACACACACACACACACACACAGAGAGAGAGAGAGAGAGAGAGAGAGAGAGAGAGAGAGAGAGAGAGAGACTCTGTTTCTGATCTCCTTCCTTTGTGCATATTTGATTGGTACCAACCCAATAACTGTAATAGCTAACAGCAGGGCTGGGCATGATGGAGCGGAATAAGCATCCATCTGATTTGGCAAATTAAGCCTCTGTGTCTTGAGGATGCCATGTGCATTTAGGTGCCAAATTTCAAATACAGCAGAGTGACCTGACCTTCTGACCCCGACCCTTTGTCCCAGAAACTTGAATGGGGTCTCCAGTGCATTTCAGGCCTGAAGGAGAACAGCCAAATTTAAAGGGGTGGTGGTGGTGTTATTTACGATGGAACATTTGTTTTCATCTATGTAGAAATCTAAGCAAAGCCTTTGTAAGGGTACAAAGAAATCAGTCTTGTTTTACGAAGGCTATTGCTATTTCTCCCCAACAGGTGCCTGGGCCCTTTTGTTAAAACGCTTTGGTTAATAGTAAGATCTCAAACCTAGTGAATGCCATTTAAAAACAGAACGGAACACATTCACAGTTCTACCAGTTGAACTATTTGGGGCTTGTAACCAACTACTCTCCCGCACCACCCCAGTAAAAGCAAATGAGCCCCCCCCTTGCCACATATTTAATAACATCCATGAACTGAGACTTCATATTACTAACACCTCAATGTTTTGTTTTATTCTCAAACCTCAAATGGTTTATAAGCGTCATATGAATAATTTACACCACACTTGTCAGAGAACGTACGTGTGTGTGTGTGTGTGTGTGTGTTGACAGGGGGGGAGGGAGACGACAGCTTTTCTTCTATTTCCCCAAAGCACTTCTTTGAAAATGATTATTGTTATTTTATCCTTTAAAGGGGTTCCCTACCCACAACCATTTTTATACAGCAGGAAAAAAAATCCTACCCCAAATTTACGACCAAATTCATGAGGCAAGAACAATTTCAATAGGGTTGACTAACAAACTAAGCTTTTTAAAACAGGGTGGCCGTGTGCCCCAATATATAGAGACTCCTTTATTTGAATAAGTTATTTATTTGAAAAGTCATGAGTCCAAGTCCGGCTGAAACCTAAGGAACCCAAAGAAGGGAGCAGGTGCTTTGAAGCTGCCCACCTACATTTCACCTGGACAGCATTCTGAGCATGAACAGAAGTTGCCTCTGGCTGCAGCCTTCTCCACTATGCTGAAATGCATTGCGTTTCTTCTTAAATTATAGAAGAAGAAGAAAAAAGGTAAAGGACCCCTGACTGTTAAGTCCAGTTGCGAACGACTCTGGGGTTGTGGCGCTCATCTTGCTTTACTGGCCGAGAGAGCCGACGTTTGTCTGCAGACAGTTTTTCCAGGTCATGTGGCCAGCATGACTACCGGTAAGCTACTTCTGGCGAAACCAGAGCAGTGCACGGAAACGCCGTTTACCTTCCTGCCAGAGTGGTACCTATTTATTGACTTGCACTTTGACATGCTTTTGAACTGCTAGGTTGGCAGGAGCAGGGGCCGAGCAATGGGAGCTCACCCCATCATGGGGATTCGAACTGCCGACCTTCTGATCAGCAAGCCCTAGGCTCAGTGGTTTAGACCACAGCACCACCCGCACCCCGCCTAAATTATAGTAACTCTTTCTAAATGTGCATCCTCTTTTTTCCTATTGTGCATTTTCTCTTTGAGGGCAGCCAGTGCATAAAAGGCCGTGGTATTTTAATAGGTAGACTGTTCCCGATGCTAACATGCCAAAAGTGTTGCTTTCTGCAAGGAGGCTAAGAAATAATAAAAAAGATTATATTAATTGCCAAATACTGGTTCATAGGTGAAGTGATATAAAGATGTGCAGATTGATTTTGCCCTTGTGCAGGTTGCTCTGCCTCAGCTTTCTCCAGAAAGTTGGGACTACAGCTCCCACTATCCCTGAATATTACCTATGCTGACTGGAGCTGGTGAGGGCTGTAGTCCAACAACATCCAAAGGGCATAATGTTGGGGAAGGCTGCCTAACAATACATTTGGAGGAGTTTTCCATAAATGCTCTCTTGTGGATGAACATGGGTCATTTTCAGGTCACCACCTCTCCCTATGGAACTATGAAATCCATTCTCCAGAGAGATCAACCCAACCACTGTTTACAATATTATTTTATGGGATTAAAAACAGATGTGGATCAAGTGCCACTAATATGCAGGTGCAGCTACGCTCTGCAGGTGAGGGCCTCCTGCAGAAACCATTTTATCAGGAGGTCTGTTCAACAATAGAGTGGCCTTTAGGGTTGTGGCAACTAAACTTTGGAATTCCTTCCTCCTTGAATATCAGGCAGGCAACAACATTGTTGTTGTTTTTGGGTGCCTATTGCAAAATTGTTTTATCACTTGTTTGCTGCCCTATCATTTGACTCTCTTGGCTATCTATTTACTGATTCTGCATTTAACTCACTCTTATTCCAAGGAGCTGGGACCGAGCAATGGGAGGTCACCCCGTCACGGGGATTTGAACCGCCGACCTTCCGATTGGCAAGCCCACGTGGCTCAGTGGTTTATACCACAGCACCACCCGTGTCCCTAAAAATTCTGCGCCCAACGTGGGGCCCGAACCCACAACCCTGAGATTAAGAGTCTCATGCTCTACCAACTGAGCTAGCCGGGCATTTTTGATGTGAGGTGACCAGAATTGTGTACAGTATTTCATATGCAACTGCGCTACAGATTTGTATAATGGCATTATGATATTGATGCTTTTATTTTCAGTCCCTTTCCTAATGATCCCTAGCATGGCATTTGCCTTTTTCACAGCTGCTGCACACTGGGGTCAACACTTTCATCAAGCTATCCATTATGACCCCAAGGTCTTGCCCCTGGTCAGTCATCTGCCCAACCAGTTTATAGCTATACTTGTTTTTTACTGAGTTTAAGTCGAACTGAAAGCTGGAACTTTCAGCTGAGACTTTTTTTAAAAACCTACATTAAAAGCCTAACCTTTTTAACCTAGGAAAACTGAGGGTGTTTCTGAAAGGCTAAGCCCACCCTTTTAAAATCTAAACTGACCCTTTGGCTAGCTATATCTATATTGGCTGGAACTGTATATATTATTTGAGAAGCCCTACCTGTCAGGGAGGCGGGTGGTGCTGTGGGTTAAACCACAGAGCCTAGGGCTTGCCGATCATAAGGTCGGCGGTTCGAATCCCCACAGCGGGGTGAGCTCCCGTTGCTTGGTCCCAGCTCCTGCCAACCTAGCAGTTCGAATGCACATCAAAGTGCCAGTAGATAAATAGGTACCGCTCCGGCGGGAAGGTAAACGTCGTTTCCGTGTGCTGCTCTGGTTTTGCCAGAAGCGGCTTAGCCATGCTGGCCACATGACCCAGAAAAACTGTCTGCAGACAAACGCCGGCTCCTGTAAAGCGAGAGCACCGCAACCCAGAGTTGTTCGCGACTGGACTTAACTGTCAGGGGTCCTTTACTTTTTATACATCAAAAAGTATATTGTGGAGTTGGGAAAAGATTCAGAAAAGGGCAATCCAAATGATCGAGGGGATCGAACATGAGGAAAGGTTGCAGTGTCTGGGACTTTTTCATTTAGGGAAAAGGCAAGTAAAAGGAGGTGGGACAGAAATATATAAAACTATGCAAGGCATGGAGAAAGCAGATAGAGATAGGTTCTTCTCTCTCTATCCTAAATCTGGGACTTGGGGACATCCAATGAGCCTGGATGTTGGAAGATTCAGGATAGTCAAAAGAAAATACTTCTTCCCAGTTCCCATTTCACGGCTAAACAATGGAATTTGCTCCCACAAGAGGCAGTGATGGCCACCAACTCGGATGTCTTTAAAAGAGGAATGGACAAAATCATGGAGGAGAAGGCTATCAGGAGCAACTAGCCATTATGACCATAATGCTTCTGAATACCAGTGGCTGGAAACAGTAGGAGGGAAGAGTGCTCTCATCCTTGGGTTTTGCTTCTGGGCTTCCCAAAAGCACCTGGTTGGCCCCTGTGAGAACAGAATGCTGGATTTGATGGGCCACTGGCCTGATTCAGCAGGGCTGTTGTTATGTTTTTAACTTTGGGAGTACAGTTCGTAACCCGAAAACGCCGTTTTGCGCATGCGCAAAGCGCTATTTTCACGCTTTGCGCATGCGCAAATGCGTGTGGGGCTTCTGCGCATGCGGCGAAAATACTTCCGGGTTTGCGCAGTTCGTAACCCGGGTTGTTCGTAACCCGAGGTGTTCGCAACCCGAGGTACGACTGTACTGTGAATGTTTTTGTTTTTCCATTTATGTAGCTTTTTATTTAATGCCTTAATTGTATTTAACTTATTTATTGTAAGTAAAGCAAATAACTTTATGTCTGGGGGGTGGCATACAAATGCTGTAAACCAACGGACAGCCAAACTTCTCCCAGTACGCAAGGGTATAGCTGTATCCCCACTGCAATACGGACTGATAGATTGTGGGGGGGGATGGGGGGCTCGTTGAATCTCACTGTAAACAAGTGGTACAGTGACAATAAAGTATTTCTATAATGGTACTTGTATCGCCCAAATTTCAGTGCTGTGTGAACAACAGCACTACCACTGAACCTGCTGTTGCAAATATCTTCTCTCAGCATCACTCTGCTTTCCAGCAGTAGGCTAAAGCAGCAATTAAAAAACAGCCGCTGTGCTTTGCAAGCCTTCACTCCTTGTCTCAGGCCCCCGTCCAGCTATTTATTAGATAATCCAATTACTCCAGCATGACCTTATTCTGTGCAACTGTCTCTGCTCCAACTGGAGGGAGAGCCTGTCAACCGAAGCATCTCTCCTACAGGAACTCCTTGCTGTAAACTCTAGCCCTGCACTTTTTACAGAGTTTGTACAGAGATTGCAGCTACCATCCAAAATGATTATTTTCCTCTCCTGTCTTCTTCATGAAGCATTTAGCAACTGTTTGGTGGGCTATTTTAAACAGGGCTGGGCATACAAATTTGCACACTATGCAGTTTCATTACGCTGGATGCCACAGCCAGCAGCTCAAATGTTTTTCCCCTTAAACCCTTTCACCAAGTATTCTGTTTAACACCATAGGGAAACAGAAAACAGCCTTGTACCAAGTCAGATGACCTGTGCATCAAACCCTGGCAGCAGCTCTCTAGAGCAGGCACCCCCAAACTGCGTCCCTCCAGATGTTTTGGCCTACAACTCCCATGATCCCTAGCTAAGAGGACCAGTGGTCAGGGATGATGGGAATTGTAGTCCAAAACATCTGGAGGGCCGAAGTTTGGGGATGCCTGCTCTAGAGTTTCAGGCAGAAAGACCAGCTGCTATGTCATCGTTTTAATGGCAGTGGGGACACAAGGTTGGGAAAGGCTGCTCTAACAACTGCACCACATTGGCTCTCCTATGTAAAAGAAACTTTAGCCTACAGTCAGTTCCAGAACCTTACCTGAATAACCATGCTCAGTCCTGGAATGTGCCAAGTAATAAAAAAAGAGAATCTCTAAAATTATGCAGAGTGTTTATTCTAGGCCAAAATATAATCCTCCCAATTTTTAGATCTAGATGAAGGAAAAGAGTGACCAAGTCAAAATAATTTTGTATAAATTTATATGCACTATTAGATTTGTCCAGAGGTTTTCCTCTTAGAGATCCTGAAGCTGAGGCTCCAATACTTTGGCTACCTCATGAGAAGAGAAGACTCCCTGGAAAAGCCCCTAATGTTGGGAAAGATTGAGGGCACAAGGAGAAGGGGATGACAGAGGACAAGATGGTTGGACAATGTTCTTGAGGCTACTAACATGAGTTTGACCAAACTGCGGGAGGCAGTGGAAGACAGGAGTGCCTGGTGTGCTCTGGTCCATGGGGTCACGAAGAGTCGGACATGACTAAACAACTAAACAACAACAACAATTCCTCTTAGGCCTTGATTAACAGCACTGACTGTGATCTCACTGGCTTTATCCAATCATGTCAGGCTTTGCTGGATTATCTGTATGCTTGGATAGTATTGGCTGGAGGACATTAACACCAAGACAGATGCCTTTTGAATTTTGACACTGAGATTGCCTTTAGGCAAGTCACCATGCTTTTTCCTTCCTCATTTAGAAGGATGCTGTGAGGATAAATGTAGCCAAGATACTGATGTCCTCGTGTATTATGGTAATAAAGAGCATCTAAGCACCTGAGATAGGTAGCTCAACAGGGATTCCTGCTGTGGATTGGCAGTTTCAGGATCAAAGGCAGAAACTCAGCTGTGACAAGAGTTCTCTCTGAGGTTCAAAAGCTCTACTTATGTAAATGTTGGGCTTTTCCTTTTCCTTTTAGAGCAGTGCTTTTGAAACACTGGTCATAGATTTGGAATAAGGGATGCCTTCCCACTTAATCCACCTCATGCCCTAAGGCAGTGACATGATAAAACTGAGATTCTCAAACTGTATTTACAGAGAGGCCAAATTCAAATATCCGGGCACTTGTCACTGAAAATCTCTTCCCATGGCGGTCAGGGCACCACACAGCTGATGGAATGAATTAATTCACTGCAGACTTGGGTAGTGAATTAATATACTACCTCTGTGGGTCTCCCAGGTGATCAGCGGCACTGTTAGGCAATTTTAGACACCGGACTTAATGGTCTTACCATTTTTAGATGTTAATGTGTATTGCTTCATTACTTCCAAATGTGATAAGTCAGGGCTGCTGTGTTGGGAGGCCCTCCAGCTCATTCAGTTGAGTGGGGTCCTAGAGTTCTATCCCCAAAGCACTACCCAAACAGCAGCACTGCAGGTGATAGAGGGAAAAACCACCAGTAGGGCACTAACAACTAAAACAAAGACTGTGGGACATTGCCTAGGGCAGTGATGGGCAACCTTTTGAGCTTGGTGTGTCAAAATTCACCAAACAACCAAGCATAACTCGGGTGGTGTGTCACTTTGAGAAAAAAAAACATAATTCCGCGATATTTATAGTTTAAATAACAAAAATGTATAATTGTAATATATAACTGTATTTAATAAACCAAAAACTAATTATTTAACCAAACCAAACCAAAAACCCCTTATTTATCACAAAGTGCCCAGAGTTGTTGAGCTTTTAGGGGAGAGCAGCTAACCAAAGTTTTGGAGGTTTTGTTGGGGTGTGTATGCAAAAGTTGCTTTGCTTTTGGGGGGGATGCCCCAAAGCTGCTGCACTTTTTGGGGGGGAAAGAGAACAGAAATAAATGACGAATAATACCTTCGCTGGAACTAACATGCAGCACCGACATAGTCTGCCAAAGCGCCAAAAAAAACCCCAGCACAGAACGGGTTAAAAAACAAACGCTGTTACACCCAATCATCGTCTGCCAAAGCGCCAGAAAAAACAGCACAGAAAGGGTTAAAAACCAATCTCTGGCTACCAGCAACAACAACAAAAAAGGATCTGTGTTTTAACAGCGGAGACAAGCTGTAGTGGAGACAAGCTGTAGGAGGAGCGGGAGAACAAATGGGGGTGGGGAGAACAACAACAGTGTGAATGGGCCGATGGGGCACGTGCCAGCAGTGAGGGCTCTGCGTGTCACGTCTGACACGCATGTCATAGGTTCGCCATCACTGGCCTAGGGTGATCTGTGGGCCTGTTCATCCTTTTCACCAAGAGCTGTGAGTTTACAGTATGTCAGAACATTTCATATAGCTAAATATCTAAAGAACTTGACAGTGGTCAACTACCACAGACTTTTTACCAAGGCCAGACTGAATGTGTTTCCTTCCAAAATGCTCTGAGGCAGATATGCGGGTATTCCTTACTCTGCTAGATTATGCCCCTGTACAAACCAACAAATATTCCTTTAATTGCAAACCTTCCACGAAGACCTGCACAATTTTGTGTTAGGTACCTTAGAGGGGATGGCATTCCCAGCGTATCTTTGGTAGTTGCAAAGTTTCTTATTGAGGAGGTCAGGATCAGAGAGCACTTTTTTAAAGGTCTGAAATAAGCTTAGTTTTATCTGATGTCCAAGTAGTGTATATATATGCTTTTTTGTATTTTTATGTACTGGAATCTATTTGTGGGTCTTTGGACTGCAATAAAATTAATAAAAATAAATAAAACAGTGCAGTCCATGCCTACCCATGTCTACTAAGAGGCAATTTCCGCTGGGGGTTCAATGTTGTGTTTTAATTGTTGGGATCCGCCCTGCAACCCTAGGCTGAAAGGCAGGTGGTAACAACATAAACTGTTGATGGGTAACTTCAAGGCCCCCACTACCCTCCTTTCTTAAGGTTCCTAGACTTTAAACCAAACATGGAGCAGACAGCCCTTCAAAAAGCAGGGCGTCCTCAGAGAGAAGGGCTGTCTCTTTGGGCACATGGCCATCATAGCTGTCCCTGCTTTTGTTTAACTGGAGGGTGCCAGGAACTGAACCTAGGACTGTCCCCATGCAAAGCTTGTACTCTACCCCAGTGCTCTGCAATTAAAAAGCCTCTCAGTAGCTGAATGTTTGGATCAGCAGCCCCAAGACTCCCAAGCAAAAGCAGAGTGTGTGTAATTCTGCCCTTAGAACTGTCTGCATAAATCTAGCTGGGAGATTTGTTATGTTTCCCTGGTGAGGCCTGACAGGAGGAAAACTAGGATCTATTGCAATGCTTCAATATATGTTTCTATTGTAATATCCTAGGACATGCTTCCAGAAGAGGAGTTTGCAGCGGGGGTGGGGGTGGGGAGAGAGAATAAACTTGTAGGGTCAGAGAGATAATATCTCTTCTGCTAAAGAGAATGCAGATGCCTGTGAGTGCATGTCCCATGGCTGATCCTGGCACTGAAAACAGGTTCTGGGGAATGGCCCTGGCTCAAATTAAGCCCTGCAGCAGCCTTGGAAAAAGGAAGGCGACTGATCAGACAAGGAATCTCAATAATCCAATCAGTTCAATGCGCTTGACAGCCCCCTTATGTGTAATAAAGGTACCAGGCATGTATTTCTGTGGATGTTTTAAACGATGTGTAAAAGCAGCTGCACTACTTGGTTGGGATCACTTGAGCTGTAATGTTGGAACAGGGACTGATCACTTTTAACTTTGAGGCATCTCTGGGAGAATTTTTCCTGCCAGCAGGCCTTTGTAACTATTTTTTTTAATAAAAAAAAATTATAGATATTCTTAATGGTTACCTGCATTGTTTTTAAATGGTGTTTTATGTTTCAATGTTGCATAAAGGTAAACTGTAAAGGGACCCCTGACCATTAGGTCCAGTCGTGACCGACTCTGGGGTTGCGCGCTCATCTCGCATTATTGGCCGAGGGAGCCAGCGTACAGCTTCCAGGTCATGTGGCCAGCATGACAAAGCCGCTTCTAGTGAACCAGAGCAGCACACGGAAACGCTGTTTACCTTCCCGCTGTAGCGGTACCTATTTATCTATTTGCACTTTGACATGCTTTTGAACTGCTAGGTTGGCAGGAGCTGGGACTGAGCAACGGGAGCTCACCCCGTCGCGGGGATTCGGACCGCCGACCTTCTGATCAGCTAGGCTCTGTGGTTTAACCCACAGCGCCACCCGCATCCCTTCAATGTTGTATACCATCCTGATACTTCTGTAATGTCCTATCAGAAAATAAATAACAATGAACTTGCCCCATCCTTTTGTGGTGTCACATTGGATTTAAAATGAGAGAAACATGCATTCTGAATCATGGTTTGTGCATTAACTGAAACCAGGTGGGGTGGGGGACAGATTCCCAAGTAAAGGTCTAAGTGCTTCAAAAACACATGTATGATTTTGGCTTGATGGGAAAAGAAGGGGTGGCAGTGACCCTTTTCTCCATACAAAGGATCATCCTTCAGGGATTGAAGGTCTTAGCGGGCAGGGATGCTGAGTGCCTCCAGCCCCAACTAAAGATGATGGCTCTCAATGTTTTACAGTCAATGAACAAAAAGGATAAAGAAAATGGTGGGCAATTTATCCGGCACTCACGAGAGCCCCGCCAAAGAAATCTGTAATGTGTTTGGATTTAATCCTTCTACTGAGAGCTGTACCAAATGCATCTCGTGCAGGAAAGAGTGTCCATGTGGTTTCTGTTTGCTTGTTTTTGAACTTCCATTTTATAAGTTGTGGGTTGTTGGTTTGTTTGTTTTTTTGCTTTGCAAGTCATCTTCTTACTTGACATGCAATATCTAATTAGTGTTAGGTTGCTGTTCTTTCAAGCTTTTGTTTTTCTCATCTGACATTTTGCCTAAGCTTAATGCTACAAGATCTTTCTCCCCGCCCCCATTTCCCTCTAAACCATAATAGTTTTAGGTGGGCTTTTGTTTTGTTTATGTTTTAGCCTCATTTGAGTACTTTCTAACACCAAGGTGTTTAAATATGGTTGTTGTTTTTTAAACCTAAGTAAAAGAAACATACATTCCGTTGCATTTCAAAAAGAAAAGGAAAGTCTCCTGCACATTTTAGCTGCAAGATTACGCGTGTTTACTTGGGAGTAAACCTCAATGGGACCAGCTTCTAAGTTAGTGTGTGTAAGACTGCAACCCCATGCCCATTTACCTGGAAATAAGTACCATCAAATACAGTGCGATTTAGTTCTGATTAAAAGTACTGATAAGACACTTAAATTTACCTAAGCAAAATATCTCTTGAAACTTCAGAACTAAGAGGGGAGAGGACAGGAGGAAATCTACTAATTGAAGTGAAATACCTCATTTGTCTTAATTTCTGAAGCCATGGTTTCTTAGCTGGGTTACTTGCTATCTCCTGCTTACCCCAAAGGCTGTAACCTAAGCGACTTCAATGCTATGCAGTCATTTGATCAAAATCTGCACCTTATTTAAGGGCCAACAATATGCAAGCAATTACAGTGTGGGTCACATTTATTGAATAAAACCACTTAGGCATTATGTTTACAAAGTTGAAGAAACATTAAAATCCAGTGAAAAACAATTATTTTTACAGGATACATCTGCAAGCAATTTTTCCCCCTGGAGTGATCTTTTTTTAAAAAAAAGAGAGAAAAATTGCTAAATCTGTCCCTAATAGACTTTGTCGGTGGTGTGGAAAATGTCCACATCACAGCGGTGAATTATTTTTGAAATGCCAAACTTAATGAATATATATATATATATATATATATATATATATATATATATATGCGCGCAAATATCACAGGCCTTCAAAAAGCCAAAACAGTCATGGTTTCCTGACTAGTCAATCCTCTTAGTCTTGGCAGAATGCTTCAGACTAATCAGGAAGAGTTAGACAAATAGTTATTTTATTACAGAGACTGTCAAATAAGTCAGGATGTGGCTGACAACTATTTCTGATCCCTGCAGTCTGGCTGACTAGTTTGTTGTTTAAAAAAATCTGTAGAAAAACTGTTACATACAGATCTCTGTGTGCGACTTTTTGTAGAAAAACATGTCAGCCTCAAGACTCTAAACAAAACTCACTCCAAACCTAGCCTAGCATTTTTCTTGGCCTCCTCCAACACCTGGGCGATGCAGCGTGGCTCATGCAGGACTGTGGGTGTTTTATAACCCACTAAATGCAATCAAACCTGTTATTCTTAAAGAGGAACTTTTGAATAACTTCATGCTGAAAAGGTAATTTAAATTAAATGCCTGCTCTCTCTCTTTGGTTTCATTTTATAAATGACCCTGTCAATTTAATTAGGCCTCAGAGCTGACCTGCTTTGACATTAAGATTCTTTGTTGCTGTTAGTTTTATGACTGCTGTCCCCCCCCCTTCAAAAAGACAAATCATAAGCTTTGCACAAGTTCCAAGAAGGGCTAAAGACTATCTAATGCAGGGGTAGGCAACCTAAGGCCCAGGGGCCGGATGCAGCCTAATCGTCTTCTCAATTCGGCCTGTGGATGGTCTGGGAATCAGCGTGTTTTTACCTGAGTAGAATGTGTCCTTTTATTTAAAATGCATCTCTGGGTTATTTGTGGGGCATAGGAATTTGTTCATCCCCCCTAAAAAAAATAGTCTGGCCCACCGCATTGTCTGAGGGACGGTAGACCGGCCCACGGCTGAAAAAGGTTGCTGACCCCTGATCTAATGCATGAATTTAAGAATGCTGTCAGTGAAAGCATGTCTGACATGCTATGTACTTCACTGAAAATAAAATGGGTATACATTATGAGGTTTAACCTGAACAACCTGAATAACTGAATAATATTTTAATTAGGGGAGCTGAAGACCCCTTGGACCCTAGAGGTTGGTTCCTATGGCCGTACCCCCTTCCATGCCTGTCCCATGGTGTGAACCCAAACAAAATGAAGCTGACCTGAATGGCATGGAGGAAGAGCTGTGAAAAGCACCAAAAAGCACCAGTTTAATTGCCTATTAAGTGGGCAATATGAACACACCCGTTGGGGACGCGGGTGGCACTGTGTGTTAAAGCACAGAGCCTAGGGCTTGCCGATCAGAAGGTTGGCGGTTCGAATCCCCGTGACGGGGTGAGCTCCCTTTGTTTGGTCCCAGCTGCTGCCCAGACCTAGCAGTTCAAAAGCACGTCAAAATGCAAGTAGATAAATAGGTACTGCTCTGGCGGGAAGGTAAACGGGGTTTTCGTGCGCTGCTCTGGTTCGTCAGAAGTGGCTTAGTCATGCTGGCCACATGTCCCAGAAGCTGTACGCCAGCTCCCTCGGCCAGTAAAGCGAGATGAGCGCCGCAACCCGAGTCGGTCACGACTGGACCTAATGGTCAGGGGTCCCTTTACCCTTTACCTTTTATGAACACATCCATAGGCACTCCTGAACCAAATGGGAAACCTGACAAACCTGCTCACCCTACAGGAGGCCTCACACCTTGTAGATTGCCTTCCTTGGCAAGTAATCAGTTGGTGTGATAAGAAGAAATGGCCTATCAGAGCTGAGGTTCACACAGTCAAGCTACTGCAAATAATTGCAATAAATGTCCTTATGACATGTGGAGGAGGAGCAGCAAGTAATGCCTGAATTACTTCAAGGCCTATAAATAATAAGAAAAGCAGAAGTGTTTTTGGCTGGGAGAGCAAACACTCCCTGTCCGCTACAGAGTTACTGCTTCAATAAAACCCCATTGACTTTCTCTACTTGCACTATGACTTGCATTACACTCTGCTAATTACAGAGCTGTTATTCTGGGCCATAAAATAAAGGAGTATTGATACCAACTGCTACTCAAAAGGAAATAGGCAGGCAGTAAATGAAACTTTAGGGCAGCCTTGCTCAAACTGATGCCCTCTGGATGTTTTGGGCTACAGCTTCCATATATGTTCAAATTATCTAGAAGGTATCTGGTTAAGGAAGGCTGTCAGGCCTCCTCTTTCACTGCATGTTTGATATTCGCAAATTAATTAACATTACATGAGAAATGTGTGTGTGTGTCAGGCCAGGGTGGAACTTTACAAAGGCTTGAGACCATCACTGAGCTTGCAGTGAAATATTTGTGACTGGTATAGGGGGATTGGATGAAGGGCTATATTCCTCTTAGGTTGGTATGTTAACAGTCTAAGTACAACCATCTTTGGAAATACTCTTTTTTCCCCTAAAGGACCTAGGTGAAGGCAAGCAGGGATACAATTTAGTTCACAGAGTATTGGCAATGCTTATAATCCTTCACTGTCAAGCGGCCTGCAGGGATGAGCGTACATGTCATCATCACTGAGTGCCCAGTCAATATAAAATGTATAAACTATCCATTTGTCCTAAGTTTGAGAGGTTGCCAAGGCTGGGGTTTCTGAATGGAACTTTGGAACCAATAAAGATCAGCAAGTGGTTCATTGAAAGCAAAAACAAACAAGCAAACATAAAACATCCTGCTGATGTTTCTAGCAAGCTTATGAAAGAGCAGAATAAGATAATATTAGCGGTTAAGAGATGGCCTGGGCTCCTCCTCCTGTTTCCGGCCAGACAATCCATTTATAATGCATCATGTGTGCAAAGTTTGCTTTTTTGTTTGTTGGGATCAAAAGTGGGAACTTCAAGAGTGTGCTTCTGGTTTGGGAGGATTTATTTTTTTTCCTGATTTCAAATTACAATCGCCACATTTGCATGTCTCTGTAAACCATAAAGCAGGGGTAGGCAACCTAAGGCCTGTGGGCCAGATGCGGCCCAATCGGCTTCTCAATCAGGCCTGTGGACAGTCCGGGAATCAACGTGTTTTTACCTGAGTAGAATGTGTCCTTTTATTTAAAATGCATCTCTGGGTTATTCGTGGGGCATAGGAATTTGTTTATTCCCCCCCTCAAAATATAGTCTGGCCCACCATATGGTCTGAGGGATGGTGGACTGGCCTACGGCTGAAAAAGGTTGCTGATCCCTGCCATAAAACATGCTTAAGTTCATAAGTGAATCACACCTGCTTAGCACCTCCTGACTTGAACAGGAAGTAAGCATTACCACAACCCCTGGTTTGAATATAACACTAAGGCAGCAATAATACGATAATAGAACCATACCGGTAGAATTTTAGAGTTGGAAGGGATCCTAAGGGTCATCTAGCCCAACCCCCTGCAATCATCCCTTGGTAGGCTCAAATCACCAACCTACTTGTTAACACTGATCCATTGTGAGCATTTATTTCCTCTATTAAATATTGTTTACCATGGTGTGTGAGTACGACAAGGAGTACGACAAGGTTGTATATTGTCTCCCTGCTTATTTAACTTATATGCAGAATTCATCATGCGAAAGGCTGGACTGGATGAATCCCAAGCTGGAATTAAGATTGCCGGAAGAAATATCAACAACCTCAGGTATGCAGATGACACAACCTTGATGGCAGAAAGTGAGGAGGAATTAAAGAACCTTTTAATGAGGGTGAAAGAGGAGAGCACAAAATATGGTCTGAAGCTCAACATCAAAAAAACCAAGATCATGGCCACTGGTCCCATCACCTCCTGGCAAATAGAAGGGGAAGAAATGGAGGTAGTGAGAGATTTTACTTTCTTGGGCTCGTTGATCACTGCAGATGGTGACAGCAGTCACGAAATTAAAAGATGCCTGCTTCTTGGGAGAAAAGCAATGACAAACCTAGACAGCATCTTAAAAAGCAGAGACATCACCTTGCCTACAAAGGTCCGTATAGTTAAAGCTATGGTTTTCCCAGTAGTGATGTATGGAAGTGAGAGCTGGACCATGAAGAAGGCTGTTCGCCGAAGAATTGATGCTTTTGAATTATGGTGCTGGAGGAGACTCTTGAGAGTCCCATGGACTGCAAGAAGATCAAACCTATCCATTCTTCAGGAAATCAGCCCTAAGTGCTCACTGGAAGGACAGATCGTGAAGCTGAGGCTCCAATACTTTGGCCACCTCATGAGAAGAGAAGACTCCCTGGAAAAGACCCTGATGTTGGGAAAGATTGAGGGAAGTAGGAGAAGGGGACGACGGAGGATGAGATGGTTGGACAGTGTTCTCGAAGCTACGGACATGAGTTTGACCAAACTGCGGGAGGCAGTGCAAGACAGGAGTGCCTGGCGTGCTATGGTCCATGGGGTCACGAAGAGTCGGACACGACTAAACGACTAAACAACAACATGGTGTGTGAACTGGGCCACTGTGGACGTGGGGAAATGCAATTATTTCCCTAGGGAGAGGGGGAAGGTAAGTGTGTGAGTGGAGGTTTTTCCTTGTCCCTCACTTCTCTCTCTGCTTCTGTAAGATGGTGGTGATGTTTGGCCCCAATGAGGTCAATTTCCACTATTGGGCAGAGGGAGATCATCGCAGGCAAACTAACAGCTACCCTTTTGCAAATAAAATAAATACATAGAGAGCAGTGCTGTGTCCTTGGATGTGATTTTAAAGGTATTTCCCCCCTTCTCTATGAAAGGAAGAAGAAGGGTTAGCGAATGAGTCTTTAAACTCTCCTTTCTTAAGACTTAATAATTCACATTGTCATGGGGGAAAGGAATTAAAAGTGCCAGCAGCTATCCAGATAGATTTTTAAATCTCCTTTTTTGCCCCTCACTCCCTCCTTCTCCTGCTGCATCCCTCAGCTTCAGAGAATATTTTCCCCACAAATTGGTTTTAAATTAAAGGAGGTGATGAAGGCAATGTGCCGTCTCAGCATTTTCCCAGGTGCACTTAATCTAATTTCATTAAGGAGATCAGAACTGATGATTGCTACAGCCGAAACATTAAGTCTGTCCATTTTTGTATAAAAACCATTAACTCTGTCAAAGTATCTGTGGGTGGGCTGTTTATTATTGGAGATGAAGGCACACTTTGCTTCCCCAATAAACTGTCAGGAGCAGTAAGCCACAAATTAAGTCAGCTGCTGACAAAGATTTAGGCAAAAGGCCTTCAACTAGTTTTGACACAGGTATACAGGAAGCCTTGGGAGAGGGACCTTTAAAGCAGCCTGCAAATGTGGGGAGGCACCCTTCAGAAAAATGGGCAGGGGGGGGGACTTGAGGTTTAGTTTCACAGCCTGCTAATGGCAGAAATGATCATGGCTATTGCCCACTGAACATGGTTGTGTTATTTAATGTCTGTGGCTCACATTTGAGTCCAAGTGCATTAATGATGTGTGATTATATTTTATTACTTATGTTTGGAGATATTCACTGTTTCTTAACTAGGTTACTGCTTAGAGATTTCTGTTGAAATATGAAGTGGCATACATGTTGAATAGTAAATATGCTATTTTAAATGTTATGCACCTGCTCTTCCATTGCCAAGGCAATCTTAGGGCAAGTGACTCTAAAATTAATACAAAATAATATTAAAACAAAAGGAGTTAAAGTCAACAGCAACAGCTTGACCAGAAGGAGGCCAAGTAAGTGATGCAGTACCACTGCACTGTTTGCTACGAAGACGACTTCAATTGCCAGGGCAAATACATGAGCTGAAAACACCATGGAGTTGGCAGCAGCCATACATGAGAGGGAAGGGAATGCCATAAATCGGGCACTGATACTGAAATAATTATTTTGCTAATATAGTGTAAACCTGGCAAGCCACATTTTTCTTCTACAAAACTATTAAAAGGTGCTGGGGCCCTGACCTCTATTATAGCTAGCCACCCTAGTATACATGACACTGAAGATTGCAAGGGTTCTTGCCTGGAGGGACTTGCGATCTAAAACTCAGCACAAGAAGGGAGGAATGTGGAGGCAGGGTTAACAAAGTAATGATGTGTGACTGATCTGGTTCGGATTAATACCCTGGGATATGACCAACCCTTTCCCACATACATGCTGCCCTGTCCTCTTGAGCTATGATTAAACCAGGAAGTGACCAACCATAGTTTTCCAATCCTATTTCATCTGGAATTAGGAAACTATGGTTACCAATTTTGGAAGAAGCTAGAATTTCTATCCTGCCTTCCTCCGAAACTGGTGGCTATCGTTTCCAAGTTCAGATGAAATGGGGAACTATGGTTAATTGGAGGCTTCCTGGTTTAAACAGGAACTATAATTAACTGAAGACTTCCTCAAAGTATACTATAGCACATGAAGTGCTATTTTTCTAGAAAAAGAGGTGCTGAAACTCACCATGAACACCTCCCTCATTCCCTTAGAATGGCAATGGTGCCCACCTGAGAATTGCCAGAAGTGAGTTCCTGTGAATTACCCCTGGAAAAAAGCTCTGAGCACATGTAATTGAAAAGCCAGTCAGGGGGCGAGTTTTCACCGTAAATACAACAATGTAGGTGCCAGACAAGCCTCTCTGGGAAGGGCATTCCATAACTAGGGCACTGCCACCAAATAGGCCCTTTCCACAGAAACCAGCCATATCACCTCATTTAGTGGGAGACAAAGAAGGCATCTGAGGAAGCCTTCCCCTGTCTTGTGCCCTCCGTATCTTTGGGCCTACAGTTCCCATTTGCCCCAGCCAGCATGGCCACTAGTCAAGGAAGATGGGGGTTGCTTGTTGAAATTGAGCTTGTTTGTCTTACTCCTGTTTTCCACGCCTTACACTGTTACCCTTGGTGAGTTAGGGACTTCCCCTGCATGTGAAGACAAGACCACATGGTCAAGAAAGCCGTTTCTGCATGTGACATAGAGGGAAGTGAGGGGCAGATGGGGCTTGTCAACCTGGGAAGGTAGCACATCTAGGAGAAGGAAAACTCTAATCCTAAACCTCCACTGCCTTGCGAGAAGAAAAGGCTAAGGAGTAAACCCTATACAAAATCAGATTGGAGTCCCTAAGACGGCTGCAGCCCAGCTGGTGCCAAATGTATTGCTCTGCTTTTCTTTGGACCACATCAGTGAGGCCGAGAGGGGGGTCTTGTCGTCTGGGCAGTCCTCCATGCACACTCCCCAGGCTTGCGCCCCGGGGAGGTCAGTTCAGTGCTAACACAGCTGTTTAACTTAACCGCTGGAGGCACACTCCATTACCTCTTGAGAGAGATGGATGCCAACAGCAACAGCATTGTTACCTCCCTTCTCAACATGGGCCTGTCACATAAACATAAGCTTTCAGGTTCCCCTCCTCCACTCTCTTTTTTCTAAATCTGCTTTATTGATTCTGCAGACAGCTCCTCTTCATCATGCGTATATGTATTTAGAGGCATTAAAAAAGCAACAGCAGTGGATTATTGATCAGGGAGTTGATGCAAAGGTTCCTCTTCTCTCAGCAGCAAAGTAATAGCGACGTGGGCAAACATAGAGAAATGCTACTTAGTGCAACATTAATGCCAATATGTTGCAGACTCCAATCTTCTGATGAAAACAGCTCACATTTGTGCTGTTTCAGTGCTTCATTCCAATGCTCACTTCTTTTAAAGCCAACTAGACACTTGCCCGTATTTAACTCTGGATATTCTTCCAATAGGGTTTAACTCTACTAGGGCCAGGGCCTTTTCAGTATTGGCCCCAACTTGGTGGAATGCTCTTTCACAGGAGACCAGGGCCCTGCGGGATTTGTCATCTTTCCGCAGGGCCTGCAAGACAGAGCTGTTCTGCATGGCCTTTGGGTTGGACTTAGTCTGACCCCTGTGTTTTCCTCCCTCGTGGCTTGGATTTATGGACTACTTAAAATCAGGCTGCATTTTAAATTTAAATTTTAATACTGTATTTTAATCTGTATTTTAATCAATTGCTTTTTATGTTTTATTGTAATTTTATTGGTGTGAGCTGCCCTGAGCCCGGTTTTGACTGGGGAGGGCGGGGTATAAATAAAATTTATTATTATTATTATTATTATTATTATTATTATTATTACAATGTCCATTACCAAAAGCACCAGTGGCATTTTGCAACCATTTTGTAGTGGCAAACTTATGAATTAAGAGCAGCCCTGCTGGATCAAACTAAAGCTTCATCTACTGCACAGCACCCGGCTTTTCAAAATGACCAGCCAGATACTCCCAGGGAATCAAGAAAGGTATCAAGGCAATAGCTCCCTGTCACTGTTGATCTCTTGCAGCTGGTATTCCAGCAACCAAGCATGCATTTTGCTGCTATTATGACATATGAGCAGCAACACTTCACAATTAGACTAAAGAAGGGCAGCCAATCTGTTGACAAACCTGGGTTCACGAAGGAACTCCATTGCTGCAATAATAATAATAATAATAATAATAATAATAATTTATTATTTATACCCCGCCCATCTGGCCGGGTTCCCCCAGCCACTCTGGGCGGCTTCCAAAAAAACAAATTCTAAAATACAGAAATCTATCAAACATTAAAAGCTTCCCTAAACAAGTCAGTGTGCAGTCAGAAAAAGCCTTATGGAGAACCAGCTCAATGTCTGCACCCAACCCTGTATTTCCCCCGGGTATACATCCTGATAGTTATTACCTGGAGAAGTGCCAAGGATAGAATACAGGACCTCATCCATGTCAAAACATATGCTATATCCCGGAATGGCAGCCACTCTTCCAACAAGACCATCATAGCTGAGTTTGCAATTGACCACTTGGTCACAGCGATCAACCGAATCCACTCCAAGATAGCAAATAAACTTTTCACTTTTTAACTAATATTGAATTAGTTACTTTTATATACGAAGTAAAAAGCAAATTGAGCAATTGAGGAACTTTGACATATACCTGCTGGATAGAACTCGTGAGTATAAGCTCAGGGCAATGGGCTCATGGTCTTCCTGACCTGGATAAGCTTCTAAATACTGAGCAAGTTTCTGAATACCAGTTGCTGGGAATCACAACTGGAAACAGTGCTATTGCATTCAGGTTCTGTTTTCTGGATTACCACAGGTATCTGGTTGGCTGCCATGACAATAAGATGCTGAACTAGATGGCACTGGTCTGATTAAGCAGGGGTCTTCTAACATCAATTTTTTAAATTTTTATTTGTGGTCAGTGCACTGCAAATAAATTGAATTAGAATAATCCTTCCCGAGTGATTATAGTTATTATGTTCATCTTGTTTACAGTATTATGTCACTAAGAGGCTACAATGCTACTCTAAACATAATATTGTGACCATGTAATAAAGAAAACAGATGCTTTCAATATAGAGACATTGCTGCATCTGTGAAACCAAGGCTCTCCTTTATTAAACCAGCCACCTTTATCCAGGCATTAAACAGATGTCAGTTTTCTAACTCTTATTGTTTTGTCCTTCAGCTAATATCTCCGGGTTCTCAACTTTTTAATCTTTAGGAGCCAGGAAGTCTGCTGCATTCAGGAGGATCACATACCTTAACTGTGTGTGATTCCCCCCCCCCTTTTGTGTGCCTATGAAGACACTAAAACCAAACACACATTCTTGCAGCGCTAAGAGGAATCAGAGAACAGGAAATGCTCATTGAGGTGCCTTGAATAAGCAGAGACAGGAAGATGCTCACTTTGTTCTTCCAACAGAAGTATGACAAATGATAGACAATTTGTCAACTGCAAAAAAATGTGCTGTTGCAATTGATACCTCACCTTTCTTTATAAATATAACGATCGAGGCTTATATAAAAAACAACATTACATAAGGTAAGAACATACAATCTAAATTTCAGATGGAATACATATGAATAACTTACAAAAATCAATCCCAAAGTGTAGCAGCACGAAACAACAAAAGCTTTCTGAAATGGTCATGTTTCAAACTGAAGGCTATAGCAATACTGTGTCAATGTCGGGGCCTGGTAAATCTTCTTAGGGAGGGGGTGCCACAGACACCACAAACTGGTTCGCTAATTGTGATCTGCGATCCTCCAAAATACAGTAGATAAATATACTTTGCAGAGCACAATGGCACATTCAGCAGGTAATCCTTCAGTTCCTAGTTTTGTATATAAATAATTTTATTGGCAACAGTAACATACCATACTGCCTGCACTGAGAGGCAGCAGCTATCCAGTGTTTCAGACTATCCTTTCCAGCCATAAAGCATTTTCCATGTTAAGGCATATCCCACAGAGCCACGAACTTTCCCCACAGATGGAAACTGGTATCCTAAGGCTTGGACATGAAAGCCAGCAGAACAGAAGTTATGAGAGAGAGAGAGAGAGAGAGAGAGAAGGACAAGAATGGTAAGCCTCTGAAAGGAAAGCCTGAAATTTTCTTTTGATAGGTGAATGATTGTGTCTAGAATCTGGCACAGAGGGCTGTGCCATTTGGGGAAAACATCATGTTTCTAAAGGTTCTTCCATGTCACCCTAAAGGAGCACAGGTCGGTCATGGCTCAGAGGATGGTTTCAAAGTAGGGTGGTTATCCTATTAGAAAAATCTTAATAAATTAATCATATGAGTTTAACCCGATTCATCCATTAAATCCCAATCATTCTAAGAAAGAAAGAAAGAAAGAAAGAAAGAAAGAAAGAAAGAAAGAAAGAAAGAAAGAAAGAAAGAAAGAAAGAAAGAAAGACCTGTCCCTTTTAAAGACTCCGTAGTAGATCAGTAGTATAGATAGGGAGGGCTGGGAAAGGCCTCACTGCCTGAACCTTTGAGAATCCATTGCTGCTCAGTACCGACAATGCTGAGCAAATGGACCTGGGCATTCACCTGGTATAAACAGCTTCCTGTGTCCCTAACCATGGAACAACTATGCAGGAACGCCAACCAGTACCAAACTCTGATCAGGTGCCACTGAAGAAAGGCTGCCACATAAGGGTGTTTAGGCATTATGTCAATTAAACCATGTGTTTTTTTAGGCATTTCAGCAATGACCCCAGGGAGGAATTTCCTCCCAATGCAAACGGGAAGAGGGATTTGCCTCAGGACCACAGCAGGGGAGAAAATGGTTAAATTCTCTCTCCATGCCTGCTCTGGCCTCTGATCCTATTAATTATGCTGGAAACTTGTATTTCCAACTTGTATTTTATCCGAAATCTGTAGTTTACCCTCTCACAGGGCTACCATTTCGAGCTCCCTTGAACATAATGCAGTTCCTCGGCTTCTTTTACACAGGGGTGGATTAATTTTCTAAGAAAACACTGAATTATCTGACGCCAAAGTCCATGTTCATTATATGAGGCAGCCATGTCATAAAAACTTTAGTACTGAAAACTAAGGGCTGCCTTTGGTGGGAAGCAGGTGCACACAGAACCCCACCCCTTTTCATTTCAGCTCTAGGTCTTAGCTACTTGAGGTTTTAAGCTTCTTCCTGCCACCATTGTAACACAAAATCAAACCACAGCATAAATATGCAGAGAACGTTTAATTAACTTAGAAGTGCAATGCCATTTGCACCCCTACCCCCTCCTCCTTCCTCAGTGTCTTATTTAGTAAATGAAGAAATGCCTGATATCTAACCCTTGATTTGTAGAGCTCGCTTATGCTCTGGGTCCATACAATTAAACTGACAACCCATAATTTCACTCGCAGCAGTTGGGAGCCCAAGAATGAAAGAGCACGAATGTTGAATTACTTTGAGAGAAGGTAATAGTTTCTCCCCCTCCCCCCCCCCCCACCGACCCACATCCCACATTTTATACTTAATACTGCTCCAAACATTGTTATTAGCAAAAGTCTCAGCAACATTTTGGAATAATGATGAGAAGGAATTAGTCATTCCCTTGTTTTACGCAACTTGACTTTTGGCTTTTCGCAGAATGCCATTTAGCAGGAGCACATTACCAAGCTGCTTGCCTCTTTTCATCTGAACGCTAAAGCAGGTAAGAGACAATAAGAGGAACTGTTGATGGTTTATATTACTCTATTATGTTAATGTTCACTAAAGTATGCCATAAGCTCTCTCATTACATGTGTATAAACCAATTCTCTGTGGTGTTATTCCTGTGCTAAATGCTATAACTACATAAATCTTGAATTAATGGAGACTTTATAGTTCCTGAAAATGAAGGGTAATTGCTGTCTGTTAATGCTGTTGTAGCTAGTAAAGGAAGTATATATTTTCAGTAGCAATGTTTATGGGCCGTCAGAGCAATGCCACCGTCACTGCTACGTGCTGCAGAAGATCTCAAGACAAACTGGGAGTCCCTGTCTTTTCCCCCTCCGAGGCAAATAAAAAGCAAAGCAAAAACAAGGGAGGGACAGAGGGAAGACATAGGAGGCTACTTCCTATTGTTCATCTATCTCAGTGTTGTGTATGCTGAGAGGCAGCAGATTTCCAGGGTTTCAGGCAGGGAACACTCCCTGGCCTTTCTGCATGCAAAGCAGCTGCTCTACCACTGAGCTACAGCCCCATGCAACACTGTCACAGATGCTCTAGGATAGTGGTTTTCAACCAATGTGCCGTGGCACCCTGGAGTGCCTTAAATGATGGTTAGGGCTGGTGCAGGCAACACTGGTCTCTGCCCCTCTTTCCTTCCCTCCCTCCTCTGATGTCCTCTCGCGTCTCTGCCTCCCAAAGGTTTGCACAGCTGTTTATTGCAGCACCCTGGGAGGCACCTCTCTTTGGGGTGGGGTGGGGGCAGCTCAGAGAAAAGGGATGGCAGTAGCAGCTGCCTGGAACACTCCACAAGGGAGGGTGTTCAAACAAGGGTGAGAGGCTACCAGCTCGGGAAGCAGAGTGAGAAAATTCCCGCCGCCACAGCTGCTCAAAAGCAGCCGGACTCTGCCCCCCCCCAGCAAGCCCTATTGGCCAGCTGAGGGGCTTAACACGGAGGTGAGGAGGGGCTGGTGCAGGGGGCCGAACATGCCCCCTGCAGGCGTGGGAGGCTGGCCCTGCCTGCAACTCCTCCCCTCTGGAATGGAGGAGAGGCTAGGAAACAAAACAAAAGCACCTCCAGATTCTGCTAAACACCTTCCCTCAAAATCAATAAAGCTCTCCCTCCTTTCCCTTTGTTTTAAACAAAAAAGGGTGGGGGTGCACTGAATGCAAGACAGAAGATCTGTCAAGCAGATTTGTCACTGTGACAGTCATTTGGAACAACATTTTAATACTGCAATTATGGGCCCATTCTCTGATCCCAGCTGGTATTGCAGTAGTATGAGTACCTGTGAACTCTTTCATCCCATCCTTTATTAAACTGGATTAAGAAAAAGACAGAGGGCACTCTAGGGAAAAAAGGACCAAGGGTTGGTTGGGCTGTATTCATGAATGGGACCTGAGACATCAGTCTCCAAGCCTCTGTAAGCTTCAGAGAACATTATTTTCTAAGGTCTCCAGGGCACATGGGCACCCCTGCATCCCACAGGATGTGGCCTAGGGCAGGTGCACCTGAGGCAACAAATCAGCATCACCAGCCAAAACACTGCTGCATCCAGGAACTGAGGCAGGGGCTCAGGCCTCTTCTTACAGTGATGTGATGCATGCATTTGTCTTTACTGTCATAGAATATAGTCCTGTTTAGAGGCAGAGACCTACTTAAAGAAACTGATGCCTTGCTTTTTGTCTTTACAGATCAAGAAAGCAATACAGAGAAAAGACACAGAGGCATTCTCTCTTCATTTTTGTCTGTGCAAAGGATCGTTGGTTAGTCCATAAGTTGAAATGAAGCGTGACGGCCATCTCCACCCCCCACCCTGCTCTCAAATATCATCTGTACAGAATGATATAATATTCTTCCTTTTCTGAGAAGGACAGTTAGGTTACAAGCCATACGCAATGCAGCTTCCTCTGAAGGTAACCTCAGATCCCACATTCTGAAAGCTAATCAATGTTGTTCAGATTTCAATTTCTTCACTACAAGGTGAAGTCAAACCTAATCTAACAAACGTCAGTCTCAGATGTAATGCTGCTAGCCAGGCCTACCCAGTGTAATTTAGATAATCATTAATAGCATAGCTGTATACTAAAACTACATGTCACTTACAACTTCATCTGAGCACTGACTGGCAGATCTTTCAAGTAGTTTTTCTAAATGATTGCTTTTTTGCCTTCTTTGATTGGGGAAATGCGAGAAATACTGTGATTTAGCTTCGGAAATAATATGAGAGAATTGAGTCTCACCATGTTCACCCATGTAACACTACCCTCTGTTATCAGGAATCTAGACGGGGCAGACAGAAACCTAAAATATACACAGTAAAGAATAATATGGAGAGACTAAAAGAAAGGAAAAAAGAATGCATTTCACAGAAGAACTTAACTCTGGCAGAGAACAGCTACTTGTGTGGCACAGCAAGTTCCTGGCTATCTCTACCAAGCAGCAGCTACAAATTTTGGCAGGCACCAACACTTATCATTTAGATGACAGGTTAAGATCCTTTCATTCTCCAAGGCTATTAATGGGTGATTGGTGCTGGCTGCTGCTTTTATCCGTCTGTTTATTTAGACTTCATCGCTTGTTGATACTGCTGTGTACATTTGTTCTTTCACGATGTCTTCTTAATTAAATTATGAGAAACTTTCTGTGTATTTATTGTAGACATTTCTATATTCACCTTCAGCCACAGGCTCCCAGTTGGTTCACTCTATAGAGCCACGCAATAAAAGCTCAAGCAATCCAAACACCAAAACAAACAGGTAAAAAGCTGCAGATCAAGTGGTCACAGCTCAAATATTTGAGAGCCTGGGAAAATAAACCTTAAGTATAACAAAGTGGGCAGCCCTTTGAAAGAAGGCCCGCTGCTCCCAAGGGGCCATCACTGTGGAGACCCTCTCTCTGCCCAACACCCACTTCACTTCAGATGGTAGAGGCAACCAATGCTGTTCTTCCACTGTGCATTTGCACAGAGTGGATCTCTCCCCACCTTGCCCCTCCTGCTCTCCTTCTCAGCAAGCAGCAGTGACTTCTACTACAGGTAAGCACCCATCATTCCACCATCCGACTGCTACTGTTGATGTGAGAACAGGCACCAAGCTGTGTGGGGCTTTGCTGCCAAAAGATTAGGAAATTTTTAACACAAAACCTAACATACCATAAAAGCAAATCAAAAAGGGGAGAGTTCATGCACCACTGCTGGGAGATAAATAGGGGATGGCAGCGTTTTCTGCCCATTGCAGACACTGGATGTCACGTAGCAATAATGTGATGGATTTATGCTAGCACAGGCCACTACAGCTCTTCACACTGGCGTGAAATGGTTGTGCTTGCACCAGGTAGACTCAGCCCTGTCAGTCCCTCTTCCGCTTTTGGCCTCAGCTACTTGACTGTGGCAACCGAGAAAATATCAACACACACCATAATACAAGCTGTTGTTGCTTGATCCAGCCCTCTGCCTTATGGCTTATGTGTCAAAACACATCTGTGATTTCATCTGGGGCAACTTTAAACATGCAGCAAGACTTTTAAAAGAAGGCAGTGAAAGGATGAAAGGCAAAAATACATTTTCCTGATTTTGAACAGATGGGGCAAATCTGCTTTATTAGTGTAGGCTTCCCAGGTATCTTCCTGCATTTGTGGTATTTTTTACCTCCTGTGGTTTTAGCAGAGGTCAAACAGAAATACTTTATAACCCTGTAAGCCAAATGACAACCCAATTCTAAATTTGGAAATGTGCAAATTTTCTGCATCTCTCTGTTAGTTTTATAATTTGATTTTTTAAATAAAACTTTATTATTATTATTATTATTATTATTATTATTATTATTATTATTATTATTATATTTTGAGGTGGATATCTTGTTCAGCAGTGAGGACTGCACAAAGCTTTCACTATCCCACCATTCATAATGATATCTGCAACACTGATAGCTAGTCAGATGGGGAACATGTCAAAGGAAATTTGAAATCAATAGGGTTTAACTATGAGTTTAAGCACCTTTCTGTGACTTAAGTCAGCCCAACGTTTTCTGGAATGCACCCAGTCTTTGTAAGATGAGAAAGTGGAATTCTAAAGGATGTTGGGACTTACAGAATCATGGATCCCAGTTTGCCCATTCCTAGCTTAACTGAAAACCAACTACCAAAGCTGGTCCCCCCCCCGCAATTCCCCCCCCCACTTACAGTGGAACCATGGTTTTCGAACTTAATCCGTTCTGGAAGTCCGTTCAATTTCCAAAATGTTTGAAAACCAAGGCAGGGCTTCCGATTGGTGCAGGTGCCCTGGAAACAATAGCCGGCAGCTGCATCAGACATTCAGCTGCCGAAAAAAGTTCGCAAACCAAAGCATTCATTTCCCGGTTTGCGGCGTTTGGGTTTTGATTTGTTTGTCAACGAAGCCGTTCAAAGACCAAGTTTCCACTGTATTCTAAATATTTTAAATCTTGCATTAGAGACCAAAATGTTTATTGTGGCATAAACTTTGGAGGACTCGAGCCTTCTCTTTCAAATAATACTTTTGGAGAGATGAATGTTGAAGCTTCTATGGAAGGGACTTGAAAAATGACACCCTATTATATTGGCATCTGTGCTATGACCAAGTGAGGGGCCGATACTGTATTGTAAAAGGTAGGACCCGTTCTACCCAAGCAGCGGTCCACAGCACTCTTGTTTATGAAAAAGTCCCCCGCTACCCTGAGACTGTGCCTGGACTTTTTTGGATGCCAAAGAGGTTCCACAGCAAATTATCTCCATCCCAAGACAGTGATGCAGGGCAGAAACTGGGTACTTTAGCCACATGGTGTGGAGCTGCCCAGCTGCAAGCCCCTTTTGGGGTTAATCTTCCTGTTGTTTAAGAATTTACCACCAGTTATACATGCATGAGACCCAGCCAAATGTACAGTGCTTCAACACTGGAGGGGGAATATGGTGCCTTCCATGTAACACCTTCTCGGTGGCAGCACCTCAGCTCTAGAACTCCTCTCCTTCTAAGATACAAAGGGTGGCGATTCTATTCAACTTCTGGTGCAAGGTAAAGACTTGGTTAACGGTACTGTATATCAGATCTGGCGTTTCCTGGATTCATCTATAATTCATCTGCCTTGTTTTAACCTCTATAATGCTGTCACTTATGCTGTTTTGTGTATATGTTATGGTTACCCACCCAGAAATTATTTTTGCAGCGAAGAGTGGGAGAGAAACGTTTTAATTAAATAAAAGCATTTAACAACCAATTTGTCTTTATCTGAACTGGAAATGTATTGATGTGAGCGCAAAGAAGATAGATATGAAAACATTTGATCAACATTTCTTGAGAGTTATGACAGCTCAATAATATTTGTACAGTATTTCTAATTTATATGGTCAAAACAACTTCCATATTTTAACACTCCCTTTTTGTCTGAATGTTACTTTTAATTGTATTCTTCCAAAATTGCAGTAAAAACTTCAGCCCACTCAAAGAAAGAGCCAAGGCAGCTGTAAATGTCAGCATGGCCTGAGACTAATATCTGATGAACTTGAAGGTTATTTACAGGCAATAAATTTTTCTTTTAACACAATGTCAGACTGCAGCTCACAATGCAATTCAACATAGTCTCATAGCGGTCTTACTGTAGTCAGTGAGAGTGCTTCAGAGTCACGGTAAGTGATGTTATTTAAACTTGCCTCTTCTATAGGTGGGGCATTTTTAGGTCAGTGGAGGTCACTGGGTTTAAACAAGAACCCATACATTCATCTCTCCCCATCCCAAACATCCGACTATAATCTCCCAATGACTAATGCGAGTATCAAGCAAAAGGGTCAGGGGTAAAAAAATCTTTGCTGCATGATAAATATGTATGCATGAAGCCAAAATATACATTGACAGTTACAACATCATCTGCAAAGACAGGTTACTGGTTGTCCATCTTCGAAATCCATTACGGAAACTGACATATTCAAAAGTCATTATAAATAAAATATTGCCTTTCAAGCAGTTACTGAGGGAAGTCTTCCTCCAAAATAACATGATAGGAATGCTATTGCAGTCTTGAGTGCTCTTCCAATCAGAGCACATTAATCAAATAAGGTCGTCATGTTAGCAACAACAAACCCTATTTTATGTACATAGTAAAGCCCAAGGGAACAGACGTCTTGTATAGTGACCCAAGGCATTCGAGGTTTAGCAACCACTATTTCTAAAATCTGGCATAAAAGCAGATAGAAATCCCCCCTTACTTTCCTGGAAAAAGAGTTTCCAAGCTTCAGGAAGGCAGTAGAGTCAAAACAAAAAGGAAAGGAAAGGAAATTTGGTCTTACCTTATCGTCAATGTCACTCTCACTGTCACACTATAGATTAAAAAGAAAGAAATAGAAGGCTCTGTTAGGAAAAGATGCAGAAATTATACATATCAACATATACAACTCAAAGCTTTCTCAGCACTAAGTGCCTCATAAGATATGTAGCAGAATTACAAGGGGCTACAAAAACCTCCACATTTATTTGAATTTTAGAATTCTTTGAGAGTATTGGTAAGCATGTAGATAATGAGGACCCAGTACAGTAAATGAGTTGCAGATGCATTTATTTTTATATAGTCACCAGACTAGCAAAAGTGTAAATCTTTGAGGGTCCCCCCCCCAATGAACTAGTGTGTAAATTTTATGAAAATACTTATCTGTATGAAAGAAACACCAGGTAATATCAATAAAAAATGTCACAGACTCCCTCCATTTTTATTTTTACAATAGAATCAGAATTTTGAATTTCTCAGGCAAATCACATCATTTCCCTTTAAAAATATATTCCCTATTTTAACACTGAAATAAATATTCTCAGCATGTTAAAATGAACTAAAATAACATACCCAAATTATGCTATTTAAAATTGGATAAATACACAAACATCCCAGGAGATAGGCATTAGCTGCCCAGAGATTTGGAAAAGTGAGATATTTTGGGCTGGTTAAAAGGCCATTTGATGAAGTCCTTCACTAAAGGTTCCTGGCATATGAAGGCAAATGTTCCTCCTGTGTATAGTGGTACCTCGGTCTAAGAACAGCCCTGTTTACAAACGATTCAGTTTACGAATTCTGCAAAACTGGAAGTAGTGTCCAGGTTTGCGAACTTTACCTCGGTCTAAGAACAGAATCTGAACGGTGGAAGGGCACCGGGAGGCCTTATTAGGGAAAGCACACCTCTGTTTAAGAACGGCTTTGGTTTAAGAACGGACTTCTGGAACGGATTAAGTTCGTAAACCGAGGTACCACTGTATTGGAAACTGGTCTGAGAGCAGGCTTTAACACCCAGTAAGGTTCATCCCTAAGAATCTGCATTGAGATCAGGACAATTTAACTCACTCATAAATTATTTGGATTTAGAGATGAGTAACTTGCAGCAGCAAACTTTGCAGATGACACAAATTATTAAGGACAGTGAAGTCCTGAGTGGACTGTGAGGATCTCAAAAATGATTTTTCCAAACTGGCTGCCTGGGCAACAGAATGGCAGAAGTGTCTCAATGTCTGTAAGGGCAAAGTGGGACATAAACATTGACTCTTCTCTGCTGTTCTTTTGGCTAGTTAGCCAATTTGGAGAGATTTTTCTACAGATCCTCCTTACAGTCCATTTGGGACTTTACTATATTGATTCAATGTCGAGATGGGTACATTGGGACAGAGAATCCAAAATACATATACAGTATATTGACTCGGGGACAGGGGAAACCTAATTTGGCTGTTACTGTTCAGGTTTGGGATCAGTGGACGACCTTGGGGTCTCAGAGTTCAGCGGCACCCTGTGTGGTGCTAAAACTTGGCGCCCTCATCTCTTGCCTTCCATTCTACAACATACTTTAGTTGTCGTGCCCCCTGCAGCGCCCCCAGGGCTCCGCCCCCAGTATGACCGAACCAGTCACACTTCCATGAATCCGCTTCTGTTGGGATCATAGCAGAAAGCTTACTAAAAATGCTGGCTGTATGATTTCTATCCATTGCCAGGATGTGACCCTCAAATGCCTTTGAGGGAATGAAACCCTCAACAGAAAGAAAGTGTTGCCCACTTCAATGTGATTCTACTGGGAAAGAGCTATCTTTATTCATTCATTTCACATATTTATAAACCGCTTCACAGGCAAAAGCTGTTGAAGTGGGGTACAGTGATATAAAATGCAAAAGACTTAAAGACTGTGGGGCATGCAATACTCTCAGCAGTCCCCTAGAGCTAAGGAGCACAGTTGCTGGCAAGGACAGCAGCAGAGGAAGAGGCACACCTAGGAGCGGGGTGAGCCACCCATAGGGGCAGGGCAAGAGTGGGGTGCACCGCAGGGCCTCCAGAGTCTGCCTACCTCCTCCCACTAAGACACCCTACAGCTGGGGGCGGAGGCAGTGGGCGGATCGTTTGGGGCAACGCAGAGCCTGCGAGCAACCAAGCCAGTGTGGTGTAGTGGTTAAGAGCGGTAGACTCGTAATCTGGGAAGCCGGGTTCGCTTCCCCGCTCCTCCACATGCAGCTGCTGGGTGACCTTGGGCTAGTCACACTTCTTTGAAGTCTCTCAGCCCCACCCACCTCACAGGGAGTCTGTTGTGGGGGAGGAGGGGAAAGGAGATTGTTAGCTGCTTTGAGACTCCTTCGGGTAGTGATAAAGCGGGATATCAAATCCAAATCCAAACTGCGTCACTCCCAGGAGAGAAGCATGGCTCGGGTGCTCTACAGGCCCCGCGGTGAGTGCCGCCCGGCATTTTGCCACCCTCCTCACTGGTGACACCCGGGGCAGCCCGCACCCACCGCACTCCCCTTCCTCCACCCCTGGGCAAGGATATATGGGGCAATGCAGTCCCTTAAGTAACCTGGTCTCAAGTTTATCCATTTGTAGTGCAGTTGCTCTCCTGTGGTTAAAATCTTAGGAGACTAAAGTTCTTAAAACATTTTCTAGATGGGAAAATATCCGTAAAGCCAAGAAGAAGAAAGGGTGGCAGCAGTAGGGGGAATGCACTGAAGTCGTTTTACATTGGACATACTTGCTGGCTTTGAAAATGGAATAGTTCTATTTTCAGCTGTACATATAGTAGGATAATGACACCTTGGAATGTTTAGGGATGCATAGATCTCACTGGCTGGAGATGAGAAAACATTACCATTGCAAAGTACAAATGAAGCTATCGCAGCCTTCTCTATGGGCAGAAAATGACCTCAAAAGCAGCAGGGGGGTGGTTTCTACATTAAAACAGGGAATATCATCTTCCCTGCAAAATATATTATGGCACGTTTCGTCAGTTGCCCACCAAGGGCTGCTTCTCAAGTTACATTATTTTAGACAGAGGATATGAATTGGTTGACTTTGGATTTTGCGGTCAAAGCACTAGCAACCAGTGGGAAAGAGATTTGATCTTTGGCATCTTACACTGGTTCTCCCTCTGAGGGATACTCCAGACGTCTGCTTCTATCAAAATGGACAGAAGGACCTCTAAAACCTAGGAGCAGTTATTTGCATGCCATTTCCACTTCCTGGTTTGTCTGAAGGCATGTGAGGCAGCTGCCTCAGGCAGCTAATTCTGAGTATCTAGAAAGGGCATCAAATGTTCATTATTGTTGTTGTTATCCAAACACAATGAGTTCTATGGAAAGAGTTTGTTAGGTGAGTGTTCGCATAACAAGTCAACGATTTCCACTGATTCCTAAGGGGAATTTTCTAATGCATTCCTGACCACAAAATGTTGGAAACCCCCCCCCCAGCTCATCACGCCCCCTGGAAAACTGTTCTCTGATTTGTCCTATTCAGGGCCACCTTACCCATAGGTGCTAGGGGTGCAGGGCACCCAGGCGCCGGGCTCTCAGGGGTGCCAGGCCAAGAGTACGAGGCCGGAGAGTTGAGTCCAGGGAAGAGCCCGCCCGTCGGTCGGAGCGCCACGGCAGGCTTTTCTGCTTTGGGCAGCTCTGTGCCATGAGTTCGGGGGTGACCGAGCCAGCGAGATGCTGAGGCGGCCGGCTGGCTCTGCCCTCCTGTGTGCCTGGGACTGGGCAACCGGGGAGGGGCCGCCAGGATGCAAGAGTGTGTGTAGAAACAAAGGTAAGATGGACATTAATTGTTCTGCTCACATTTGCCTCACATTGAGCTGCAGGTGACCCCCAAAAGGTTGCCCAGAAGATAATGTGGCCCCTAGAATGAAAAGGTTTCCCCATACCTGATGTAAGAAATTTAGAACACTAAAAATATTAAGGCAAAATAATAATAATCAGAAAATGCCTTATGGCTGCAACTTCACCTTACATATCTTTTTTAAATTGACGCAAATCAGAAGAATGGTTAATAATGTACATTATAGTACTTTAACATGTACTTTGTTAGTTACAGGTAGGTAGCCGCGTTGGTCTGACATAGTCGGAAAAAAAAAAATCCCTTCCAGTATCACCTTAGAGACCAACTAAGTTTGTCATAGGTATGAGCTTTTGTGTGCATGCACACTTCTTCATACATTGAAACAGAAGTCACCAGACCCTTATGTATAGTTAGAGGGTGGGGAGGGGTATTACTCAGAAGGGTGGTGGGAATGGGTGATTGGCTGAGAGGAGTGGTAAACCTGTTGACGACTGTTAACGACTGTTAATGACCGCAATTGGTCTTGCAGGAAAAAGCAAGGGGTGAGATGGCTAAAGAAAGCTTTATCATGTATAATGAGATAAGAATCCAATGCCCTTATTCAGACCAGGTCTCTCCATGGTTTTAAGCTTGGTAATGAGTTGCAATTCAGCAACTTCTCTTTCCAGTCTCTTTCCGAAAATTTTCTGTATTAAGACAGCTACTTTGAGATCTTATATAGAATGTCCTGGGAGATTGAAGTGTCTGTATTCTTTGTTAACCATTGTTATGATTGATATTCCTTTAAATAAAGATCTAGAGCATTCCTCAGCAGGAGTAAAAGGGAAATTTGTGGTCTGGTTCACACATGTGGTACTGTCTAAGTATATTCATGTACAGTTTTTAATGCAAGACTAACAGGGATTTGATTTGCTTCTGGATTAAATAGGTAATTTCTGTGTTGTTTGCAGACTAAATTTTCTGGGCATGAGTGATTAGTCCTGGATTTCCTTTGATTTGTTTTCCTGCCTCACTGAACTATGGGAAGCTATCCCCTAATCCTTTGAAGAGGTGGGTTTTGGGATTTTTTTAAGGACATACATTGCTTGCCAAGGAAATAGGGGTCCCCGGACTACTTTTTCTTTCCTCTTCTTGAACAGTCCCCTCTAAATGGATGTGTCAGTTTAGATGCATTCTGGGGACAACAGCTAATGTACCATTTAACTTTTGACACACATTTAAAACACGATGTATCTAAACCAGGGGTCCCCAGACTTACCGGCGTTTGGGCCGGTTCCCACCGCGGGCCGCAGCGGGCCGGAGGGCGGGGGGAGCGTGCGCCTGTGTGGGCCGGCGGACGGGGGAGTGCACGCCCGTGCGCATGCGCACGGGCGCTTACTGGCGCGACGGCGCGCTTCCAGGGTGGAAAAAGCGCCGAAAATCCGTTGTGCGCATGCGTATGGGCCTCCCCCGACCTGGAAGTGCACCAGAAATGACCTCTTCCGGGTCGGGAGAGGCCCATACGCATGCGCACAAAGGATTTTCGGCGTTTTTTTCCCAACCCGGAAGAGCGCTGCCGCGCTGTAAGAGCGGGCGTCGGCGTCGGCGCGGGCCGGATTGGCAGGCCAATTGGGCCGCATCCGGCCCCCGGGCCGTAGTCCGGGGACCCCTGATCTAAACCATTGATACCCAGGAACATTTTCTATCATATAAATATTATTTATGTGTATATTATTAGTATTAGTATTGAAATGTATATTCCACCAGCACATATACATAAGAGACATCTTATACTGTAAAATTCTCCAGAGGAGTAGCTGTCTTAGTCTCTTGCAGCAAAAGCAATGAGGGTTTTTGTAGCACCTTAAAGGCAAACACATTTGTTACGGCATGAGTTTCTGTGGACACAAGGTGAACTTGCAAGTGATGAAGTGGGCTGGAATCCATGAAAGTTTTATACCATAGCAAATCCGTAAGTCTAAGATGCCACAACACATGGTTTTAATAAACTACAGTTTAGCTTATTGTGATGTGTGCAAACAAGTGTCTTACAGGTGGATCTGCTGGGTCTACTGAAGTTGCCACTGTATCATCAAAAACCCTTAAAAGTAATGGTAAGAATTTTTGAATGTGGAATAGGAGAGAATATCTGAAGACACACACACACACACACACACACACATTAAAGGGGTAAACTAGGTGAGACCTGCGGCTAAAGGGCAGTATACAAATTTAATTAATAAATAATAATAATATAACTATATTAATATACTAGAGTATATTGCTGATGCCCAATACCTCCCGAGTGTGTGTAATTCATGAGAACCCAAGCCCCAGAAACACATTGGTTCTGAGTCATCCTGCTGTGCAACTATTATTTGGAAAATTAGAGAAGCAGCACATTCAGAGGAGCGGGGGAACAAAAACCAAGGCGAGAGTTTGCTGGTTTAAGCCATGCAACAAGCTTTTCTTACAGAATGTGAGCCATGAAGGAATTTAAAGGGTGGAGGGAGAAGAGAAAGCTCTCCACATCTTCACCTCCCACGCAGCTGTTGTCAATGGGACAAAAGCCCTTGTCAAAATACACAGTTAAAGAAATGTGAGGAATGGCAACTGCTGACAGCTATGGGGGCTCATTTAAAGACAAAAGCCTCAATTACCTGAATTTTCCTACAGGCCTGTTAACACGCCAGGTCTATAAGTAAATCTGTAAACAGCCTATTGTGTTGTGTTCATAAAGGCTTGTAAAGGGATTACTGGCAGAGTTGTGCCAATTGCCTCTTAATTCCTCCAAGAATGTTTGCAAAGGAGATCCTAATTGCCCCACTTTTTTTACTTTTTTTTTGTAAAAACAGTTTGGGGGCAGAGGCAGGTTTAAGCCTGAATCTTGCTAGTGGCAAGTAAGCTTTTAAAAAATGAAATCCCAAACAAACAATACTTTCTGGAGTTTGCTTGATCTGCTATCAACGAGCTGGTTGTTGCCAAGTGTGCACTGGAAGTGAAGACAAGGCTGATCTTTCTAGGGGCGAGACACAGAGAAAGAGAGAGTCCCACATTAGAGTTCCCAAGTGTCCTTGAAAATCAAGAAAGGCCTTGATTTGGACCTCATTTAAACCTTAATTATTAAATGTTTCTGATTTTCAAGATGTTGCATTGACCCTCTTGATTTACAAGCAACAATGTCTAAAGGCACTGCTTTTTTCTATTAAAAAAACACGTTTAGGGGTACTCTCATTTTCCTACTCATATTGAAATACTGCCCCTCAATGAGGCCAAACTTAAGATTCACAAAATGTTTAGGGGCATGTGTACCCTCCAGGGGAAAAAAACTGTCTAAAGGTATTGTTTTCCTAATAGAAAAAAGTAAACCAGTTTCAAGCTGCTTGAACTGTCATAATCCCCCCCCCAAGGAAATAAATAAAATCAGCAGTTATAAAAATAGAAATTATAAAATAATATACTCAGCACCCATGAATAGTGCAGTTATCAAGTGATAAAAATGTAACTTTGCCTGAATCTAGATGACCTCAAAAGCTTTCCCTTATTGTAGAAAGCAATAAACATGATAGCAAAAAGTACCATACCTTAGCTGAAACATCTTCCAAAGTTGTGCAGAGCAAACAACGTTCTACAACAATGCAATAATTCGTAGCAAACCTTTAGAAGCTGGAGATGGCAGTAATCCAAAACGGTCTCTTAGAGTGGCCTCTTGTTGGGGGTTATACTATAGGGCATACAGGGAGGTCACTGGATCATCATAAGGGCAGCCTCTGAAAGCATGGCAAACACTCACCTGACCCTTGGACAGCTGAGATGCGGCTGCTTATTGGGAAGGAGAGGGATGATGTGGCAAAAAGGTCGACACAACACGGGCGCACCACTTGAGCCAATCTGCCACACCTGTTGGGTGCATTTGGACCATGCCGAACTCCTTGCTGCTTCACCCCACCCCACCATCAGAGTAAGGAGCAGATGACTTAGTGTTAGGTGGTCAGGTGAGCCCTCCTGCTACACCATGTCATCCACTACCGTGTAAGAGTCTCTATTGGTTGTATCCAACTACAGTTATACTCAAAGATGACCCGCTAAAATCGATGGCTCTACATTAATCATGCTTATTATTTTCAATGGGTGCATTCTGAGCAGGACTAGCATTGGCTATAACCCTATACATATATATTTGCAAACATACAACAATATTGTATTATGCGCAGTACATGAAACTTTTGCAGAAGTTTGCATGATTCTTAAATACATTTTCATGTTCATTAAATAACCTTGTTAATCTAAACTAGGTTACAAATTCTTTGTTTATAGCCTGATTTCTGGTGGCATTATGATTTAGTAAGTATTCTGTTTTATGTTCTGTTATGGTCAATGGTCCAATAAACTGAAACGAACACATTCCTGTGCTTATTTTTAAACAGCCTTTTTCATTTAATAGTGGTTAATGCTGAATGGATGCATTTCTGTACTGTTCAGATTAAAGGTAGTACTATCTGCTCTCTCTCCTAATCTTGGAAATGCAACAGCAGGGATCAATCAGTTTGTAGGTGTTAATTCTGTTAATCTTAAAGTCAACTAACCAAGAAGGGGGATGGGTTGAGGTGGTGCTTAGCAACCAAGCAGAGTGGTGTGATATTCACAAAGGGTAGCAAGCGCCTGGATTGGCTGTGTAGTTCTGAGGGAGTTTTTCCTTTGTATGTTTAGCTGAATAGCACCCTGCTACTTACAAGGCCTGGACCAGAAAACAAAACAAAACCTCTCTGTTCCTTTCTTCTCAAATTACATACCTGTAGTTTTCATTCACTTTCATTACTAAAGTGTTATCAGGCCTTGTTTTCTGGACTTCATTTGCATTATTTAAGTGACCTTGACATTTTCCAATACTATATTCGAATGGAATCTAAACCAAATGAATTACATATTTCATCTTCTGCCACTTATTTATCTCAGGTAGTGGGGAACAGTATCAGGGTTTTATTTCAGTTAGCTACACAGAGGGATTGGTGCCAGCTTGCATAGCTACTGATCCTACAGTTGACTGGACAAGACTTGTTTGTTAAAAGCCACATTTCCTCTTTTTCATCTTCTTTCATGGTCCTGTTCTATTCCCTTAGTCCTCCGTCCTATAATACCACAGTGAAAGTAAACCGTTTATATAGCAGGGTCTGGGATTACAGAGGATTCTCATATGGTACAAGGGAGAAAATAAAAGCATTGTAAAAGTAATGTAGGGAGAACCACTGTGTAAAAAAACAACATAATTTGCTGCTTTAAATATATAGCAGACATATACTTCACATATGCATATATTACTAGAATCGGTGTTAAATATTTAAAACCAGAAATGGTTTGGGGCTGCCTGGAAGGCAGGTACAGTACTTTCACAGCCACTTAATGCAGATACATTCAAGCTGTACCACGGATTCTCCACTGGAGGGGGGAGGCAAAGGTGACTATAGCTGCAGTGCTTGAGGCCCATGGAGCAAGGCTTTGGGGCATAGCTGCCAAGTTTTCCCTTTTCTCGCGAGGAAGCCTATTCAGCATAAGGGAAAATCCCTTTAAAAAAGGGATAACTTGGCAGCTATGCTTTGGGGCAATATACCAGGAGCATTGCCTGCAGCAGCAAGCAGTAGCTAACAGGCACTAAGGAGCCAGCAGAAACAACTACAGGGTTTTGCATTGTTCCTAAAAATCACAGACACTGCTTCATCAAATCAGAGATTAAACTAACGCTTGAGTATTGGACTAGCCCGAGGACAGCCCAATGATTATGTGCAAACTGGAAATAAATAAATAAATAAATAAATAAATAAATAGGCCTATTTGGCATGGGTCCTTTTAACCCAATGTCTCTGAATGTCTTCCAGAGCAGTGTTTTTCAACTAGCCAGGATAGCTCTATCGGTAGAGCATGAGACTCTTAATCTGTGGACCCACCTGGAACCCATGAGTACATGCCCCGGGTGTGTGTGAGCGGTGCAACTGCACTCCCTAGGGCCTAGGCCGATAAGAGGAAGGAAAATGCAGGCTCAGTTTTCCAGTTATAAGGGCGGAAGGAAGCAGTGATGGAGGCATTGTCACAATCCACCTGAGGTGTAATGTAGCCTAATTGTGGAAGGCCAATGCTCTAGTCAGAAGCAGCAGTTGGGTGAGGGCTAAGCATCCTAAGGTGGTTGGTGTGGAAGGAGGTTTGAGGTCACTTTGCTTGATCAGTCTTAGAAGCAAATTCAGAGAACAAGGCCATGGGGCTCTCTGAGAACATGGGGCCAAACTCCTCTACCTTAGCACCATTACTTAAGGTGTTTGAGAGCTGAGGAATGACATCACCCTTTTCAGTGGCAGTGACAGAAGAGGACAAAATGTGCATTGGCGCTGGGCAAGGTTTAAATTGAGGTTTCATTCTGTGGAATCCAAGGTTCAAGTGTGTTATGTAGTTTCATAAACACTCTCCAACTTTCCCTGACACAATATCTGCTTACATATAACTCCCGCTTCTGCCCAATCACTGCATGTGCAAACTGGAAAATTCTAGGAAGCTGTCTTACATTAGATAGGCTATATATTCATTCTAGACCAATACTGTCTGCTCTGACCGGAAGCTGCTTTCCAGGGTTCATGAAGGTGGCCTTTTGCAGCCCCTGTTACCTGCTCCTTTTTACTGGAAATGTCAGGATTTTGAACACAAAGCATGTGCTGTCCTATGTAGTTAAAGGTAAAGGTAAAGGGACCCCTGACCATGAGGTCCAGTCGTGACCGACTCTGAGGTTGCGGCGCTCATCTTGCATTATTGGCCAAGGGAGCCGGCGTACAGCTTCCAGGTCATGTGGCCAGCATGACAAAGCCGCTTCTGGCGAACCAGAGCAATACATGGAAACGCCATTTACCTTCCCGCTGGAGTGGTACCTATTTATCTACTTGCACTTTGACGTGCTTTCAAACTGCTAGGTTGGCAGGAGCAGGGACCGAGCAACGGGAGCTCACCCTGTCACGGGGATTTGAACCACCGACCTTCTGATCGGCAAACCCTAGGCTCAGTGGTTTAACCCACAGCGCCACCCGCGTCCCCCTAAAGAGACATAAAAAGAAAAGAAAAGGAAGGAAGGAAAACCTAGACATCCTTTTATTCCAGAGCAACAGTTGGACTGCCCAGAGAACACAAATGACTCCTGAGTCGTGCCTCAGTCCACCCTTGTAACATTTTTGAAAAAAGAAACATCAGACTCAAACTTACAATTAAGCTATTTCCAGGTGTGGGTGCATAGGCCTTGATTTGTACCAAAATGCAGCCATTAAACGAACACAAGTGTCTCTGAACATGTGCGGAGTGCCCTTCCTCCCTTCCAGCTACCCCAAACCTGGGATTATGTGATGAGTCTTTAGTGGCAAGACATAGGAATCCGCCTTATATCATTTCAAACTATCTGCCCTATCTGCCCATTCAGAGCAGCATTGGCTACTACACTTCAGAGTCTCGGGCAGAGTTTCACCCCCATCCCTAGCAACCTGAACTGTTTAACTGGGGATGAAGGGGATTGTGTTTATGATTTAACATGCAAAACACATACTCCAACCACTGAGCTATGGGCCTTCCCCCTAACATTCAAGCAGGCTTGAGCTGCAGGCCGTTCCTTTCGGAACTCTAGAAGTATGTGAGCACTGGTTGCATTTACAAAGCAGCATGGAAAAGGCACTCTGCACTTCCTCATAAAAGTTTGCTGCTATTTCGCATCTTTTAAAGCTGAACAGGTCCTGGGGTTCATATGGTTTTGAGGCCTAGCTGACGGAGCCCCCTGCTCTCTGCACCTCACAATGATTTAGTGGTAGCAATGGTGGTATGGTGTGTGTGTGTGTGTGTGTGTGTGTGTGTGTGTGTGTGTGTGTGTGTAAGGGATGGGGGTGGTTGGGTCCCTCTGCTACATACTCAGGTTTGGCATCATTTTAAAGTCTGCAGGGTGTTGCTTAAGAAGATGGGAAGAACGAGCTTTATCATGAGCCAAGCTGACAGTAAAGCCCACTAATGGGACTTGAGGCTTTACGCGCAGAAATAAAAATAAAAACAAGAAAAAAAGGGAAGAAACTGCCAAAACATTAAGCTTCCGCCAAGTGTCGAAGGGCTACTGATTTATTGCAGCAATTTTGCCACTGTGTCCTTTATAAGGTCCCCCGAGTCTTTTCCCACTGGCAAAAAAACTGTGAGCTGTTGCGGCTCAGGGAGAAGCGTAGAAGCTAGCCAAGAGCCTTTTGCGGGGTGGGGGGGGCTCGGGGAGGGAGGGAGAAGATAGAAAGGAAGGGGGAGGAAATTGAATGTTGACTTGAACTTGCCCCAGGCAGGAGAGAGTCCTCTTAGCTCCACTAGCTCTTTGACAGCTTGATGAAATGAGTCCAGGGCCTCCCCATGGCTAGACCAGCTCTGGCTTCCGAAAGCTGAGGGGGAGCAGGGTGGAGGTGGGGGGGGGGTAGAGCTGTAAGAAACAGACTGAGCCCCAGGGCAGCAATTTCCTTCTTCACCACTACCCCCCCTTTCTTTTCTCAGCATTTGGCTGGGAGAGGGAGGTCATAAGCACTATACATGTATAAACTGAGCTTTCTTTCACACACACACACCCTCTTTCAATCTTAGTGGTGGCAATTTGGCAACTGAGGATAGCCCTGAGCGCTATAACTAATTTTGAGAGGCAATGATGCATCAACATAGCTGGTGCAGGCTGAGCTAAAGGTGTGTGAATGGTGTGTGGGGGTGTTGTTGTTGTGGAGGCCATTTTCTTAAGTGACCAACAGCTGTCACCTGCAAGCTGAGAGAAGGGAAATCTCTCTCTCCCTCCCCGTGTGTCTCACATGAGGGAAATTAGGGTGGATTTTTCTACCGTTCCCCCTTTACCTCAGAGCACGTTAATCTTCCAATCGACCACTGTTTTAGCACAAAACAATAAAAAAGGAGAGAAAAAGAGACAGAGAAAGGAAAGGCCCAGTGTTCGCACAGGAGGCTGTTCCTTGCTGGACTCTTATTATTGTCTCTGCACCCCCAAAGCTGCCTCCTTGTGTTACTTCCATGGGTCAAGGAGCCAACGGTTTAAAAAACACTATTTAAAAGTCTCTTTTCATTCCACAAAAGTGAGTTGATCTGCTACAGCTAGGGGTCGATTCCCAACGGGCCTCTGTATTCCCCTACCCCCCCCAAGCCCCCTTTTCTCTTCTCTTTTCCTTAGTCTTCATAAATTAATCAGGAAGGCCCTGACTAAGTCATTTCATGCTGTACAACATAAAAGGAAGTCCCCTGATGCTCCAACCTAGGATCTATTAAAAGCAGAGAGAGGAGGGAGGAAAAGCAGGGGGGGGGGAGAGAAAAGCAGCGGAGGGAGGGGAGGGGAAGGGGAAGAAAACCCTTCAACCTTTTTGATTTTTTGTTAGGATAAAAGCTGGAGGACTTTGTTACAAATTCTAGCCTACATCAAAACACCTTAAATAATTCAAAGAACATGTTTAAAGGGAAGAAACTGGATGTTGCTCTGATGTTCAGTTGCTGCAAACGCAGAATATTACCCCCAAACAGCATAGCCTGTTAAGGGAGGCAGACGGGGTGGGGGGAGCAGCCTTGAGCATTCTAGTTCTTTAGAAAAAATGTCAAAACCTGTAAAAATCATAATTTCCAGCAACTCCCCCCCCAATGTGTGTCTGTTTGCGCGCATGATATAAACTCAGCGAGACTGAAATGTAGGTTCCTGACAAGCTGTTAACAAGACAACTTTCGAAAATTCTAGTCTGGAGCTCTCTGGGAGATGGGCTGCCATTTCACTGTTCTGAGGAAGTTCATGACATGACAAGCAAAAATCAGGAAACAGAGACCTAAAAACCACGGTGTAATTTTCATTTGCTTCTGTCGTGAAAGAATTCAGGCAGAAATATTAGGAGGCTGAACAAAAAAGAAAAGAAAAAGAAAAAAGACGAGCATGTGTGTGTGTGAGAGAGAATGAACTGGAAAATAATTGTTGGGATTTAACAAGCAGATCATTTATACTTAAAAAAATTATGTTAAGAGAGGGGATTCTATTACTTGTGTGTGTGTGTGCTCGCGCACGCCTGGTGCCAGTGGTAGGCCAGGTTGGGTACTGGTGCCACTGGCAAAGGGCTACAGCAGCTCAGAAGGACCGTTACTGCCCTGTTCATCAGGCTCCCAAGGTGGCTGTTTTAGCATTGGGTGGGTAGCAGCACTCCTTCTAGATGGGAGCCACCTGCAGCAGCTGCATTGTGTGGGGTCTGTGTGTGTTGGGCCCCATTTGCGGCCCCGTACCAAGAGCCCTCTGAAGTCCAATGCCAGGCCTGACAATGAGTGGCAGCTTCTAATTTACTAGAGGGCAATGTTGGCGGATGCTCTTGTACCTGCGGAAGCTTTAATAATAATAATAGGTGGATAATAATGTGGATAATAATAATGGATAATAATAATAATAATAAGGATGATAATAATAATAATAATAATAATAATAATAATAATAATAACAATAATAATAATTTATTATTTATACCCCGCCCATCTGGCTGGGCTTCCCCTGCCACTCTGGGCGGCTTCCAAAAAACATTAAAATACATCAAATATCACAGATTAAAAACTTTCCTAAACAAGGCTGCCTTTAGGTATTTTCTAAATGTCAGGTACAGTCGTACCTCAGGTTGCGAACACCTCGGGTTACGAACAACCCGGGTTACGAACTTCGCAAACCCGGAAGTATTTTCGCCGCGAGCGCGTGCGCAGAAGCGCCATGCACCTTTGCGCATGCGCAAAGCGCGAATATAGCACTTTGCGCATGCGCAAAACGGCGGTTCGGGCCCTTTTCGGGTTACAAACTTTTCGGGTTACGAACTGCGACCCGGAACGGATCGCGTTCGTAACCCGAGGTACCACTGTAGTTGTTTATCTCTCTGACCTCTGATGGGAGGGTGTTCCACAGGGCGGGTGCCACTACCGAGAAGGCCTTCTGCCTGGTTCCCTGTAGCTTGGCTTCTCGCAGTGAGGGAACCGCCAGAAGGCCCTCGGCGCTGGACCTCAGTGTCCGGGCAGAACGATGGGGGTGGAGACGCTCCTTCAGGTATACTGGACCGAGGCCATTTAGGGCTTTAAAGGTCAGCACCAACACTTTGAATTGTGCTCGGAAACGTACTGGTAGCCAATGTAGGTCTTTCAAGACCGGTGTTATGTGGTCTCGGCGGCTGCTCCCAGTCACCAGTCTAGCTGCCACATTCTGGATTAGTTGTAGTTTCTGGGTCACTCTCAAAGGTAGCCCCACATAGAGCGCATTGCAGTAATCCAAGCGGGAGATAACCAGAGCATAATAAAATAATATTGCTAGTATTGTTTTAGAGGGTGTAAGGAACCAGGTTCTGATGCAACTGAAAATCAATGGCATAAACCACACTAAAGACAGGCAGTTTTTCCAGTCCTTTAAAAAATGCTAGGAAGTCTGCAGATTTGATAATAAATGGATGGATGAACAGAGATATATAGATAGAGAAATAGAGATATGGTAGAGGTGGCCAAACTGTGGTTCATGAGCCATACAGGGCTCCTGGGAAATTTAGGGAAATGAATAAAAAGCAGGATGAAACGAAGCAATCCTTAGTGTACACTTGAGGCACAATGAAAACCTAAGCCTTCCTCCCTACTCCCCCCACACCATGCAGTTTTCCAAGCCACACTCTGAGACTAAGAATAGGGATTGTGATCTGGCCACACAAAGAAAGAAAGAAAGAAAGAAAGAAAGAAAGAAAGAAAGAAAGAAAGAAAGAAAGAAAGAGGAAGAGAGAGAGAGAGAGAGAGAGAGAGAGAGAAGGGGAGAATTATGTGTCAATCTGAACAACAGAAGTGTAGCAAGATTAAATGGGTTTAAGAGATTGTAGCGGGGGGATCTAATGTAGGGTTGGAAAGATTGGTGGGAAACTGGATAGTCTCACTCATTAAATATTAACCCGAGATAAAATTATTAGACAACAGTGCAGGCCCAATACATTTTCCTGCCTGAAGCGGAGATGAAATGCTTTCCCTGGTCTGAACCAAAGGCCAAATGGAATCTTACCACAGGGCTCAACATTTAAAAGTTCTTGCTGCACCATTCAGACAAGTCCTGCTCTCATCTATACACCTCCCCACCCCTACAAGCAAAAACAATATTTAGCTAGGATATTTGGGTAATTGCGTTATCACCAGCTGATGCTATTATGGATAGCATTGTCAACATGTTTATTTTGCACAGATTTTGACTTTACAGTGATTGAATTGTCATAAACTGCACATTTTGTATTTTATTGTCCTCTGACCCCACTGTTAAAAATGTTTTCATATTGTCCTTCATCCAAGGATCATAGGGCACTTTACAATATTATTTTCTCTCTACACTCTATTATATTTTCTCCCTCTACATCAAGGACAGGGAATTTGGGCCTCCAGATGTTGCTGGACTCTCAATGGCTCTAGCCAACATGGCCAATGACCTGAGATTACGGGGGTTACGGACCAACACCATCTAGAGTGCCACAGGTTCCATAACTGCTAAGCATAGATAACACTTCATACATCTGATGACGTGGACTCTAGTTCATGAACGCTTACCCATTCATAAATTTGTTTTAGCAAAACTAATGGAGTAAACTATTTAGATATAGCCGACATGGTGCTCCTCAGAGGTTGTTGGACAACTCCCATCATCCTAGACTCATTGGTCATGTTTGCTGGGGCTGATAGGAGTCCAACAAAATCTAGAGGACACCATGCTACCTACTCCTGTACTATAGCTTCATAGAGTCAATTCTTTTTCTTTAGTTGCTAAAATGTTCTATGGAAGTGAAGCACCAAAGATTAGCATAGGCTACAGTTAAATCAGACAGAATATTGTCTGCAAAATACTAAAAACAACTAGAAGTCCCAACTGAATGGTATGTCACAGTGTGAGAATGTGCACCAGTGTCAAAATGAAGGAGTGCAAGTTAGTGTAGGATAAAGGTAAAGGTAAAGGGACCCCTGACCATTAGGTCCAGTCGTGGCCGACTCTGGGGTTGCGCGCTCATCTCGCGTTATTGGCCGAGGGAGCCGGCGTTCAGCTTCCAGTTCATGTGGCCAGCATGACAAAGCCGCTTCTGGCAAACCAGAGCAGCACATGGAAACGCCGTTTACCTTCCCGCTGTAGCGGTTCCTATTTATCTACTTGCATTTTGACGTGCTTTCGAACTGCTAGGTGGGCAGGAGCTGGGACCAAGCAACGGGAGCTCACCCCGTCACAGGGATTCGAACCGCCGACCTTCTGATCAGCAAGCCCTAGGCTCAGTGGTTTAACCACAGCGCCACCTGGGTCCAGTGTAGGATAGGCAAAGCAAAAAATAATTTGCGATATACAGCTTTTATACTAATCTTCTCCAACTTGGTGTCCTGCAGCCCCAGCCACCATTGCCAATAGTCACAGATGATGAGAGTTGTAATCCAATACATATGGAGGGCACCAGGCTGGGGAAGGCTGTTTTATATACTTCTGGAATGCAATGTATTAGGCACATACAGTAATAGGATTTGTTTCAGTTTGTTGGAAGTAATTGTTCATGCTGACATTTGTATAAATGTGGCACAATCTGGTCCCACCCACAGTGACAATGACCGCACATGCATTCCTGTTGGGCTCAATAGAGCCTTGCTTCCCCCGCTGGTGTGCTTGCAATCAGCACAACCTGCTATTAAAGGAAACTAGCAGCTGTTATAGGGAACCAACAGACAAACAAACAACTTTCCAAAATATACAGGAGATTGTAAGGATTACTGAGATGTGTTGTTATTTAGTACTCCTGGTGTGATAGAGAACATTGAAATTATATAGCCCTTCTATGTGTCAGATGGAGATAAAAGAAATTAATGTGGTTAAAGAAGATGAGATGGGAAACCAATAATTTTAAAATGACTCTCTGGGCAGTGAAAAGTAGCATCCTGCAAGAAGCTGATAGCATGATAACAGAGGGGGAAATACAGCTCTTTGTCCTATGATATAAAATAAACTTTCCTAAGATTAAGTCACAGTATCTCAGCCTGTTCTACAGCCACTGACTTAGCATATTTTCTTAAAGGAAGGAGGGCCATTTTTTTAATAAGGATAATATTAATGGCTTCAAGTGCACTTTTTTGTATTGCTGAAATTTCCTACAGCAGTTTCCTGCCAGCTCATAATAGCCTTGTGCTGAGAAAAACAACAACTAAGCATGTTCTCTGCTGAATAAATATGTTAATGAAGTCCCAAACAAAGCTGCATGACAGGCAGTGAGAGAGAGCCAAGAAAAGTTTAAATGTATTCTAGGAAGAATAGCTGCAACATTATATATAACAAAACCCATGTTGCCTCTAAGCATTAATGAGTTTTAACCTGCTGACAGGAACACAGATCTCACACTTATTCCTGGCCTGCGCTTAAGGAGACTCAGCTTAAAGGAACTGTTGCTGTGAATTGGGTGGTTGTTTGAATGGCTACTGTGAAGCCTGTTATGTACACACACAGTAGCCCTCATAATTTTATTTATTTAGTTAGCTTTTTTATCCATCCTTCAGCACAAGGGCCCATCAATGCAATGCTGCCCATGAAGTGCATAATTTGCTTATAACTTGTAAGACGAAACAACTGGAAATTAAAGTATCTTTGAGGAAGGCAGGTAAATGCATTTTTTTAACAATGCTTGCGTTTATTTCATTTTATAGAGATATGGGAAATGATCAATAGCTATATTAAAACTTAAAACTAAACATTTGGGCCACAGTCCAGCCGTAGTGCTGACCGTGTGCCATTTGCATCATGCATCATGCCTCACTCAGAGGAAACTTGCTCTGCCTATTTGCAGCCAAAATGGCTGTGCTTCAGTGCTGAATGGCTGTTGCGCATGTCAGTTAAAAAGCAAACTCCCCTCCCCTTGCTCAGAACAGTTTTACAAGCTCACATCACATCAGAAAAACTTTCCAACTGTTCCTAGTCACAGATAGGTCGGCATGCAGCCCGAAAGGGTCTGGTTCTAACCGTTGGGACCGAAAGACGATACTGAATTTTGACATTTTTTATAAACTCTCCTCCGTCCACACTGCTTTCTTCTTCATGAAGTAGAAATCTAATTCAGGCTGGACCCCTTTGTTAGCTCAGCCGTTTAATGAAAAACTGCCACAATTACTACAACAAGAAGCCTGTTTCCCCATTCCTTGACACCATTTTTCATTTGCAGGGATTTAAAAGAACAGGCTGATCTTGAAACCATGACTATTTTTCCCTAACCAAAAGAAGAAAGAAAGAAAAAAGAACTCTTCCTAGCAACAGCAATTATGATACTTTCATGTCAAATGAATTATATTACTGAAAATAAATCTTTCTAAGATGCACAAGAGGGTTATCTGGCTCCAGTCAGACTTATGCATTACTGGTTTTATATGTTGTACTCTAGTTGATTAATATAGGTAATCAAATTATATAGCTTTCCACTGTGCTCTCAAATTCAAGGCTATAATGTTTTCAATGACAAAGTTCATAGAGTTGTATAAAAATGTACCTCGTGCTGTACCAGGCCTTTATTACTGTAGTAAAACACCATTTTCAATTTAGTAATAAGTGATATAAAACAGAGTGTCTTGATTGGCAGGGTTGTATTCATTATATGGGACATGAAGACAAGGTGCTAAGGTTACTGACGTGAGGCCATCAAAATCTGGGGCAAAATTATATGGCCCACCACCCTGGAAGGTGAAGAGATGCTGGGAACAAATGTGTGCATTCAATGTTCTCCGCCCACTAGTGCAAAGGTGAGTTTTAATGTTGCTCAACAGAGGAGCTCAACACAACAGCTGAGCTGACAGAAACCCATTGCACAACAGATTGCACAATCTCTTGTGCAGCAAAGTTTCCAGCAGAAACAACAACAAGAACAAGAACAAGAACAAGAACAACAACAACACTCTGCCCAGCCACTCTGGGCAGCTTCCAGCAAGATATAAAAACATAATAAAATGCCAAACATTAAGAACTTCCTGATACAGGGCTGCCTTCAAATGTCTTTTAAAAGTTGTGTAGTTATTGATCTCTCTGATGGGAGGGCGCCACTGCAGAGAAGGCCCTCTGCCTGGTTCCCTGTAACTTCACTTCTCACATCGAGGGAACCACCAGAAAACCCTCAGAGGTGGATCTCAGAGAGTAATCTACGAAGTGACTATAACTTAGCACTAAATTGGGTTTAACCCTTTGCTTTGTTCCCAGCATCTCACTTTCTAGGAATGAAATGATGTGCTACATACTGGACAGTGGATTAGGAGTCCCCTCCTTCATAAAAATGGACAACTCCCTTTACTAATACACTCACTACGGCCAGGAGCTCTCAGGACTAGTAGCAGCAGCCCATGGTTCTTGGTAGGACTGTTGACAGCACTCCCTAGACCAGGGGTAGGAAGCCTCAGGCCTGGGGGCCAAATGTGTCCCTCACAAAGGAGATGCAAAGGAATAATCCTGCGCGCACCTATACATATGCTCCCTATTCTTTCTTTGAAGTTGAATCACTTGATATAATATGGAGGATCTGTCAGTTCCCCACTCCTGCTTTGTTGTGTTCAAACCACTCCTCTTCCCCACCCATGCACACAATGACTTCAGAAAAACGCATAATGTAATTAGAAACAAAGAAATGTATACAACGAAGTCCTATTAAGAGAAAACCAATTTAAAATAATGGGCCTAAGCTAGCCATGCCTGCTAATTTCATTGGGTCTACCCCAAGAATGGCTAGCTTTGGATATAACCCAAATACTTATAGAGCTCGTTTTAGGGGAGTTGTGTTTCTGTTTTATTCTTCTCGGCCAATCTGCCTGTTCTCATGTAAATAATTTATTGTTTGGTGAGCTTTTTGTTTATTTGTTTGTTTGTTTAAATCAGCTTCTTCAAGGTGGCTCTCCTCAAATAGTTAGGTCTCTGAATATCAGCTTAAGAAAAAATGAGTTGTTTCTAACTTTGGGGCTTCCCAGAATCATCTGGTTAGCCACCATAGAAAGCAGGACACGGACTAGATGGATTTCTCTTAGGGACCATAACAGCTGGAGCTTGATACATTTCCAAAGCTCTTCAGATGCTCCTTTGCTGTGCCTGGATTCCCAGCTGTTCATGTGACATTTTGCTGCTTGAGGAAGAGCATCAAATAGTGACACTCCCACCACACCTGCAAATAAAGGTGTGTATTGTTGTTGTTGTTGTTTAGTCGTTTAGTCGTGTCAGACTCTTCGTGACCCCATGGACCAAAGCACGCCAGGCACTCCTGTCTTCCACTGCCTCCCGCAGTTTGGTCAAAGGTGTGTATTGCCTAAGAATATCCCATCTAGTTTAGCATCCTGTTCTCACTGTGGCCAACCAAGTGCATCCCAAAAGCGGGGGGGTGAGCACAATAGCACTCTGCCCACTTGTGATGCACACTGACTCTTAGTGTAGTGATAGAACTCTCATTCTTTTTTGGCCTTTCATGATGTCCAGACTCTTCCTCTGTCTAATTAATTATTTTATTCATTTATTGACTTTATATCCCACCTTTTCCTCCAACGTGCTCAATGTGGCATAAATTCCTCCCCTTTCCTCATTTAATCCCGACAACCCTGAGAGGTTCACACTGAGAGGCAGTAGTGACTGCCCCCCAAGGTCACCCAGTGAACTTCATGGCCAAGTGGGGATTTGAACCCTGGTCCCACAGGTCCTAGCCTGACACTCTCAACTACTGCACCACACAGGGTACATTCAGCCATCCATACCTTACACCAAACAGGCCTGAGAAATGGCCTAGCCCTAGTGCCTTTTTGGTACCATGTGACTCAGGCAGGCAGGTGAAAGGCTCTATGTCTATGGCAGTGGTTCCCAACAGGTGGTCCGGGGACCCCCAGGGGTCCGCGAGCTATGCCAGAGGGGTCCGCAAGATGCTATTAGAATAAAAAATATATTAAATATATTTCGTATGATAACAGATTTTTGTTTTGGCCGCTTCCTGCATGAGCAGAGTCTAGCGCAAAACTAGAATTAGATAGAGGCAGTAGTTCTGCTGTATGCCGTTAGGTGGCGCTTTACAAACACTACTGTTTTGCAAAGAGGCAGCGCACGCATTCTACTAACGCTCACCTCCCCAAGATGCTTTGCGCGCGTCTGCTTCATTTGTGTGCTACTGCGCAGGTACCCTGTCTTCTCCATTCCCCTCCCTCCTCCCTGGACTCTTATAAAAAGACTCTTAATTTGGCTCTCACTTTTTAATTTTAGGATTAGGAATTAATGGGGGTCCTTGTCACAATAGCGGCTCGATGAGGGGTCCTCGATAAAATTTTGTTGGGAACCCCTGGTCTATGGAGTTGCTATTGACACCCTCAAATCCTTAGGAGCTCGGCCGTGTGGTTCTTGACACATTCCCTCAGTTGTCAATTAAAATTAATCTTTCACTAGCACCTTTATTCAGCTGACTGATGTCTGGGGGCAGGGGGGCTCAGAAGGAAGAGGAGGAGGAGGAGGAGGAGGAGGAGGAGGAGGAGGAGGAGGAGGAGGAGGAGGAGGAGGAGGAGGAGGAGAAAAGACAGCTTCCAAACAGGCTTCCATTATATACTCATCTCTGAAGGAGGTGTTTACTCCACTAAATGAGTATTAAAGGGTGAACAAGGGATCTACTGTGTGCATATGAAATGAATGAAATAAAGTTGCAAGTGGTTTCTGAAAACATTTTAAGGGTTATTTTGATAAGCCTCATTAAACCAGGATCTTCTCCCCCCCCCAAAACCCCCCCCCCACAGCATATGTAAAGTGATACATAATATTGCCAGAAATTAATAGGGTTTTTTCTGCCTTGTTTCCTTGGCAACTTGGCCTTTCAAAATGTTTCCAAAGATATTATTTCTGTTTGTGTTTGTGTGTGTGTGTGTGTGTGTGTGTGTATATATATATATATATATATATATATATATTCATATATGTATGAATGAAACATATCCCTCCCAAATCATACCACAATAATCTTGTGATTAAAAGCACCGCCAGAATGTGGCCTTGCCGCAAGATGGAGAATTAATGACTCTGTATTAAATGATCCACTGATGTTAAATCAAATTAAAGTAGCCTTGCAAGAATATTTAACGCTTAATGATAGCCTCTGTATCAGAGCAGGTTTAATCTAGGATGCAGCTATAGATGTCATGAAAAGGAATTAATCAGCATTGCTCCCACTAAAACAGAAATGCAAAATTGCTGAACAGAATGAATTAGAAACAGATTAGAGAACTAGGACTTAAACATAAAAGAAACTAAGCTGATGCCACCCTCAGAGAGCTAATTTGATATACAGGAGAACTTAATTTGCCTTTAACGGTGGAATCAGACTGTTTGATGTTATTAGAAGAGGAGCCTACATTATGAAGCTGGGAAGGGGCACAGATATTCCTTTCCTTGTCAACTGAAATGAAAACCCATCCAAAATATCAGGGGCTGAATAATAATAATAATAAGCCAGATGAATGTGGTTATTGCTGCCTAAGGGACTACCAGAATATCCTATGCTGAACTCTTGCTAAAAACCGTGGGCTGCAAGAAGTTTTATTCATATAAAACATCTTAAGAGCATGTTTGCAGCAGATTCACAAGCAAAACCCTGCAGTGACAGAGAACTCTGTATTAAGGGACCATATATGCATGTAGCTGATGCCTGAGGTAGTATGGGAAAGTGAAATCTGATTCCAGTGCATTCTGGATAATTTGCTAAAAAATCTATTACATAAAGGGTTCTGTACTTTTGCAGTAAAGGCATAGTGCATACAGATAATTTGAGAAGGGGTGCTGACCAGAGCTATGCCAAGCACAATTAATTTCATCCATTCCTTATCAGCAGTTCTCCTTAAACCTGCAAATTTGTTTTGAATTCCCCTGAATTTAGAGAGGAGCCTGGGGGGTGGGGATGAAAAGACACCTCCAGTCTATTGGTGCTTTGGTTTATTAAAAGTGCTCATCTTTCTGCCTCAATCTGAGATACTCTAGTCTAGGCAGCTCATAAGCACATCCACACCATACACTCTTGTAAGGCTCAAGGATGTGGCCAAGGTGCCTGGATCAGTCTGGGCGGCCACTTGTGCTCAAGACCCTTGCCCCTCTTGGCTGATAAAAACCAGCAGGGAGATAACAGTGGGCTGGGCCAGGGAGGTGACCAATGCCTCTTTACAAGAGGGGGTGGTTGCTGCCTGTCTGAAGGAGGCAGTGGTAAAATCTTCCCTGGATTTGGAAAACCTAACTAATTACTGGCCAGTTGCTAATCTCTCTTTCCTGAGCAAGGTCCTGGAGCGAGCAGTCACAGACCAGATCCAGGCACTTTTGGAAGAAACTGGTTTTCTGGATCCATTTCAGTCGGGGTTTAGGCCCGGTTTTGGCACAGAGACTGCTTTGGTCACCCTATATGATGACCTCTGTCAAAAGAGAGACCAAGGGAACCGTGTCCCTGTTAATTCTTCTCGACCTCTCAGCGGCTTTCGATACCATCAACCATGGTATCCTTCTGGAAAGACTCTCTGAACTAGGAGTGGGTGTCATCAATTTGCAGTGGTTCCAGTCCTACTTGGATGGTCGTTCCCAGAGGGTGTTGCTTTGGGAATGCATTTCAGCCCCATGGGACCTTCAATGTGGGGTTCTGCAGGGCTCAATCCTATCCCCCACGTTGCTTAACATCTACATGAAACCGCTGGGTGGGGTTATTCAGAGGTTTGGAGTACGTTGTCAGCAGTATGTTGATGACACTCCGCTCTATTTCTCCTTTACATCTGCAAGTGAGGCAGTGGAAGTGCTGAACCAGTGTCTTGCCTCGGTAATGGACTGGATGAGAGGCGGCAAACTGAAACTCAATCCAGATAAGACTGATTAGTGGGTGATTCCCTAGACCAGATGGGTGGGAGATCGCCTGCTCTTGATGGAGTTACACTTTCTCTAAAGGAGCAGGTTCATTGCTTGGGGTACTCCAGGATCCTTTGCTGTCGCTTGAGGCTCGGGTGGCCTCAGTGGTCCGAAGGGCCTTCTATCAGCCTTGGCTACTG